>NC_054379.1:16286972-16628400 GCF_017654675.1 Xenopus laevis
TATCTATCTATCATCCATCTATCTATCTATCTATCTATCTATCTATCTATCTATCTATCTATCTATCCCCCTCTCTCTGTTTATTTTCAGCTTTCTGTCTGCTTGTCTATCTGTTATCTATTTATCTTTCTATCATCTCTCTCCCTTGCCAATACTCTCTCTCTGTATTTTCATATAGCAATAGATCTAGCTATCATCTCTTTCTCTCTGTTTATTTTCAGCTTTCTATCTGTATGTCTGCTTGTTAGCTATCTGTTATCTCTCTATCTTTCTATCATCTCTCTCTCTTTATTTTCATCTATCTATCATTCCTCCCTTGCACGCTCTCTCTCTCTCTCTCTCTCTCTCTCTCTCTCTCTCTCTCTCTCTCTCTCTCTCTCTCTCTCTCACACTCCCTCTCTCTATTTTCAGCTTTCTGTCTGTCTATCTGTTATCTATCATCTATCTATATTTCAATCATCTCTCTCTACTTTCATCTATCTGTCTTAGGGATGCACCGAATCCACTGTTTTAGGATTTGGCCGCATCCCAAACCGAATCCGAACCCTCATTTGCATATGTAAATTAGGGAAAGAAGGAGTAAAGAGAACCGTGAGCACAGAAGTTTGGCTTCTTTGTTTGTGTGACCAAAATGTATGTGATTTTTTTGGATTGGGATTTGGTTTGGCCAGACATTTGGATTCAGCCAAATTCAAATCCTGCGGAAAAAGGCAGAATCTTGGCCGAATTCTGAACCAAATCATCTTTCTCTCTATTTTCAGCTTTCTATTGGTCTATCTATCTGCCTTCTTTCTTTCTTTGGGACCCATAGGTATAGTAATTCCCTATGGCTTTATATCCCACTTCCTCGTCTCTCTAATTGCTGGGAGGATGCCCATGTATCTAGTTACTTCATTTATATATTTATATGTAACACGGCCCAGTAAAGCTGTGCTGCCCTAGAGGGACCCCAAACTCTAGTCGGGACCTGCTCCCCCAAACGAGTCTTAGCCAGAGATAGGTTCAATATTATCATAGAACTTTCTAGTGAAAGAGGTTATATAGAACTAGCAGCCTGTGCTCCAACAAGGAATATTAGCAGGGAGTAGCTCTCCCCTAGGCTTTGATTTTGCCTTAAGTGAAGGGACCACAGTTTGAAAAGGGATTCAGGCATAGTCTTTTCCCTGATCCATTTCACTGTATGGGATCTGGTCCAAGACGGGAATTCCAACCTAGTGATGTACCTTAAACTTCCTGAGCTGCTTCTACATGTGTCACAGTATTCTGTCGGTGCTTAGATGTCCTGCCATTTACCAACTTGCCTCTGTGAATATGTATTTGCCCTGCGGACGCTTGTTTTGCTAATAAACTTTGTTCTGTTTTTTAGCTGCAAAAACCTCCTAGCAATAGCATCCATTATTTTATTTTTATGCACAGTAGCTTATGTGAGTTGTAGTTCAACTACACCTTTCCTTCATACCTTCAATATAGAGAAGGCCCTGCCATATGTGTTAGCGTTAAGTGTAACCCTTGCTGTACTGTTCAGCTGGACATATTTTAGCCCAGAATACTGTTACACTTTCTTTCTTTCTTTCTTTCTTTTTCTTTCTTTCTTTCTTTCTTTCTTTCTTTCTTTCTTTCTTTCTTTCTTTCTTTCTTTCTTTCTTTCTTTCTTTCTTTCTTTCTTTCTTTCTTTCTTTCTTTCTCTCTCTCTCTCTCTCTCTCTCTCTCTCTCTCTCTCTCTTGTGTCTATTTTCATCAACTATCTATCAATCTGCCGACTCCAGTCTCTCTGTCAGATCTATCCATATATATACTATAAGTATCATTTTTCTATGTCTGCTGTATTTTCAGTATTTTCAGTAGAGAAAGGAAGGAAGACAGACTAACCTCTAGAGCCCAGTGGGCTTTCCATAAATGTAACCATGATTTTCCTCTATTCTGATTGAATTCTGATTGAATTCTGATTGGCTATTTGAGCAGGTTAAAGTGAAAGGGTTAAATGGCCATATAAAATACTAAAATCTTATATAAAAGTGCTGCAAGAGTTGCTGGAAGTTTCCCAGACAGAATTTCTCCTGCTGATTTGCAGCTAATTCTGCTGCCTCACGTGGAACTCTCTTGCTTGGGGTATAAATCTGGCATGTTGAGCAAACCGGCTGTTTCCCCCTGGCGATCATTTGCCATTAATTATTGCTTAAAAATTCTGACCTAAATGCAGCAGAGCAGAGCGTAATATTCCCCAAGGTGCCAGTAGGGAAAAATGTCAAATTGTAGTTTGTACCTTGTGAGTATTATTAGCTACAACAGAGGTGAGTCTGTGCCTTTATACAAATCTGCAAATCATATAATTCTGACTCCCCACATGGTGCTTACCCATCTATTCCATATTAACCACTGCAGTGAAAATGGACTTATTGAATTGCCCAATAATAATAAGGACAAGATAGACCAGCAAGATAGGACAAGATAGACCAGCAGATGCAGGGGGCAGCTCAGATTAGAGAAAAAGCCTTAATGCCCAGGCTCAGGGAACATGGCTAGAAATGTTATATGTACTGTAGACTTTATATCAAGTTCAACTATGTAAGAAGTCAATGAGGAGTTCTGTGACCATATATAGAGTTATACAGGTCAGGGAACTGTTTTATGTATCATTCATGTATTATAAGGGATAATGTACCCCCTACTGTAAATGATAAGGATATTAGAAGTCACTGAGGGGTCTGTGACCATATAAAGGCACAAGGCTGCAGGCTGAGTTATACAGGGAACTCTGAGTATCACTCATGTATTATAAGGGATAATGTACCCCCTACTGTAAATGATAAGGATATGAGAAGTCACTGAGGGGTTGTTCTGTGACCATATAAAGGCACAAGGCTGGAGGCTGAGTTATACAGGGAACTCTGAGTATCACTCATGTATTATAAGGGATAATGTACCCCCTACTGTAAATGATAAGGATATTAGAAGTCACTGAGGGGTCCGTGACCATATAAAGGCACAAGGCTGCAGGCTGCGTTATACAGGGAACACTGAGTATCACTTATGTATTATAAGGGATAATGTACCCCCTAATGTAAATTATAAGGATATTAGAAGTCACCGGGGGGGTTCTGTGACCATATAAAGGCACAAGGCTGCAGGCTGAGTTATACAGGGAACTCTGAGTATCACTCATGTATCATAAGGGATAATGTACCCCCTACTGTAAATGATAAGGATATTAGAAGTCACTGAGAGGTTGTTCTGTGACCATATAAAGGCACAAGGCTGCAGGCTGAGTTATACAGGGAACTCTGAGTATCACTCATGTATTATAAGCGATAATGTACCCCCTACTGTAAATGATAAGGATATTAGAAGTCACTGAGGAGTTCTGTGATCATATAAAGGCACAAGGCTGCAGGCTGAGTTATACAGGGAACTCCGAGTATCACTCATGTATTATAAGGGATAATGTACCCCCTACTGTAAATGATAAGAATATTAGAAGTCACTGAGGGTCATTTAACCATATAAAAGCATAAGACTCTATTCAGTGTTATGTAATAGTAATATAATGTGCTATTTCAATTTTCATACAAATAAAAACATGCATTTCGTTATACATGTGCTTACGTGAATATACTAGGGGGCCCTTGAGGTTAGCATCTATGCTGGGCCACAGGTACCTCAGTATAAAATAAGCTTGAACCTGGAACCTTTAATATACTCATGGAATTCTGCAATGACTTCTAATTTCCTTATTTTCTTTACAATAGGAGCAATGTGTTTAAATATACAATGTGTATAAACATATATATATATTCCGGTTTTATCCAGCGGAAAACTTGATTAATTCGAGTTTTTGGGTTGTTGACCCTGAACTCACTGATTTGGGTTTTTTCTATTCAAGTTTTTCCTTAAATAAGAAACCATTCGAGTTGTGAGTTTATTTGGAGATTCAAAAAGCTCACATAACTCTAAAACTGGTGCGATATTATTGGCATAGCCCGTTGAGCGCTTTATGAGCCCCTAGATAAACAAGGCACAAACATCCTATATGAGGGCAGAGTGGTGCTGTGTAAAGTCATCTCAAGTATGGGTGCCATGTCCATATAACACTTACCCCGGTGCATATCGTATTTGTGTAATTGCTATGGCGGTCAACAGAGATTGAACCACCACTTCCAAATAACAAGCATTGCAACACCAAAGGATACACTTAAAGCATAAACTTACTGCACTGAAAGTGGTGGAAAGAAAGTGGTCAATAACCGGAAAAAAAGACCCTGCCAGGAGTCTCTGGCGTGCCAAGCAGGGTCTGAGGACTAAAAATAAAAGTCAGGGAAAAAGTCCTAGTAATCATTAAGCTAGCAGAAGCAAACTGGGGAGAACAGTATCTTACAGAAGACTCAGTGGTGATCAAAACAGCAAATAAGTCAAATAATATCAGCCAGAAGCCGATACAGCAAAACTGATTAATAATCAGAATATACAGACTGCACTGGGTCCTGTGTTGTCATGTAATCTAATGTGGATTTTATAGTTTTTGTATTGTTTAATACAAACTTTCTCCAACTCTGCAGAACAAGTGGCTGCAGCAAAATAATCCTCCAAATAGAATCCCAGTTTATCTGTTTAAATCTGGCTCCATGATCTTTGTCCCTGGAGTTGGAAACAGTAAAGGGAATGTAAAGATAAAATCCAATACAAATCTCTACACAGTCACCGACTGCTCTACAAGGAAACAAACAAAGCTGCTTGAGTTCTGCATGGCTGGGAAGTAAGGCGGGGGCTCCCCCTGCTGTTCATAAGTATGATTGTTTCCCTGCTCAGCAGTTAGGGACAGTCAGACAATTCCTATCCACAGCAGTAAATGAAGGGAGAATTTCACTGCATACAGTCAGGTTTCTTATAAAAACGGTACACATTTTTTAATTAAAGTATATTGGAGATAGGTTTCTTTTTCATTAAAGAACGTAAAAATGGAATTTTATTTTTTTTGCCTTTACATGCCCTTTAAACAAATGCAATAAGCTGAAATTGGGTGAAGATAAACAGAGAGAAGGGAGAAATCCAACATCACCTTTAATACACTTGCTATGTAGTGAGTCCGTTCCTTTGCTCGGAGGATGCTGTGCAGAGAGAACATTCATAATTAAAATGTTCCATTATGCATTTTCTTTTCATATCCAATTTAAATGATATAGCGCAGCTCTCTGAAAGGCAGCTAAATCTCATCATGAGGTGGGTAATGCAAATGAATGGAGCCTAATTCCACAAAAGGCAATAATGTACTTATAGCATTGTACCTCTGGCTCTGCAAGTCGTTTGCTGAGTAATTAATATGAGCCCTGGCACACAGCTGTCGACCCGTGCCAAGGTCTTTTGAGCTGCGCTCCCGGATGAATTCAACTAGAAATAAACTTTGGAAACATGGAAAGTGCCATTCCTTCACATCCGCTGCATTATAGGTCACTGGTGTAGTGTTTAAGGATGCGATTAATCAGAGAACTGCGAGGAAGAAGTCAGCACATAAAATCCATCCTGTACAAGCGCCGGAAGATACAGCCGCCCAGTTATTCTGAGTCAGATGAATTAGAATTAATTATTTCACATAAGTACAAAAATCTGTTTCTTTATTTTTCTAACGTTCTATTTATGCAACACTTATTTCTGTAGGAAGAGCAATATGTCAGTAAATTAGTTAACTTTTCATAGACAATTTACAAAAAAAGTGGTAGCGCAATATTTTTAGTGCACTGTTTAAAAGGAAAATTAAAACCTAAAAAATCTATTTTATTGAACTTACTGTACCAGCCTAGAGGCTCAGTAGCCCTATATCAGTAATGATCCAGGCCTTCAAAGTTGTCCCCAGCAGCTCCCCATCTTGTATCTTGTAGGGCATCTTTTATGTGTCAGTGGCACTGCACATGCTCAGTGTTCTCTGGGCTGCTGGGGAGAAGCTAATGTAACACGTTTTTGGACTATACAGGCCAATGGGGTAAACAACCAGCTAGTATACAAGAGCATCGGTTATACCAGGGCCTTCGCAAAGTGGAATAAATAAAGGTGTTTTGTAGCAGAACTACAACTCCCACAGGCTACCGTGCTTTAACAAATAAAGAAATGGGTGCCAGGAAGTTCTTGCAGTCAAACAGAACAGAATACCTTCAACAGGTTACTTACATCAGTAAAGAGGCATTTGCAGAATATATAGGCACACAGCTCAGACAGTATATCAGAGGTAGATGCAGGTGCATTCCCTGAGGATGTAATCAAGGCAGTACAACTTCCTTCTAGGCAGAAATACCTCACACGTGGTCTGGATCTCACCTAGTGGAGGGGTCAGGGAGGAGAACCTAAAGCCTTACACCCTATCCACTATGTCCCTTCACTGTAGGCAAATCTTACAGCCTGGGAAGCTACTCTCTGCTACACCTCCTTTATGGAGCACAAAGCTGCTCTTTCTCGCTTCCCTCACTATCTTACTTTCCTAGAGAGTCTATAACATTATATTCCTGCCACTCACTAGCCTCATTCACGGGGTCCCTGTTCCCCGGCTTCCGCACCAGTGGTTCAGGTCCCTCCAGGGAGAACAGGCTTTACTGGGCCTTATTTCACCCAGGCTCCCTGGAAACATCCAGCTGGATCAGCAACCAGACGCCAAAGAGGAAGATCCACCCCTTCTCACTCACTATACCAAAGTGTGACAGAAAGTGGTCATAAATAACTGTGATATGCAAATTACAACTAGCTACATGGGCATCTGCCCAGCAACTAGGGAGATCAAGAAGTGTAGGGATTTAAAGCCATAGGGGAACATTAACCCTATGGGTGCCTACACAAATGTGAAAAATAAACAGTTCTTTGATGCTACTGGAGTCTCGTGCTCAATCTAACAGTTGTCTGGAGTTGACATGTCCAGGCTAAATGTATCTCCACTCTACCTCCCCCGTTTCCTGTTGTGTTCCAGGTGCTATTATAGTATAACGACCAAGCCTGCCTGAGGTCAAAAATTCAATCCAAGTATCATATTCACTGCAGCACACTGGGAGTTGAGAATTTGTGCAATAAAAGTGTTTTATTAGCTCATAGTAGACATTCAAAGCAGGCAACGTTTCGGACCCCACTGGGTCATTTATCAAGCTTCATAAAGGACCCAGTGGGGTCCGAGCGTTACCTGCTTTGAATGTCTACTATGAGCTAATAAAACACTTTTATTGCACAAATTCTCAACTCCCAGTGTGCTGCAGTGAATATAATACTCAGGCTAAATGTATCATGAAATAATTGAAAATCCACTGGAGAAAAGATAAGTGCAATTTCTTTGTGAATGTATTCAGAGATGCATGGCACTACATGTTTTGGACCATAGGGGTCCTTCTTCTGGTGCAGTTTTGGGGAAAAGCAAAGCTTAGAGGTTGTGGAAATTCATTAGAAAATTAGCAGAAAGTAATGTTCCATTTGTCATAAAAGCTGATGCTACAGGACTGATTATTTATCAATTTGTAGGCAGAATGCAGTGGTTTCTATGTATTGTGACTGGTATATTGTATATATACAGCATATTGTGAGTGGGTCACTAAGCTAAGGAAAGTGACAGCTAACAGAGCATGAGCTAGAAATCAGCAGAAAAAAAGATGGGGAGTTACTGGGGCTAAAGTCCTGCAGCGAGTTGGGTACCCGCAGGTTGTGTGTAGGCTTTCGGGTCCGGGTATAGATGCGGACCTGTGGATCGGGTTGCGGGTTGGCTTGCAGGTTTATCCAGGGGCGCTCCACCAATGAGGCGAGTTGAGACACTCGCCTCAGGCGGCAGCGCCCCCTGGTTACCAGGGGCGGCAAAAATGCCGCTCCTGGTAACTAAGAGCCGAATTTCCGGTTTTCAACCCGGAAATTCGGTTCTTCTAGTGCAGAGAGCGCTATTGCGCTCTCTGCACTAGCGTCGTGCAGCGCCCCGACCCCCTCCTGCGCAGAAAATGTGAGCGCCCTGAAGAGGGGTCGGGGCGGCAACGGAAGGCCGCCTCAGGCGGCATAAAGGCGCGGATCTGCGCTGGGTTTATCTATATTTCTTATATTATATTATCTATATTATCTGTGTTTTACGCCTTCTGCCCCCCCACATCTGATGATGTCACTTCCAGTTTGCAGCAACAGCACTTCCTGTCTAATGGTTGTCAGCTGGTTTCAGACAAGGCATTTCTGGGTCAGATAGCGGGTCCAAGCAGGTAATAATGAGGCTTGCGGGTCTGGGTTTTAAAAATAGGTTCCAAACAGGAATGGGGCATCTTCAGAGGCTTAAAACAACAGTGCCACCTCTTGGTCATCACTGCTGACCGTCTGACATTGGGTAGATAATAGATAGAAGAGGAAAGTCTTACTTTGCTTAGAGAATACACATCTGATGTATTTCTCCAGGCAGGCTAACTGGGTCTCGTTAAAATATAATGTATGTAGCGCCGGACTCAGGGGAACTGGGGCCCACCGGGCTACTGCTTCAGGGCCCCCCACACCTCCCTCGGCGCCCTCCAGCCCCACTGCCAAGCTGCAACCTCCCTCCACCTTTTTATTCATTTGGCTGAGCCGAGGGCCAGGTAGGGAGGCCAGAAGCAGTAAGAAAAGGAGTGAGTGTGGGCTGCTGGGCCGCCTGGATTTTTTCACAGTGTCCCGTTGGCCCAGTCCGACCCTGAATGTATGTGTAAGGACCTTAGATTGTAAGCTCTGCTGGGGAAAGGACTGATGTGAATGATGTGAAGCTTCGTATAGGGCTGCAGAATATGACAAAGCAAATACTGATCAAAAGTAATTGCTGATAGGTTCCTAAAGGTTTCTATTCTGTGGCAACTATACACTATATTTCTAAATAAACTGGGTAGATTTTTTAGCTTCCCATTCATTCATAGTGAAGTTCATTTAGCGATTTTAAAAGCTAAACCCTTACATAGATCACTTGGAAGCCCAAAGTAATTACCAGCCTGACACCTTGGCATATGGTCCAAGTTTTGAGAACCCTTGGAATTTATTTTCCTATCATAATATGATGAATATGATGATATTTTTTAACACAGATATGGTATAAAATTCTCTAAAAATGTAAATCTTTATCATGTAGAAGTTTGTGATTAATTCTGTAGCCTGAGTATAACTTTTTATGGACTACAGACCAGCTTGGGTCAGGTACATTTTCCTGTGTTTTTACCCAAGGCCAACAAATACATGTATTGCCTAATTTCAGCCAAGGAACCTCAATGAAATAGTAATTACATTGATGATATACAGGGAAATTCAGCCCACTGAGACACAAAACACTGAAAAGCAATAGAAACAAGAATCCCAAGGAATCCATATGGCAATACATGTAGCCAGACAAAGAGACTGACTGGACAAATAATGACAAATAACTCCCCACTTTAATGGTGGGCTTGGCCTTTTAATAATAGGCTTTGGTTTTGGAGTTCTCTACTCCTACATAAAATGTTATTGGTGGAAACTGTGTGGGTCTGGGGTGGATCGGTAGGTCTAAATTGTCCTTTTGAGGCTGCAATATAAATTGCAGGACCCCTGGAGCCTTGAAGCCCAGTAACAGAAGACAAGGCAAGTTTACAGGTTTGCTCTTAACGCATTGTATATAGTTACAGACCCAGCAATCAAATCTCTTTAGAACTTATCACCGTGGGGAAGTGCACTTAAACACAAATAATAAAAGTAACACCAAATTCAGGATTATTAGTATTTGGCAAGATTCAGCTTTGGATGAATTCTTATGGGCTAATGCAATAAAAAGTACTGAGCTTAATACTAATCTAGTCAAATATAGCAACCAATCAGCAGGTAGCATTTAAGGTCACCTGTTTAAAAGCAAACATCTTGTTGGTTGATATGGATTACTGCACCTAAGCCTTTCATATATTCACATACGGGTATTAATGTTCCACTAACTGAATCCAAACCCTTAAAGCCATGTGAATTTTATGGTTTGGTCAACGGAAGGCTTAAGCCTATGGTTCACTAATTGTTCCTATAATGATGTGCCGATTTTAATGGATCAATACATTTTTGGATTTTTATTAATACTTTTGACTCCATTCCTCTGGTGCTCTGTGTTTCTACATACAAGTTTGACTATGGAGTTTTGTCCGGGGTACTTTTTCAAAACGTGATGCACACAGAGGAGAAGTCACACATCGTGGTGCTCCCAGGTAACTAATTTCTTGGACTAATCAGCTAGATAACGCAAGCAGAGTTCAAAAGGGTAGATGGTAGAAGACACTGCCGTGGTCAAGTGAAAGTCATTCTGTGCAGCAGGTTAAGGCTAATATGATGATACTGGAAGAAGTCAAACCAGGTGTCAGACAAGGAGCATCACAGATGGCAGGTCTAAAATTCAAGTCATGAAATCAATAGTTCCTGGTTCCCTATGCTCCTCTGCTGCCATTATTTTACTTGGCTGTAGACTTGTCTGATTTACCCTGTACTTATTATCACTTCATCTGTAACTTCCCCCTCTGAGGCAAACTGGAGAGGCTTCAGGTTTTTTTGCCTTCCTCTGGATCAGCTAGCAGTTAAGCAGGTTAAAATAGAGTTTAAAGGTTGAACTTGATGGACGTGTCTTTTTTCAACCTAAGGTTCAGATATGTTACTATGTTACTATGCCCTGTTCAGTAAATATAGAAAAACAACTAGTTCATTGCCTGTTCGGTTCCATAGTTTCTTTTACCATGGGTTTTCATATGGCTAATTTCACTTAAAGTAGTAAATGTCAATGCTTCAGTCTCTAGTGTCGCCTACAACTCTGCTCTTTGCCTTAACACCCACAAGCAAGGATTTAGTTGCAGGCCAACAAACAACTCATAAAGGAAAACTGTTAGGATAATGACTTTTTGGATATTCTTCCCCAGATTCCGTTACAATGCATTATGTTAGGTTATCTTATTCCAGATGTTTTTGACATTATCTAAAGGCATCCCTCATTACTGAAAGGTTCAGCTGATTTCATTAGTGCTGTAGAAGCCATCACAAGCAGATTGCCTTGCAACAAACAACTGTAACAGCAACATAAATAATATATATCAACCATCTGCTCTCTATTTCCTGATGTAAACAAGGCAATCTCAAGTGCTTTATGAACACAATATTAGATATCAGTGGTTTTATTTCACTGTTTCCTTTTCACCATTATAGATTTGTCTATGATCTGCAGACAAACTAGCTGATTGGATTGAACTCCTGAAACACAAAAGGGAGACAATGAAGTTTTAAAGAACTATCATACTCTAATTCAATTATATTATTATTTTTTTACTTTTATTTATATAGATCCAACATATGAGTGTGTTCAGTCATTCATATCAGTCCCAGCCCAAATGGTGCTTAAAGGATCAGTAACATCGTTTTTTTTTTTAAAAAAAAAAAAAATACTTAGTTAGTGTATAAAATACGAAACTCCGCTTGCGCTTCCTCTTTAGAAAAGGCGACAAAGCGACGATCAATCATGCGGAGCTCGATTTCTCCTCCCTAACTATCTCCTATAAGGAAGGCAGGGAGGAGAAATCGAGTGCCGCACGATGGATCGCCGGATCGCCTTTTCTGAAGAGGAGCGCAAGCGGAGTTTCGGAAGGTTTTTCTTAATCAAGACTTAGCAATTTAAACATTTAATATGTCTTCGTGTTCTTTTTTAGTTCTACACTAACGAATTTTTTTCTACTGGTCCTTTAAAGTCTGACTTCCCCTATCGCAGGTACACAAACACCCATACAGGTAAACACAGGTACACAAGGTTTGGTTCAACAGGAAACAATTAGGGGTTATTTACTAAACTCTGAATGCAAAAATCAAGAATAAAATGTGTTGGGTTTTTTTATATAATCTTTTTCGCATGGAAAAATCTGAAAATCCAGCATCTCAGACCTGTCGAGGTGGCATATAAGTCCCAATGATTTTTTGAATTGCCTGAAGTTTTCGGTGAAAATTCCGGATAAAAAATCTGACAAAAAACGTATTTTCAGGAAAATATCATGATAAATAAGCGTAAAAAACCCAAGCAGATTTGATTGGAGTTTGTAGCAGAAAATATTGAGATAAATGCTGACTTTGATAAATAACCCCCTTAATCTTCCTGTATGTGTTTTAGACTGAGCCAGGGAACCATAATGCTCCAAGCAAACTCATACAAACAGCCTATCACAGCACTATACCCAGCATGCATCCAGTGCACAAACTATCAAAAAAAAAGCCAAACCTTATAGTGCTAAGCATCAGTAATACAAAGGCAGTGTCGGACTGGCCCGGCCGGAAACTGGGAAAAAACCCGGTGGGCTCCGACCCTTAATGGGCCCCCACCGGGCCAGACCCTCTCCAGACCAGTTTGTTAAAACAAAAAATAATTTTTTAGGTGCTGCGCAACAAATGTGCACATACGGAAGCGAATGGCGCCTTTCAAGCAGGCGCGCCGAGCGCATCATGGTAGGGGGCGGGGGGGCGGAGGGGGCCCTGGACAGTAGTCCCGGTGGGCCCCGGGCCCCCCAGTCCGACCCTGCACAAAGGCCAGTTAGAACTGGTATAATTAAAAAGCACTCAATCTTATCTTGAATTTTGAGTGCCTTACTTCTCTTTACTGATCTGACATATTGGGCTCTTAGAGGTGATTCCTGCGGAGGGCACCATGCCCATTTTTTCCCTTAATTAATTGAGGTGTGCAACATCAATTATTATACTATTAGAGCTGGTATCATGACCAGGCCACCAGCTTCTGAAGCTAGAGTAGATGGCCCTTGTAAGTATCATAGAATAAACTTAGTGGACATGGGCCCCAGAAGAATGGGCATTTTCAAAACAAGGAGGAGCTTGGAATAGCCCCAGGCAATAACATATGGGTTCCGCCTTTGACTGTAAATACTATTGATGTTTATAGCTGTGTTAGCCCACAGTTTCGAGAAGGGAAACAATGTTAGGAAAAAAGATGTGCTTCAAAGGGGACCCGTCACCCAAAAATATTATTCCAAATCCTAATTTATCACATTAGTCAAGCAAAATGAACTTAAATTACACTGTATAAATTATTTGAATCTTGTTTCCATCAGTCTGGGAATTAATAATGATAGCAAGCAGGCAGGAGCCATTTTGTGGACACTGTTATTAAGACAAGCCTTGTATCATCTCAGAATCTTGTTTGTGCACCAGAATGGGGGACCTGATGTCCATCCCCATGCCCTGGTTACACAATTAAATGAGAACTGGGGAATGTGGGGAGAGCAGGGACATCCAGGAAGTGCTGAATGGAAAGTGAAAGTAATTGCTTGCTCCGCCTCTATGCCTAAGGCAAATAGGAGGGGCAGGCAATATTTGATTGACAGCTGAGATTTTTTAATGAGTTTACAACAGCTATAAATGCTTTAATAAAAAAAAAGAATTTGGATTTCATGTTTAATTTGAAAAGGACTTTTATTATACAGCTTTGTATGCCTGGGTGACAGGTCCACTTTAAGGTAGAAAACATTAACCATGCTCCTCTAGTAAGCAGCTCAGGGATAAAAAGCACATATGTACTTCTGAATGAAACAGAGTTCAAAACACAGGTGTGCGACATGTTATCCAGCACGCTCGGGACCTGGGGTTTTCCAGATAAGAGATCTTTAATAAACCCAACAGGATTGTTTTGTCCCAGTAAGGATTAATTATATCTTCCTTAGGATCAAATTCAAGTTACTGTTTTATTATTACAGTGAAAAATAAAATTTAGAATTATTTGCTTATATTGGAGTCCATTGGTGATGGTCTTTATGTAATTTGAAGCTTTCTGGATAATAGGTTTCTGGATAATGGATCACACACCTTCCGTCTCCTAGAAAATCATATAAACATTAAATAAACCCAATAGGCTGGTTCTGCTTCCATTAAGGATTAATTATATCTTAGTTAGGATCAAGTACAAGCTACTGTTTTATTATTACAGAGAAAAATAAAATTCTGTCTTCATGCAGCAGTTGGGTGTCAGATATTCATTGACAGTTAGATCCAATATATCTTATAGGGGGGCTCCTTTCCTAGCAGATGTATTAGAGCTCACTCAAATAACAGATTCCAGCACAAACAAAATCTAACAAAATAACTGCCTTTTGCACAAATCCTGCATGTAGAGAGACATGATGTCTGGTGATTTGAATAGAGTGAGCAAAAGGAGCCCCCCTATAAGATATATTGGATCGAACAGTAAATGAATATCTGACACCCAACTGCTGCATGAAGACAGAATGAAGAGAAACAGATGCTGAGAGAGGAATAGTGAATATAAACTTGATTATTTCAGAACAAGTACAGAATATTTAATTGATTATATTTAGAAAACTTCTTATTTTAGTATGCTGAAACATATTAAATTGTCAGTTTTGCGATAGTTCCCCTTTAAATGAAAATGAAATTAAACTGAAGAACATTTTTGGCGTTTGTAAGTACATTGCTGAGGAATAGAAGAAAAGGAAGAATCCCCGAAGGCAAAGACTCTTATAGAATGTGAAAATGAATGAAACGTTTATTCAAATAAAGGGAAGTATAGTGTGGAACTAAAAAGGAATTGGGTGCTTTCAGTTGGACTAAAGGCAAATGTTGGTTTCAGAGCAATGGATTTGAACTTGCTTGGGTAGGCAGTCATTGTGGGGCCAGAGGTACAATGAGCGAAAGCTCTTCATTTCAAATGTTTTAGTGAATTTTCAAAATAAATGATTGCATTATACCTCAGTGCTCTAGTTTATAAACCCCCAGAAGACAAAGATAAACCATAGGTATAATTATAAATATAACTAGGGGCTGATTTCTTAATGCTCAAGCCTCTGGGTTTGGGCATTCGGTTCTTAAAACCACTCGTGAGTAACCTCTCTCTTATAAACTCCATGTAAATATTTTTCTCAGCCGCAGGTTTTCATTTTTATAAAAACACCAATGAGAAAATTCACTGAAGAATTATGACAAATACTGTTTAATGGAGCGAAATGAGTCTTCTGGGTATTACATCTATAATTGTTGGTAAGTACAAACTGAATCTATAATGATACAAATACAACATATTTCCAAACCCCTAATATTTTTATGCTTAAACAGACACATGAATAATCATAGGATATTTTCATTTTGGGAATATCTGAAGAATTACCCCAACTGAGACATAAAAAGATGGTTTCATTGATGATTGAAGTGAAATTGAACTACAAGCAATAAAGTCTGATTATGTTTTAGATTTGGGGGGGAAAATAACCCCTCAATATATTTTTTTTGTAAATTCACTGTCTGAATTTTACCAAAATTCATTTTGTATCCTCAAAAATGGTTATAGTCCTTTAGTGAACTGAATATTGCTTCAAATTCATTTTAGGGGGTTTTGTAGATTGTCTGATGATTATGTTTTAGATTTGGGGAGGGGGAAATAACCCCTCAATATATTTTTTTTTGTAAATTTTGGAAATTACAAAAACATTCACGGTCTCAATTTTACCAAAATTAATTTTGTATCCTCAAAAATGGTTATAGTCCTTTATTGAACTGAATATTGCTTCAACTTCATTTTAGGGGATTTTGTAGATTGTCTGATGATTATGTTTTAGATTGGGGGGGGAAATAATCATTCAATATTTAATATTTGTAAATTTTGTAAATTACAAAAACATTTACGGTCTCGATTTTACAAAAATTCATTTTGTATCCTCAAAAATGGTTATAGTCCTTTAGTGAACTGAATATTGCTTCAAATTCATTTTAGGGGGTTTTGTAGATTGTCTGATGATTATGTTTTAGATTTGGGGAGGGGGAAATAACCCCTCAATATATTTTTTTTTGTAAATTACAAAAACATTCACGGTCTCAATTTTACCAAAATTAATTTTGTATCCTCAAAAATGGTTATAGTCCTTTATTGAACTGAATATTGCTTCAAATTCATTTTAGGGGGTTTTGTAGATTGTCTGATGATTATGTTTTAGATTGGGGGGGGAAATAATCCCTCAATATATTTTTTTTGTAAATTTTCTAAATTACAAAAACATTCACGGTCTCGATTTTACCAAAATTCATTTTGTATCCTCAAAAATGGTTATAGTCCTTTAGTGAACTGAATGTTGCTTCAAATTCATTTTAGGGGGTTTTGTAGATTGTCTGATGATTATGTTTTAGATTTGGGGGGGAAAATAACCCCTCAATAAAAAATTTTTTGTAAATTACAAAAACAATCACGGTCTCAATTTTTCCAAAATTCATTTTGTATCCTCAAAAATGGTTATAGTCCTTTAGTGAACTGAATATTGCTTCGAATTCATTTTAGGGGTTTTTGTAGATTGTCTGATGATTATGTTTTAGATTTGGGGGGGAAAATAACCCCTCAATATATTTTTTTTTTTTGTAAATTTTTTAAATTACAAAAACATTCACGTCTCAATTTTACCAAAATTCATTTTGTATCCTCAAAAATGGTTATAGTCCTTTAGTGAACTGAATATTGCTTCAAATTCATTTTAGGGGGTTTTGTAGATTGTCTGATGATTAGGTTTTAGATTTGGGGAGGGGGAAATAACCCCTCAATATATTTTTTTTGTACATTTTTTAAATTACAAAAACATTCACGGTCTCAATTTTACCAAAATTCATTTTGTATCCTCAAAAATGGTTATAGTCCTTTAGTGAACTGAATATTGCTTCAAATTCATTTTAGCGGGTTTTGTAGATTGTCTGATGATTATGTTTTAGATTTGGGGGGGAAAAATAACCCCTCAATATATTTGTTTTTGTAAATTGTGTAAATTACAAAAACATTCACGGCCTCAATTTTACCAAAATTCATTTTGTATCCTCAAAAATGGTTATAGTCCTTTAGTGAACTGAATATTGCTTCACATTCCTTTTAGGGGGTTTTGTAGATTGTCTGATGATTATGTTTTAGATTTGGGGGGAAAATAATCCCTCAATAATTTTTTTTTGTAAATTTTGTAAATTACAAAAACATTCACGGCCTCAATTTTACCAAAATTTATTTTGTATCCTCAAAATGGTTATAGTCCTTTAGTGAACTGAATATTGCTTTGAATTCATTTTAGGGGGTTTTGTAGATTGAAAATAGAAACTTTAATATGATATATATTGATATTTCTCCCTTGATTTCCCATGCTGCTAATACTTGAGTTTCGAGTTTAAGTGATACAATGTAAGATGACTGAATGACTTTGCTGCATCAATACAAAGGAGCAAAAATATTACCTATAACAGAGTCCTTGAATCCCAATCTGTTTTTAATAAAACCATTTTGCTGAGAGGATATGATGTGGGCATTAAGATTTTAGTACGTATTGTAATATCTTGATTTATAGTTGAAGTGAGTCTATAGGAAGAGGGATATAATAAACTGCTTCCTAATCTTAAATTGAATAGGGAGGAAGGGGACGAGTTCTTCCCCTGAAAAACTATTTCATTAAAAAAATTGTGTAAAAATGGAGCTATTTAAACCAGTAGATTTATCAAATGACGGTGAAAGATGGTTTTGGCCTCTGACTTTGTTTTTCTTTAGAGATTTATTACTGAACAGTCATCGTTGTTATTATTTATACAGTGCCATTGTCTCCTTCTGTGTTTTACAGAGTAACAGGTTTTAGGTGAATCAGGTGACTCCAATTGACTAGGAGATGCTTGGGGAGAGTATCTGATGGAGAGCTAATATAATCCTTCTAAATTCAGTTGATCAGAGACTGTGTTCTATTTCTTTTCTCATACGTTTTCCTGTTAGATTTCCCACTTGGAAACGGAGTAATCCATTGGCACTTTGAGAGATTATAAAATAAACTGAGCAAAACTTTCTTTCGTTGTTGTTTTTCCTCTCTGGGCTCCCCACAAAGAAAGAAAGTTGAGATCAATTATGTTAGAGACAAAAGTAATTTTTGTTCTTGTTTTGCTCGCCATTTCCCTTGCGCTCTTTGGTTTTTTTTTATGTCTAATTAAAGGGAAAACTCACCAAACCTATTAAGCTTTTGCCACTTTTCAAATAAAATAATACTGCAAAGTAGAACATTTAACAAATAGAATTTGTAACAGATTTAAGCACGGGGATTCCCTCATGTACAACTTTGAAAGAGTCACCAGATAAGTATAAATCATCATTAAGCTTTAAAGACAAACACTAAACTTATTCACATTCCTCTTTCAGACAAAGGAGCTTCACCTTGATTTCCACAGACAGCATAACTGTGGCGATGTCAGTACTTTGGGGGTACAAGCCCATCTTTGAGGTCCAACATCTGACCAGAGGCTCGCCTTGTCTTATAACAAGATTAGCTCTGTATAAATCATTGTTCTGTTGTTTCAAACCCGCAAATAATGATACGTTTTTACCCTAACTGATCTTTGGGTTGGGTTGGCTTGAAAAGCAATATTTTATATATTGGACTTATTGAACCAGCCTAAAGGTTCAGCATCTCTATAGTAGTTATGATCCAGGTCTTCAAAGCTGTCACATGAGTTTCCCATCTTGGATTTTGTTAGGAGTGTCTGTGAGACAGTGTCAAACACATGCTCAGTGGGCTCTGAGCAGCTGTTGAGAAGCTGATACTACAGGGCTCAGTAAGTGACAGCAGCACAGAGCATGTGCAGTGAATCAGCAGAAAAGAAGATGGGGAGCTACTGGGGCATCTTTGGAGACACAGATCTTCACTGCTAAAAGGCTGTGGTTGCCTTGGGCTGGTACCGATGCCCAAAACATAATATAAAACATTTCTGCCCTATTTAGCTGCCTTACTAGTTAAGCTTTAATTGCCCTTTAAGGCTAGTGATACACAAGGAACCAAAATGGGGCCATTTATAAATAGTGGAAAGGCTGGATGTGGACTGGACGAGGCCAGACAGAATTCATAACACAAACATTTTTTTTTATTTCAATAATTTTTTATTGAATAAAACAAATAAGTTGTACAGAACATTATTTCCAAAGAAGCATCTCTAATATACATTTGTTAACATAACATATCAAAGGTGACATATATAAACACAGTTGGTATTGAGATATTACCAGTATAACAACTGCAATTAAATGTACCATAAAATACACAATAGTGAATGTCTGTCAAAATAATAATAAAAAAATTTAAAAAAATACATAAAAGAAATAGTTAAATGCATAAGTAAAATTGTTTCTACACTGACAACAAAATAAAATCTATGTTACTATAGAGATAAAAAGGATGCTTGGAACACCAGGCCCAAATCTATACTCAATCCAGGGACTCCAGATTATAAAAGATTTCTGGTGGGTGTCTAACAAAATGCTAGTCATCTTCTCTTGCGACATAATCCAGTCGATTCTAACTTTTACAGGGTCAAACGGGATGCACTTCTGTTTCCAGGCATGTGCTAGGGTCCTTTTGGCAGCGGACATAATAAAAGTATACAGTCAGAATTGGGCATGGTTCATTCCCTCAGGTTTAACACCCAATAATGCTAGTGCAGGATCCCTAGGCAAAGAAATATCAAATATAGAATAAACCATATTGAACACTCGGATCCAAAATCTACGTGCCATAGGGCAAGACCACCAAGTATAATACATCGTGCCTATTCCACCGCAACCCCTGAAGCAGCCAGGGTCAGCTGAAGGAGAAAATTTTGCTATCCGCGCTGGGACGAGATACCAGCGAAAAAGCACTTTATAATTGGACTCCTGCAAAGACACATTATTAGATGATTTCCTAGCCGTAGTCCATGCTCAGTCCCAATTTTTCAGGTCTAGTTCTCTCGAGAGATCTTTATGCTAAGCTAACATACCGTATATACTCGAGTATAAGCCGTCCCGAGTATAAGCCGAGGTACCTAATTTTACCTCCAAAAACTGGGAAAGCTTATTGACTCGAGTATAAGGCTAGGGTGAGAAATGCAGCAGCTTCTGGTAAGTTTCAATCAAAAAAGTGAGGGTTTCTGCTCCCATTGGAGGTGCCGGCGTCTCGTTTTTGGATGCCGGCGACCATTCTTGGACGTCGGCGAATATTCTTGGAGATTATTCTTAGACGCCGGCGACTATTCTTGGACGCCGTCGACTATTCTTAGATGCCGTTGACTATTCTTTGCGCCGTTTTTGCGCTTGACCCGAGTATAAGCCGAGGTAGAGTTTTTCAGCATATTTTGGGGGCTGAAAAACTTGGCTTATACTCGAGTATATACGGTATATGGCAACATCAAGGGCTGCGGGGAATCAAAAAATAAATTGTAAATATACGAAACAGCTTTGCGTAATCTAGGAGAGCGAATGCACCAGTTTTTAAAGGCTGTTGATGGGACATCCTTAGCCACAACTCTAGACCATTGGGAATGGACAAAGTGAAGGATTTGCTGAAGCCTAAACCTTTCCACTAGGGGGATAAAGTATTTATCTATCAATTGGTGAAGGGAGAAAGGACCAGAGGGAGAACAAAACTGACCCACTCTATTAATATGGTGTTCAGTCCACCACACAAATTGAGAAGTCTGGAGCCCTGGATCAAATTGTGGATTCCTGAAAATGGGAGTTACGGGCCTAGAGGGAGAACATAAATGTAGTTTCTTCTGGTGAGTATCCCAAAGTTTCAGAGTATGTTGGAAGCACCTACTAAATATCCTGGGTCTCTTCCCCGGGGAACACCAAATTAAAGCAGTGGGTGAATATGGTTGTGTGAAAGAGGCCTCTATAGAGACCCAGTGTGGACTATCATCAGTAGAATGGAGAGTTAAAATCTGTGCTATTTGGGCAGCTCTATAGTAAAAGGAGAGTTTAGGGAGCCCCAGGCCTCCCCTATTTTAAGGCTGGAATAAGGTTTGTTTACTCACTGTAGGGGATTTCCCAGCCCACACAAACCTAACAATAGCTGCTTCAAACCTTTCTAAATTGCCGACTGGGATCGGAACAGGTAGAGTCCTAAATAAGTATAAGAGCTTAGGTAGGAGGGTCATTTTAATTGAGTTAATACGACCTACCCAGGATATATTTAACACAAACATTTTATAGTGGCCCCTGCAATGTCATTGCCAGGACTCCAGTTCAGCTTAAAAAATATCTACAATCCCAGACCAAATAGGTTTAATATCTGAAATAAAATTAGTGCTTCTAGCACTTACCTTTCAGTTTGACTTACATGGGAAGGCAACGGGCAAGTCAAACTGTAAAATAAGCTGTAGAGGGAGATATTGAGCAGTAGCTTCAGTATTTTCAACTTCACAAGGCTTTGGTACCCAGGAAGCATCCCTGGAAACATGCTAAGCCTAACCTTCTGTTTGGATAGTTCATCACTTTACTCATATAGCTTCTCATCGTTAATTTTACATTGAGAACTGTGAAGCTGTGGAGTTCCCTTTCTCTCTCTCTCTCTCTCTCTCTCTCTCTCTCTCTCTCTCTCTCTCTCTCTCTCTCTCTCTCTCTCTCTCTCTCTCTGAAGTGGTTGTACTGGGAGATACATTAGAAAACTCCAGAAAGAGATTTGCCAATTGGAGAGGCTTCAGATGGCTTCTGGATCATCTAGCAGTTAGGCAAAACTGTATGACCCCTACATTACTAAGACTGATTTAACAAGTTTGGCTAAGGGATTCCTAAGAACTTTACTAGGGGCAATGAATGATGTTCGTTTTCCTTTAATAAGAAATATTAAATTATTTTAAAATAAAATGTAGAATTCTTTTACAGGGAAGAGCGCCACAAACAGAAAAAGTAACACGTCAGCATGTTAGAATCAAATTATGTGCAAGGTAATGATTGCAGGGGTGCTAATAATCTGATCTCAGTGTTTCTTTATAATAAACACATTCTGAGGGAAAACTAATGATGTTGCTCTTTTTTGTGCCGATCGTGTTCTGTGAAAGATTAGATTTGTCAGAGGAAAAGGAAAAATATTCTGCAATCATTTTCTTGCTGTTGAATCATATTCAATTACATTTAACAGTGGATTTAATACATATGAAAGGTGTTGGAAATATAAGAAAGGGAAAACATATCCACATAGTGATTAGCTGCAGCGGTTCTGTGTCCCACATACCTGTATACATAATCTGAGACATATCCTTGGTCAGGGGCGCTCGGCCAATGAGGCGGCAGCGCCAGATACATTTCCAGGGGCGGCAAAAAGCCGCTCCTGTACTTTTAAGAGCTGAATTTCTGGTTTTACTAGTGCTGTACTAGTGCGGGAGAGCACAGTTGCTGCCTCGGATGCCTCCCCTGCAGATGGGTAAGCTGGCGAGGGGGGCGGCATTTTGAGGAGCCGCCTCAGGCAACTTGTTCACTGGAATCGCCACTGTCCTTGGTATTTGATTATTTTCCTGCTTTTATGTCATACAATTTTTATGAATGCCAATTTAATTTTGAGCAACTTTCCAGTATATTTTGATTCCATATTATAAAGTTATTTGTAAATGTAATTGCTATTGAAAGCAGTATTTTTTCAGTTATAAACTTCCCTCCAGCTAAAAGTCACTCCAGCCTCCATTTCTGTTAACGTTAACTAATAGAAGTAGCTTTGCCACCTTTTCTGAAAGGTTTTACCGGTGGGGGGAACAAAAGTGTCAGGCTGTGATGCAAGGGGGAGAGGCCACGCCTGTGACACAAAAAGGGGAGGAGCCACATCGTGAGATTGCCAGAAGGCCGGGAAAAAAGTACATTCTGAGTGAATTGGGGGCAGGCCAAGGGCTTTTTAAGGGTATTACAAATTTAGCGGCAACTACATTGCCAGTAAATTTTTTATACCGGCCCCGGTATTCTTGGCCGGGTGGCAACCATACATAGAAGCCATTTTAGAGATTAAATTTAAATATATAGTGAATAAAGTACCCCCTTTTGTAAAATATAGGGATATTATAAGTTACCGAGGAGTTTCATGACCATTTAAAAACACGAGGCCGAAGGCCGAGTGTTTTTATACAGGTCATGGAACTCCGAGGTAAGTTCTAATATCCTCATATTTTACAACTGGGGGTACTTTATTTATTATAATACACAAATTTCAATGAGTCATGTGACAGAAATGACATCAGAACTCACCGTTTATAACTGATGACATCAGAACTCACCGTTTATAAGGATATAATTTACAGGATATTCATGGCTTTTGTGTATTATATAGTGAATAAAGTACCCCCTCTTGTAAAATATAAGGATATTATAAGTTACAGAGGAGTTTCATGACCATATAAAAACACAAGGCCGAAGGCCGAGTGTTTTTATACAGGTCATGGAACTCCGAGGTAACTTCTAATATCCTCATATTTTACAACTGAGGGTACTTTATTTATTATAATACACAAAATTTAGTGAGTCATGTGACAGAAATGACATCACTACTCACCGTTTATAACTGATGACATCACTACTCACCGTTTATAAGGATATAATTTACAGGATATTCATGGCTTTTGTGTATTATATATATATATATATATTGACCGCAACCTTGTGACTGTAGTTTGTGGGACTCCTCAATGACTTCTAATATCCTTATCATTTACAGTAGGGGGCACATTATCCCTTATAATACTTGAGTGATACTCAGAGTTCCCTGTATAACTCAGCCTGCAGCCTTGTGCCTTTAAATGGTCACAGAACAACCCCTCAGTTACTTCTAATATCCTTATCATTTACAGTAGGGGGTACATTATCCCTTATAATACACGAGTGATACCCAGAGTTCCCTGTGTAACTCAGCCTGCAGCCTTGTGCCTTTATATGGTCACAGAACCCCTCAGTGACTTCTAATATCCTTATCATTTACAGTAGGGGGTACATTATGCCTTATAATACATGAGTGATACTCAGAGTTCCCTGTATAACTCAGCCTGCAGCCTTGTGCCTTTATATGGTCACAGAACAACCCCTCAGTGACTTCTAATATCCTTATCATTTACAGTAGGGGGTACATTATCCCTTATAATACATGAGTGATACTCAGGGTTCCCTGTATAACTCAGCCTGCAGCCTTGTGCCTTTATGTGGTCACAGAACAACCCCTCAGCGACTTCTAATATCCTTATCATTTACAGTAGGGGGTACATTATCCCTTATAATACATGAGTGATACTCAGGGTTCCCTGTATAACTCAGCCTGCAGCCTTGTGCCTTTATATGGTCACAGAACAACCCCTCAGTGACTTCTAATATCCTTATCATTTACAGTAGGGGGTACATTATCCCTTATAATACATGAGTGATACTCAGAGTTCCCTGTATAACTCAGCATGCAGCCTTGTGCCTTTATATGGTCACAGAACAACCCCTCAGTGACTTCTAATATCCTTATCATTTACAGTAGGGGGTACATTATCCCTTATAATACATGAGTGATACTCAGAGTTCCCTGTATAACTCAGCCTGCAGCCTTGTGCCTTTATATGGTCACAGAACCCCTCAGTGACTTCTTATGTCCTTATAAATTACAGTAGGGGGTACATTATTCACTATATATTACCAATGCCATTTTATTAATTATACCATTTAGAAGAGAGAGACAGTTTTTGAATAAAGATAAAAAACAAAAAGAGCTTTAGCTTTCTCATGGGCTAGGACTGAAAATATAAATCAATATATATTTCTGTATATAAACATATAAATACAACAAAGGAAAACATCCTATGATTTACAATAATTACATAGAATTAATATATGTTATTTACACTTGGATGTCTGTGTGTTACTTGACCATTATCCTATATGTGTCTAACACAGTCTTCTCCAATTATTATACATTCCATCCACTAATTAGAATTTCAATTACAAGATGATATAATGCCTTGCAAGCAAGTATAACCCTTCGGTTAAGGTAGTCTGGATTCTGTAATGATAAAGATATAGAAAATGAAAAAGCTTTTCCATTCTTGCACAGAAATCTCCAGAAGACTTTTAAATATTTTATTAAAACATAAAAATCAGATGAACTCGCCTTAGCGTCGCCTCTTTGTCCAGAATTGATTATTTGTAGGAATTTAAATTTCATCCCAGGATTAAGGGCATGGGATTTCCAATGGTGGTACAGTCACATTATGTAGATCATTTTTGGGGGCTACAAGGCATTAAGAAATGTGAATCCATAACTGCACAATATGATCCCCCAAAAAAGAATACTTCCCTTATCTGCAGATCCATCATTATCTAAGAGTATTATTGAAAGGACACAATTATGCACAGTGAGCAACTGCATAGGAATTCTTGTGCCTCAAATTTCCATATAGCTCCCTACTTTATAAAGAAATATTAAATTCAGCAACTACCTCCCTACCAGCCTATATGAGGCAATGGAAATCTGAATTAAAAGCAACGATAGACAAAGCACCATGGTCACAGATTTGGTAAAATAGAGCTCTATTAACATTTTAGCACAAGAAAGTATTATCCCGACTATAATCCGCTTTGTTTCAGAAATTGTGGAGAGAATGGTTCAATGCTAAACATCTGGTGGCAATGCAGAGAAGCTATAAGACTCTGGTCTGAAATATTTAAGTTAATACATACAATCATGAGGGTTAAACGTCGAAAAGACTCTTTCCATGCATTACTCAACAAACCAACTCCTGTACCAAACAAATATCAGCAAAAAACCGATCAGAATTCCCAAAAAACCAGGTTTGCAGTGGAGCTTCTACACCGGATACTCGGTGGGTTGTTTCCCTAAACTAAACATGGAACCCAAAGCAACTTATATTCTTTCAAGGAGTTTGTACGAAATCAGGATAAATCAAGACACGATGAAGAAGACAGATAAGGTTTAATTTGTAATCTTTACTGTTCAATCATATTTTTCAACTTAGCTTCGTTATATTTTAAAGTATTAATGAATTATTTAATATCTCGGTGCACCATAACTGTCTACAACATAAGCGCTCCCCTCTGTGTATGGGAGAATTAGATTGTCATATGTCAATATTTAAACTAAATCTGTTTAACTGGTTAATGTGGTGTTTGTATGAATGACCTGTAGGTGTCAATGTATTCAAGAATTATACTGTGCACACATAGTACTTTCTATACTGCAAAAATTTTTAGGGGCCGATTCACTAAGGGTCGAATATCGAGGGTTAATTAACCCTCGATATTCGACTAGGAATTAAAATCCTTCGATTTTAATCCAACGATCGAAGGAATATCCTTCGATCAAAAAAAGTTAGCCAAGCCTATGGGGACCTTCCCCATAGGCTAACATTGACTTTGGAAGCTTTTAGATGGCGAACTAGGGGGTCGAAGTTTTTTCTTAAAGAGACAGTACTTCGACTATTGAATGGTCGAATAGTCGAACGATTTTTAGTTCGAATCCTTCGATTCGAAGTCGTAGTCGAAGGTCAAAGTAGCCCATTCGATGGTCGAAGTAGCCCAAAAAAAACTTCGAAATTCGAAGTTTTTTACCTTCGAATCCTTCACTCGAAGGCCCCTTAGAGTTGAAGTTCCCGCTGAAGGGTAATGGCTGCACGAGGCTGTGAATAAAGCACTGTTACCCCATACTAGAGTTGCCACCTTGCCGGTTATTTTACTGGCCTGGCCGGTGAAAATTATGGTTGTTCCCAATGTTATTAATAGGGAAAAATATTAATATATTGAAAGACATTTACCCTTTAATGAACGATTGGGATACTGAGATCTGGATCAGTGACTGGGAAAGGTAAGGATTAATAGTTTTCATTTTTTCCATTTGCGCCTTTAAGTAATGAAGTTTTGCTGGACTGGATAGTTGGGTTATTGTTTTCAATGGTTTTGCTGAAGAAAAGGAAAGGAAAATTTGCAGGAGACGCTAATACCTACGGCTAATTGGGAAATGGGGAGAGAAATGACTTAATAATACATGTATTTTAAACTGTGTTTTGCAACCAAAACAACAGACGACCTAATGGTTATAGCTGAAAAAACACAAATTCCCAACTTTCTCTGTTTTACACTGTTTTGACGCGCAAAATTTTTAAACAAGCGACTTTTTTGTCGCTGCAATTTATTTTTCATTTTTGCAGCAGTTTCACGAAACAATTCACAGGTGGCAAAATTTGGAAATTCGCTGTGAATCCATGCCTGGTGAATAAATTCACCCATCACTACTCGGGACTTGGGGTTTTCCAGATAACAGATCTTTCCACAATCTGGATCTTCATACCTTACGTCTACTAGAAAATCATATAAACATTAGATAAATCCAATAAGTTGGTTCTGCTTCCAATAAGGATTCATTTTATCTTAGTTAGTTACTGTTTTATTATTACAGAGAAAAGGGAAATCATTTCTGTTTATAATAATTATAAATAATTTTATTTGGATAAAATGTCTATGCATGATGGCTTTTCAGTAATTTGGAGCTCTCTTGATAATGGGTTTCTGGATACCATATCTGTGTGTGTATATATATATATATATATTTCTAGGGAAACTATATGTCATCTTCATAGTTCCACCAGCTTTCCTTTTTCATCCCTTAGGGGCAAATTCATCAAGGGTCGAATATCGAGGGTTAATTAACCCTCGATATTCGACTGAGGAATGAAAATCCTTCGAAGTCGAAGGATTTTGCGCAAATACTGTGATCAAACGATCGAAGGAATAATCGTTCGATCGAACGATTAAATCCTTGGAATCAAACGATTCGAAGGATTTTAATCCAACGATCGAAGGATTATCCTTCAACCAAAAAAAGTAAGGCAAGCCTATGGGGACCTTCCCCATAGGCTAACATTGGGTTCGGTAGCTTTTAGGTGGCGAACTAGGGGGTTGAAGTTTTTTTATTACAGAGACAGTATTTCGACTATCGAATGGTCGAATAGTTGAACGATTTTTAGTTCGAATCCTTCGATTCGAAGTCGAAGTCGTAGTCGAAGATCGAAGTAGCCCATTCGATGGTCTAAGTAGCCAAAAAACCCTTTGAAATTCGAAGTTTTTTTTCTTCTATTCCTTCACTCGAAGTTAATGAATTAGCCCCTTAGTGTTATAATGGGATGGGGTCTAACATCGCTCAATTATGCTGTAAAAAGCACTCTTCATAACAGGTTTTTATAGCTTGTATGATATCATGTACCACTGTCATTGTTCCAATTCAGCAGGAACAGCCCCCTATGTTTCCTCATAGCCTGTACAGAGAGATACCATAAACTTAAGATAGAAGAGATATCCCTGTACTGAACACAATCTATAACATTTGAGGGTATAAGAAGTCTTCAGTACCAGTAACCTTGCTAAAACGGCATTCAACTCTTTCTTGAAACTGTATCTGCAAAATGCAAAACATTTCTTCTACTCTCAAGGGAAGCCCATCAGAAGAAGCCCTTGGCATGTATTTATTATGGTCATCGATAATATGGAAAACAAGCAGAACTGGATAGTGGAATGAGACATCTTCAGATTCATATTCATCCTTGTTTTGTACCTTGCATTATATGAAAGCTGACTTTTACTATTTGAGTTTTCTTCTTGTTTTTTGCTTCATGTTTTCACTGAGTACAGCAGAGATTTTGCCTGGAGCATAACTGCCATTTCTCTTATCTCTGCACAAAATCTATCATGCGTGGCTTCATAACCTGCTGATTGGACTTTAGCCATCTCTGCCCTTTTAGCTTTATAGCACCATCAATTCTTCAGAAAATACAGCTGCTCATATCTTTTAATCCTTAATCTCATACACAGCTCTGTGACCTGCAGTAGAGAAATATATCCATCCCATATATCTTGAATCTTCTATAACACTCAAGCGAGGGTGTTGGCCCAACATTGAAATTATAGAATAGGGAAGCCCAGGCAATAGAGAAAGGCCGGGTCTCCATATAATGGGGGAATTAGAATTGAGGCATCCCTCCTATAGTCCCAGCACAAAGCATTCCTCCAACTGGAATTAGATATGTTACAAATCATTGGTAAAGCTAAGCCATACCACCAAACTGTATCCAGTTGATTACAATAATCCCCATATTTTAGGTTATTCTGGTTATAGTTATAGGTTTTCCAATGCCAACAGATAAAGTTCTAAGCCTGTGGGACCGCTCACCCCAAAATTGAACAAGAATATCACCAGGCAAGCCATTGGGGTATATTTATCAAAGAGTGAAGTTAATAGTGAAGTTCCGCCACTAGAGTGAAATTCCGCCACTCTCCATTCATTTCTATGGGATTTTTATAGGCATATTTATCGAAGGGTGAACTTTCACTTTCACCCACTGATAAATACACCTTTCAAAATCCCATAGAAATAAATTGAGAGCTGCGGAATTTCACTCTAGTCGAATTTCACTCTTTGATAAATTTACCCCATTGATTTACAACAAGTATACAGTGCATACGCCAAAGCTTTGCTGGTTAACTCCACACACAGCAAACAAATCTTAGGGTTCACCCATCTATTTGCCACAATAGACTGGAGGGAGGACTACACTCTTCCTAGAACCACCACTGATACATGTTATATTTATAGTTAAATAGATTTAGAAATATCTGGAGTTCGGAATTGGCCTCTTATTTCTCTACTTGGGACTTTAGAAAGACATTAGCCTCTTTTCCTCTGCTTGACCCTACAGGACTTCCATAGCCTCTTATTCTGTGCTTGGTGCTACAGAAAGACCTCTTCTATCTCTGCTTAGGGTTTCAAAAAGCCATCACTCTCTTCTTTCTTGGAACTACAGAAAATCATTAGCCTCTTCTACTGCAGGAATGCACTAGTATCTTCTTCCTTTTCTTTGGGCTGCAGGAAGTCATTAACCTCTTCTTTCTCTGATTGGGGCTCTATAAATTCACCAGCCTTTTCTTTTTCTGCTTGAAGCTCTAGAAAATCATTATCCTCCTCTTCCTCTGCTTTGGGCTGCAGGAAAGCATTAGCCTCTTCTCTCTCTCTGCGTGGGGCTCTATGAAGTCCTCAGCCTTTTCTTTCTCTGCTTCAAGCTTTAGAAAGAAATTCACCTTTTCTTTCGCATAGGAATTCATTAACCTCTTATTCCCTGCTTGGGGCTACAGGAAGACCTCTTCTATCTCTGCTTAGGGTTACAGAAAGTCATTAGCCCCTTTTTTCTTGGGACTACAGAAAATCATAAACTTCTTCCTCTTGGGGCTGCAGAAGGCACTAGCCCGTCTTCATTTGGTTTTGGCTGCAGGAAGTCATTAGCCTCTTATTTTCTGCTTGGCACTACAGGAAGGCCTCTTCTATCTCTGTTTAGGGATACAGAAAGCAATTAGCCTCTTCTTTCTTTGGACTACAAAAAATCATTAGCCTCTCCTTCCTGTTTGAGACTGCAGGAAAGCATTAGTCTCTTATTCCTTTGTTTTGGGCTGAAGGAAGCCATTTTCCTTTTATTTCTGTGCTTGGGACTATAGAAAGTCATTCACCTCTTCTTCCTCTGCTTGGAGTTGCAGGAATACATTAGCTTATTCTTCCTCTGGGTTTTCATTATCCTCTTCTTTCTTGGGACTACAGAATTTTTTTTGTTTCTCCTTCCTCTGCTTGGGGCTCTATGAAGTCATCAACCTCTTCTTTATCTGCTTGCAGCTCTAGAAAGTCATTAGCCTCTTCTTCCTCTGCTTGGGATTCCGAGAAGGAATAAGTCTCTCCCTTCACTGCTTGGGGCTGCAGGCGGTCATTATCAACTTTTTTTCTGGGATTACAAGAAAGCATGAACATTCTTCTTTCCTATCAGGGTAGCAAGGGAGAGACAGACTAAAGCACTGCATGTATTTTTAAAGACTTGTTTCACATACGCCTTGAATTATCCAGTGGCAGAAAGTGTTTTACGGAATTTCCAGTTTAAAGGAAGAAACAAAAAGAGCATCCAGAGTACAATGTGTCTCTGCATGTTGAGTCCAGTTGACTGCTCTTGTCACACTCTACAAATTAATTTTTAATAGAAATAAAAGGTTTTCCCCATGAATGTGCATCTGCGTGCAAACAATTCAACTAGGTAACCACCTGTTCACATATTATGTAAGCCTGACGTAGAAAGGCAGTATTATGTAACCAGGATCACTCTCGGGATTATATATGAAAAAAGTATCCTTATTACAGAGAGTTGCATGGGACAGGACTAGTCTCTCCATCAGGTTGGCTTTCTAGACTTCTGCAAAAATGGAGCTTTAATATGTTGAGTGAATAAGATGCAGAGCTTCAAATCAGAGCCGGAGAGATGACAAATTCAATGGGTCCGCCGATGGCATCTGTTACTGTAGCCAAGCTATTAATCATTCTGTTAATTAACCCTAGAGCTTTCCTGTTACATTACTGCTAATGTGTTCATCTCGTTCCTAGTGTTATCCAATAAATGGCTTTGCTTATCTGTCCTGTGCTTTTTTGGCAAACCCTTCATGCCAAGCATCCATTGAGTTATATTGCAGCTTTTCTTTTCATCAGAGTAAGTGGAACTGAACATTTATGGTAATGTACGGGGAATGTTTCATTTGCTCCGGCTTTCTTGGTTTACCTTGGGAATTTCTGTAGGAGCCTGGCCGCGCAGATGTTATGCAGATCATTATGTCATGCCCCCTTGTGTGATGATGAAAGCCGTGTCACTTACCATTGCGTCTTCGTAATGATGTTGTGCATTAAAACTTGCACGGTTGCCAAGCAGCTGCCTGGCTCTACTATACTGAATTAAACATGTAGTTTCCTATTGAAAAATTGGGCTATAGAACTTGAGGCCCTTACAATTATGCCCTAGACTTCCTATTCTCCTCCTATTCCTATAGTCTAAGAATACTGCAGCCGAATGGTTTAGTCTCCCCAAATACAAGCTGTATTGTTCCACCCAACTACCATTACCATTTAGGTCCCATGCATGTAGTGTACTATTTTGTTTAAATGCCCCAATCCCCACCCATTTATATGGCAATCTTTAAAATCTGGCCAATATGCTGGGTTTGCACGCAGCCAGTTCCGGCCTTAGGCCTATTGGACCAATTGGGCCCAATAGGGCCCCGCACCTCTGGGGGTCCCGCACCACAGGGCAGCACAGATAATATTTCCCTCAGCACATGATGCTGCCTGGCCTGCCCCCAACTTTGAGAGTCCAGCCCATCCCCAAATCCATAGGTCCAGCCCACCCCCAACTCTGATAAGCCAGCCTATCCCCCAACTCCATAGGTCTAGCCTGCCCCCAACTCTCATAGGCCCAGCTTTCCTCCAACCTTGATAGGCCCTGCCTGCCCCCAATCCAACCAAGCCTGCTCCCAAGCTGAATCGGCCCAGCCTGCCCCAAACTAATTGGCCCAGTCCACTCTCCTATTTCCTCCCTCTCTCTCTTACCCTGTGTGCCCCTATTATGTGCCCCTATTTCATCCCTCTCACTCTCTTACCTTGTCTGCCCCTTTCCTTACTATTTTGTGCCTGTATGCCCTTATTTTCCTAAATACTTGGTGTGTCAGTAGCCAGCAACACTTTGTCTAGAGGCCCCGCCAACATGGTCCCAATTGGGCCCCACATTTGATAGGATCAGCCCTGCACACAGCCGCATTTTTTTATGAATTTTTATTGCTATTTATTCTTTAACACTTATTTCTACACTTGCACTTCGGCCTCCGGGTCAAATTCACGTATCTGGGGGGGATGTGTGGCCATTGGGTTCCTTCCCCCCCTAAACTCTACTAGGGAGCACTTTATTGCCGGGACCTTTTCCATCGGGAGAGGGACAAAGGGATTGTCTTTTGGCCACCCCAACGAATGTCTTGAACCGTATTGGAGCTAGCATCAGTGAATATGAATTGCTGGGCTGAAACACGACGTGGTGGCGGGGAAATTGCCTGTCACTTTCTTCATCTACATAATTTTATCATGCAGGAGATACAGGGTGTTCTTAGATTTGCCATAGAAATTATAAATGAGCAAAGCTGAACAAATCGGACATTCTAGACGTATGAAGAGACATGGAATAGAATCAAGTGCGACAGGGAACTCTTTAGCAATGAAACTAGTCCAAAAATCCATTCCATGCCATCAATTGTTCCCTTGTAGTAGCTCTCATATTATAGGTATGTGGCCTGTTATCCAGAATGCTTGGGACCTGGAGATTTCCAGATGAGGGGTCTTTCCATAATTTGGATCTCCATACCAGAGGCCCCTGCCAAAGAGTAAACAGAGACATAACCACAAGTCAGGACCTGCATTTCATCCAGGAGGATTTAAGGGAAAATTCATCATTCTTTAAATTTTAATGGAAATATGTTATTGTGCGTTGAATGGTTTTATAGCTAAATAACTAATATCAATATAACTAATTTTCCATGTTTTTTTGCCTATAACGCAACGAATTCCAGCTGCATTTGCTTCAATCAGGCGCTGATTTTTGGGCCACATACTGGAAACGTCACCGGAGTTTTCAAAACAAAACTAGAAACTAGAAATCTTATAAACCTATTGCACATAATCTATACGTATATTAAAAATGGATGCAAGATATTTACAGGCTTTGCGGTAAATTTTCAGATATTTTTGGAATGGATATAAAATTCATTGGAAGCCAATATTCTCAAGCTTTTGTATCAACTTCTATAGCCCACCTCTTGTGTTATAATATCCTAACAATAGGTATTCCCCTATACGAAGCAGAATTCAGTAGGGACGCAGCCCCTAATGTGGTTCATAATTTGCACAGAGAGATCTCAGGCTGACTGGGACTACTTTCATAGCCCTCCCATTTTGTTATAATTCTTTAACAGGAATCTAGAAAAGGGCATGGCGTAGCAGGTCTGTGACCAAATATAATTTGGGAAATGGAGGCCAAATCAGTAATTATATCAGATGTTCTGTAACACTGAAAATATGGCAACATAGCACAATTCAGCAGGATCTGCCCCCTGTAAACAATACAATATAGAAATCACAGCACTGGTATTGCCCTATAATGAGCTCATTTCAATGTGAAGGTATAATATAAATGGAATTTTGCTTACGGTTTGGCAGATGTAGATGTGAGTAGAGACCACATGTTCATTCATTTATCAAACCTCAGGTTCCTTCCCAGAGACCCCAATGAGCAAGTGGGAGAAATCTTCCTTATAATGCAAATACTATTAAGCAGTAACAAAGGAATAGGTGTTTGTGCTGAAGCCGCTTTTCCCAGGCAATAATTATTTCAATTAAAAAAAAAACCTTGTTTTCAACTCAACAGTCAGATAGTCAGCGCGTTTATTTTCCACGGAGGGAAGGTAGCGCAGAAGACATTAGGCTTTGTTGACTTTCTAATTACGTGCGGTGATGTTCTTTGTATTGTGGAATTGCTTTATTTTAATGACCATATGGAGACTCTGATTCAATTTACATAAATATATTGCTTGGTGTGCGTGAGCGGCAATAATGACGCAGTGTTTTATCTGGGAGGATTAAGAAATCACTTACCCGTGTAGCGGCAGGAATAAAAATGCCTTAACTCTCACTCTGAGCCTTTTCCTCATTAATTGTATTTAATGGGGAATCGGACTTTATAGTCGGGATCCCAGAATTAACATATCAAAAAGCGACTTTAAACAGACATTTATTTCCAATATATTTATCTAATGTATAATATGTGTATATAATATGTGACAAAGCTGCTGGAGCCTGTATGATGGCTGGCCCTCATTGGCTGTGACTCTGATTCAAATCAAGAGAACTGAAGAGAACCCAAGGCCCAACTGACTAAGGTTTATAGAACAAGCCTGTCCAATGGGGGCCCAAGAGGGTGGATAAGGACCTTTGAAATGATTTTCTGGTTCCCAGGCTGCCATTGAGCTAAACAGAGATCTTTGTATGATATAGTAGGAACTGCTGTCAATTTGGGTTGTTGGAACCTAAAGTGACCCCATATATGGTACATTGAATAAAATGAGTATTAATGAATACGAAAAAAATACAGGTATGGGACTTATTATCCAGAATGCACAGGACCTGTGGTTTTCTGGATAAGGGATCTTTCCATAATGTGGATCTCCGTACATTGTCTACTTAAGAATAATCTAAACATTAAATAAACCCAATGGGATTGTTTTTCCTCTAATGAGGATTCATTTTATCTTAGTTGGGATCAAGTACAAGCTACTGTTTTATTATTACAGAGAAAAAGGAAATACATTTGAAAAATATGAATTATTTGATTAAAATTGAGTCGATTGAAGATTGCATTTTTTATAATTTGGAGCTTTCTGGATAATGGGTTTTCCGATAAAGGATCCCATACCTGTACAGAGAACAGCAATAGAAAAATAAAGGGAATTGAACTGTCAAGGGTTTGCCAAGCGGTATGTACTGGGGACCTGTTGAATGAATGAAATTTGTTACATGCAGAGAAGCTTTCACACTATGGGGCCAATCGTATTTCTATTTTTTCCACAAATCTCTAAAAACTTTTGGTTTTCCTATTTATTTATTTATTTTAAAGCTCTAAAAATTTGTGGTTTATTAAGTGTATAAACCAGGAAAACTTCTAATACAAAACTTTGCCAGGTAAAAGTTGTCGAGGTCCTATAGAAGTCAACGGGAGCTGCGCTGATCCTATTGGAACGTTTTGAATCCATTCAGACTTTTTTGGACGTTTTTGGATTTTCGTCCCCTAGGAATGGGCCGCAAAACACAAATTTTTAAGAAGTTTTAAAAATATTCTTCTTTTTTTCGGATCATTCAGCTTGTTTTCCGTTAGTACTTTTTTGTTTATTCGGATCTTTTAAGAAATTTCACGACATTCGTGGTTTTAGAGAAAGTGAGTTCAGTCGTGGTTTCAAAAACCTCTAAAAGCAGTAAAATTCAACCTTTAAAGGAGAACTAAACCCCCACAGGCCCCCCTCCGTTGGCCCCCCTCCCTGCCTCCCCCCTACTGAAGCACCGAGGATGTCGCCCGTGAGCTCCGCTGCTCTAACTCTGCATGTGCGGTCAGTAATCCTACAGGGGACACAATTCTGGGGTAACACTTAGCAGGGGGGAAGCAGGGAGGGGGGCCAGTAGAGTGGGGCCAGTGGGGACTTATCACCATGGGGGGTTTAGTTCTCCTTTAATAAATAGGCCTCTGCATGCTGTTTTTCCTATTCCAGTTGAGAGTGAAATGTAAACATTGTAATGCGCTGAGTTCAGTTTAGTTAGGTTAGTTAGACTTTAGTTTAGTAGGTTCGTTCCAGGACCTGTTTAAAGCCACACACACACCAATGGATAATGACTTACTAGCCTGAACCCTCAGATAAAGCCAGTGAATTAATTATTAAAGCCAACACACTTGTGTTTCTGAAAAGAAAATCGGTTTTCCACATCCAGTGCTGAGCCAACCCAGTCTTTTAATGGGAAATTGCAGGGGTGTAATGTTGCATCTTTGCATGCGGGTGGTAGAGACTTGAGTAATTGTGGTGTATTGCTGGGCCCCCGCAGCTCCCTGTACAAGAGGTGTCAGGTTGGAGAAGCCTCCTGCATAGTTAATTAACCCCTGGGTTGCCAGCCTTAGATCACTGTTGGAAAAAGAGGCATTTTAATATGCCAGCCTTTATTTCCCCTTTAATGATATGACCTTGACTGAAAATGATCATGATAAAGATGACAATGAGTTAATAATTAGAGTTTGTATAAAATGCAAGTCATGTCGACTCCAGTGCTTATTGCTGTACAGAAGTGGAGTCATTATTTCCCCGTGTAGATACAACAGGGACACATCCCAAACATGCCGGCATTTCATTCATGCGCTCTGCCTAATCCATTACACTCAGTGCCCCCCTGGCTCCACGCAGCGCTTGATGGAACTCATTACCTGTAGGGCATTCTCTGCATCTGTAACTTATTGAGGATTCGGAAGCGTCTGTGTCCCACTGTTAGAGATGGGGAAGGAAAATGAGATGGATAGTGCCTTAGTCGCCATTCATCAGAGGAATTCCTACCTGAAAATCCCTGCTAGTTCTACGAGTGCAATCAATCTCCTCCTCACTGTAACAATATTGCCGCTTATTTGCTGCACTTAATGGCCCAAGACAGACATGAATTGATAGGAATACACATTGATAAATATCGCTCTAAATCAATTAACTGTCCTGTCCCTCCCAAGAGCACTTAGCGTGTATAGCACAGGGGCCCGGACAGTTCTACTAACTGCCCACCCTGATGGGGACCCGAAAGTCTGATGCGGGTCAGAATCGTTTATAGGGATAGACTGAGACAAAGGAGAACAGTGCAGGAGGTTGTAGGGAAAAGATAGGGAACGTGTTGGAAGGGTTACTGTCTGCTCTAGTTTCTCTACAGAAATAGGGATTGGTAGCACTGATAAATACCTGATATATTGGGACAGAGACCCAATTTAGGGCTATTATTACTTATTACTGCTTTCATTTCTGCAAGCACATGTATTTGCAGTGTTTGACACAGCAATGCATTTATGTCTGGAACTGGCAAAGAAAAAAGTGCATCAAAAGATGGGAGAGACCTGTATGGGTCCAATTGGATAGACTTCTCCAACCTACATCTGGACCCACAATCTGATCAGACCCAATCCAACCTGCTACCCAGCCCCCCCCCCCCATAAAGCCAGAAGTGAAGTGACCCAAAGGCAGGAGTTGGTGGCAAGTGAGGCAAAGAATCCTACTTTGAGAGCCATTTCTGCAGGTAACCAGGGATTGCTTTGTGTACCCAACCCATTGCAGGACTCTAATAGTTGTGCCTGTGCCTCTTATTATATCTAATAATACAAAGGTGAACTAGAACATGAACGTTTATTTGGCCTTTATAGATACCTCCCAACATTTTGGAAATAGAAAGAGAGACAAAAAGTTGTGCCGCGTGTAGTTCGGCATTGTTTTGATCACGCCCATTGTTGTGGCCACACCCCCTTGTTACCATGTTCCTTTTACAAAATTTGGCAGGTTATGAAAGTTTAAACACCTTTCTGTGGTTTTTATGTGTTATTACAGTTTTGCTAATGAAGGTGAATTGCCCTTTAAGCTGCAAGTCACAGTTTCCCCAAGAGACTTGCTTATCTTAAATTGTTACAATTGCTTATCTCAAAATGTTACAAAAGTATCTTAGTGCACCTGCCACGTATTCTGGGCTCTTTGCCAAAAGCCAATTAAGTTTTAGAAACGTTGTATCTTTTTCCGGCTGTTTAGAGCAAGAGATTAAAGAGAAAATCGGGACATTTCAGTAACAATCCGGGACTGCGGGTTGTGCTGTAAAATAACAGGACCGTCCCGCGACAATGGGACAATGGGACAGTTGGGAGGTATGTTTATATGAAAATGACTCACAGTCACTAAGACATCAGAGCAGGAATAATAAAGTATTATATATATTTAGGACAGAGGGGTATGATGGCTGCTTCCTTTTTTCGTACTCTTTTTACATATTTTTGTTCTATTTTGATGTACTTTTTGAGCTTTTTTATTCTACAGAAGTGGCTAACGCTAGCGACTTTTAGCCAGGATTGCCACCCGCAGGGACATCACCTACTCACTAACAGGCGCAGACGGCAATTCGCTAGCGAACAGGACCATCGCTAGCGTTCACACTCTATCACCAGGCGACTTTTCACTCTGGCGAACTATCGTTTCTCCTCAAATTCACTAAAGTGTGGATTTTACTGAATGTTTCCTCTTTCGCCAGAGTGACCAGGAGAAGTGCTAAAAAGAAGCCAGATCTTCCTCAGTCTCCTGTCACTTACATCATATCCTGTGAGCCGAAAATGCATTAAAGTTCCAAAAACGCTGGCGACTTTTCCTTTTTTTAAGCGGAATTGCCTGCAATTCATAACATATGGAAAATTCATTTTACAGTGGGCTCATGTGTAGGGCATTATATGTACTCTCTTGTCTTTTTTAAGGTCCCCTGGACACCGGTAACCGGTAACTTCAAGCATTTGCAGCAACATTTATAATAAAGACGTCCATACAACTTTAGAATTCCCACCTTATGCAAATTGACCTAAGCGCAAGATCAAGAATAGCAAGTTTTTGGTAGGCACAAATAAACGCTAGTGCATCTTCACTATGAAATGCTCGCACAGCTGAAGTAACGATAGCGAAAAGTCGCCAGCGTTCGGTGCACAGGATGAAACTTTGCATTTTAGTGAATTAGCATATTCGTAACTCATTTGCACCTGGCAAAGTGTGTGAAGCTGACACTGGCGAAAATTCCCAGTGAATCTGCCCCCACGTCTTAAAGTGAGAGAACCAAGGCGAGAGTTCTGGGCAGGCAAGGACGGGGAAAGGGGAAGCATAGTCGAGGGACAGGCCTATGTCTATAACATTCAGTGACCCAGTGCAAAAGTTGGGATCCGAGTGAATTGTAACAGGCAAAGGTCAGTAAAGGCAAAGAAGTAGCAGAAGTCAGGAACAGGCAAGAATCAAAGACAGGGTCGGACTGGAGCCTTGGGGGCCCCCTACCGACCTCCAATTTCGAGGCCAACCACACTCATCAGGCTTGAATCACACCCAAGAACTATCAGGAAATAGACCTGCATTTGGTAGGGAGAATTTTGCATGGCGCCTTTAAATATTTTAATTTTGCACTGCACGTGATGATGTCATGAGCGACAACCAAATAGAATGACGTGCACCGGCGGCACACACGTCAAACCTGGAAGCGGAGCTCATCAGCAGAAAGAGCAGTGGGGAAGAGAGGAGGCAGCGGGCGTCCCCACAGGTGAGGTGGCAGGGACCTACGTACCTTTGCTACAACTCAATATTCTGTCAGAATTCTCTGTTATACAGATAGCTAGAATCTCAGCCATAAAGCAGGTCAGGACTGCTGCTTACAATGGGGATCAGATAGGATCTGTGCAGTCACTGGGACAGAATGCTCTGTTATACAGATAGCTAGAGTCTCAGCTGCCATAAAGCAGGGCAGGATTGCTGCTTACAATGGGGATCAGATAGGATCTGTGCAGCCACTGGGACAGAATGCTCTGTTATACAGATAGCTAGAATCTCAGCCATAAAGCAGGACAGGACTGCTGCTTACAATGGGGATCAGATAGGATCTGTGCAGCCACTGGGACAGAATGCTCTGTTATACAGATAGCTAGAATCTCAGTCATAAAGCAGGGCAGGACTGCTGCTTATAGTGCATAAAACAATGTCACCATCGTTTTTTTCCATTACTAACCTAATTTGGTAATACATTTTAGGGTGCAGATGAATAGGATGCATTATTTATCCATGGGCCACAGCAAATTTTCCTTGAACTAAATTGATGTGGAATTTGGAGCAATAAATATGTTTTTGCTTCTATCTTTGCAGGACACAAGTTGAGTAAATTAATGTCACTCTATATTATACAGCACTTAAAATTCTGTGTCCTAATCCTTCCATTAGCGAATCCATTTAAGACGAAATTAAATCCAAGTTTATTTTCCCTGGCACTCCATCACTGCGCCCTGCGTCGCTGCAGCTGTGCCGCTGATAAGTGAGGGGCAACGCTGGCGAAATTGCTTTTTTTTTTTTTTTTTCTTTTTTTATTTCAGCATGTAGCAAATCCTTTTGAAGATTAGGAACAGCAACGATGCCATCTGCAAATCCGAGGCGCCACAGAGCGGCGTGCGTTTGCATATGTATTCGATAAAATATGGATTTTCTCTGCAGGAGAATTGCTGACGGAACCAGTATTCAATCCCAACAAACATTTCATTTGGGGGAATGAATGATTCCGGCACGCTGGCGGGGGGGCAGGAGGAGCCGACAGTTGCAGGGCTGAAATGGTGAGAGAAAAAGACAGAATGCTGTCACACAAATTACAATGTACATTTAGTTCCAGAGCATCAGAACAACAGTTCTGTTTGGTTAGTCTCACCGCTATTCCCTGTATATAGGTTGGACTTATCTTCCATTTATATTCTTAAATCAGTGGTACAGGCTGATACATTAGATAGCGATAAGAAGGGGTTGGATGGCTTTTTAGAAAGTGAGGGAATACAGGGTTATGGAAGATAGCTCATAGTTGATCCAGGGACTGGTCCGATTTCCATTTTGGAAGGAATTTTTTCCCTCTCTGAGGCAAATTGGAGTCTGGAGATGCTTCAAATAGGTTTTTTTGCCTTCCTCTGGAACAGCTAGCTGTTAGGTAGGTTATACCGTATATAGACAAAGGAGAGGAAAAGGTTAAAATTAAGTAAGCTTTATCAGAAAGCATGGGTGTCCGCAGAAAATTTTCCAGGGTGGGGCAAGGAGGCATCTGTGGGTGGGCCTGTGAGATGGGTGGGTGTGTCACTGCCATCAGGGGGTGGAGCTATGCCACGGCGATCAGCCGATCGCCGGGTCAATCAAGGGAATCCTGCACAGTTTCCCTAATTTGAAAAACCATCCAGGAAGTTTTGACCCGGGCAACCCTTCAAAATACCGGTTGCCTGACAAGTGGCAACCCTAGTTCACACAAAGATGGCAAAGTGGCAAGTACATGTAAAAATACCCCCAGAACTCACAAACAGATGGCACAGGGGCAAGTACATGTATAAATACCCCCAGAACTCACAAACAGATGGCACAGGGGCAAGTACATGTATAAATACCTCCAGAACTCACAAACAGATGGCACAGGGGCAAGTACATGTATAAATACCCCCAGAACTCACAAAACAGATGGTACAGGGGCAAGAACATACATAAATACCAGCAGAACACACAAACAGATGGCACAGGGCAAGTAATTGTTATAAATACCCCCAGAACTCACAAGTACAAGGCTGCAGACTGCAATAGATAGGGTTTTCCTTCCTTCGTTTTCTCCCGCGCTGCAATCTGTGCTACTGGCCAATCAGATAGTGAATAAAGCAGCAGCACTCCGGTATTTTTGAAAATTTGCAAACCTTTACTTAAATGCAATAGGCAACGTTTCGGGCTACGCAGGCCCTTTGTCAAGTCATGGCTTGACAAAGGGCCTGCGTAGCCCAAAACGTTGCCTATTGCATTTAAGTAAAGGTTTGCAAATTTTCAAAAATACCGGAGTGCTGCTGCTTTATTCACTACATGTATGCGTTACCCTGGCAGGGGGTACGGCGTGCACCCGGGGCTGCAAAGAGCTTAATCCGCTTTTGAAGCACACCTTATCTACATTTACTGGCCAATCAGATGCTCCCTGGCTGCTCTCTCTCTCTCTCTCTCTCTGTCACAGCTGAAGTAATACGATCCGGCAGCACCGTGACAAGGGAGGGGGAGCGAGCACCTAGGGAAGGAGCTAAAAGAAAACTCTGCTGCACAGAAGAAAAGTCTTCGAGGGATCGCGACAGAAACCATAGTAAGCTGGGGCCAATGCACGAACAGGTGGAAACTTATGTGCACAGTCCCAGGGGGGGGCACTGCCCCCTCTTGCCCCCCTCTGTGGACGCCCATGTCAGAAAGGTCTATATAAATACACCAGCTGCTCTGAGTCCTCTGTCAAAAGAAACATCACATTTCTTTCCTTCTATTGTGTACTCATGGGCTTCTGTATCAGACTTCTTGTTTTCAGCTTAAACCTCCAGGGCTTGGGCTTGAGCATGCTCAGTTTTCTTCTCTCTCCCTCGCTTCACCCCTTCTTGCTGTAATCTGAGCCCAGAACTATGAGTGAGCAGGGAGAGACTCTGACAGGAAGTGATGTCACAGCAAACTAATATGGCAGCTGCAATCCTAAACATACAGAGACAGTGTCTAGAGCTGTTTACTCAGGTATGGTAAAGCATTCTAAAGAATATAAATGGTGTTCTAGCTTTCACTATTGTGGCTAATCCATTCGTATTAAGCTGCCTTGGTAGCTTCCCTTCTCCTTTATACGGTAGAACTTGATGGGTGTCTTTTTTAAACCTATCTTACTATATTACTATGTACAGTATATAGGTTGGACTTATCTTTCATTCATATTCCTTGACATACACTGTATGGTAGCATGGCACAGTTTATTATATATAATATAAGGCATTCCTTTTTCTTTTTATTTGTACAGGTATGACATATGTTATGCGGAAACCTCATTATCCAGAAAGCTCAGAATTATGGAAAGGCTGTCTCACATGGGCTCCATTTTATCCAAAAAATCCAAATATTTTAAAACGATTTCCTTTTTTCTGTGTAATAATAAAACAGTAGTTTGTACTTGATCCCAACTAAGATGTAATTAATCCTTATTGGAAGCAAAACCAGCCTATTGGGTTTATTTAATATTTAGATGATTTTCTAGTAGACTTAAGGTAAATCACAAAAAGATTTGTTATCTGGAAAACCCCAGGTCCCAAACATTCTGTATACCTGTATTTAAATTTATGGGTAAGAGATGCCATATTGGATAAAGATGTTCTACATGTACAGTATCAATACGGCACAGATGGAAGCTTCACAAATAATCCTAGACCTTTAAGGACAAGGAATTTGTGACTCAGTTGACCTTATCCCCCCCCCCCACACACACACACACACGTCCCTCAATTTCCTTTTTTTGTTGATTGCAAATGGCACCCGAGCATTCATTTCTAATAGTGGGGCTTCTATATAAATCTTTGCCAGTGGGTGCCGCAGAGTGTGTGATGTAAAATCTAAAAAGACAGGCAGAGCGGTTCAGTATTAGAAAGGGATAGCTCTGAACTGATGCAGAGGGGTGTTTTGTATAATAAAATGCTGAGGCAAAACTGTCATGAAATGTTTGGGGCAATCAGTCATATATTGCTGTGGACACTGTGCCATGAAATGCTGATGCGGTTTTGTCAAACAAAATGCTGGGGCCAGTGGAGTAACTAGATATTACTGGGCCCCACAGCAAATAATCTTTCAGGCCCCTAAAATGTCTAGAGGTTGACTTGCTTTACCAATATTTACTGAAATTGTATATGAATAATGGCCTCATGGGGCCCCTATACCTCCTGCCCCCCCCTGCAGCTACAGGGTCTGCTTCCTCTGCAGTTATGTCCCTGGCTGGGGCCACTGTGTCACATATTGCAGTGGTCACTGTGTAGAGTCGGATTGGCCCAGTGGGACACGGTGAGAAAACCTGGTGGGCCCTGTCCCTCAGCTGCCCCCTCAAAGTTAAGAGGAGGAAGGAGGTAATAAATGATCATGACATTTGACAAGGTGTGTGATGGGAGGAGCAGACATTGGGAGGAGGGCCCTCAAGTTGTAGCCCCGGTGGGCCCCCGATGCCCCAGTCTGATGCTGTCACTGTCTCATGAAATGCTGGATCCATTGTGTCATATTTCTGAGGCCACTGTTTCGTTGTTGGGTGCGTGGTTCACTGGCACATGATATACGCTTTTGTCAAAGAAAAGTTGGGTCCACTGTGTCATATGTTGCTGTGGTGACAGTGAGGGTCGGACTGGCAGGACACCTTGAGAAGACCAGTCATAGGCCCCATCGACCCAGGGCTGCTCCTCCACCCAGCCCCCCCTCAAAGTTAAAGAGGAGGAAGGAGGTAAATGGTCACTGAACGTTTCTGCCTCAGTGGGCCCCCTGTGCCCCAGTCTGATGATGTCACTGTGTCATGAAATTCTGGAGCCACTGTGTCATTGGCTCAAATATTGTTGGGTGCCTGGGCCACTGTGACATGAAATGCTGGGGACACTGTGTCATAAAATGCTGGGGACACTGTGCCATGAAATGCTGGGGACGCTGTGTCATAAAATGCTGGGGACACTGTGTCATGAAATGCTGTGAACTCTGTGTCATGAAATGCTGGGGGCACTGTGTCATAAAATGCTGGGGACACTGTGCCATGAAATGCTGGGGACCCTGTGTCATGAAATGTTGGGGACACTGTGTCATGAAATGCTGGGGACCCTGCGTCATGAAATGCTGGGGACACTGTGTCATTGGCTCAAATATTGTTGGGTGCCTGGGCCACTGTGACATGAATAAAATAAAAAATGCTGAGGATGTTGTGTCATAAAATGCTGGGGACACTGTGTCATGAAATGCTGTGAACGCTGTGTCATGAAATGCTGGGGACACCGTGTCATGAAATGCTGGGGACACTGTGTCATGAAATACAGTACTTGTATGTGAAATTTTACACTTGTTTTTGTCACTTTGCACTTTGTGCCCCACTGTAAATTAGGCCTTTCATCACAGTCACTCTGGTTATTGCTCTTAACACAAATAAATATTTTGTGTGTGTCCCTTGCCATTAAATACAAAATTCTCTGAGTTTCTGCTTGGTTGGCGATGCATAAACAGCTGCTTGAGCAATAATGTGAATATTCAGATCATGCCTCTGAGTTTGTCTAAATCCACCTCCCGCCCAAAACGTGGCTAAATCCCTTCACTAAATCAAAATAACAGTGAGTTTGCAGCAGGTGTAAGTGCCGCTCCACCTCCATAAACACGCATACATTAGTACTGGAACCGCAATCATCATTATGCTCATTTATTTCATAAATCCACATATTTACAGAAAAGGCTATGAAATTACTTTTTTTTTTTTTGCATAAAATGATGTGTCAGAATAAATTTGCCTCCGCGCAGCAATCACGCGTGCCCCCAAGGGCTCATAACATCACAGATGTCTTTACTGGAGCAAAGGAAACAGAACGAAGGGGACAGAGGAATTATAAAAGCAAAGTACTTGACTTTTAGAGACAAGTGCCTGAGGCTCCTGTTTGTGCTTTGTGCTATGTTCCACAGTCAGAATGGAAATTAAAAAAAGAAGAAATTATTTTGATTTGCATTGAACCGTGAAGCTGTCGGCGGAGAAATAAAAAGCACGTGGAAGCAGAAATGAACCATCAGCTTTTTAGAAAGAAACAGGCCCCTCTGTATTGAGGCTGGATGCTGAGAGCAGGTTTAACATCAAAGCAATAAAGTGACTTAGAAAGCTTTTCATGAGTCAGAATGAGCAGTGACATGTAGAGGTGGATAAGTCCGTTCAAGGTTCTAGAAGATGAAGAAGAAAGAAGTGTCTTTAAGGGGTTCAAGGTGGCATGAGTACCATTCACCATTCATTGGCGTCCCACTCTTAGATCACTTAGAAATCTCACACTTCAAGAGAAAATACACTTGGAATCTTGTCCTGCTCTATTGCTACTATCTTCATTCTCAGACAGGGGCCTTGCTTTTTGTCTCAGAGCTATCACACTGGATCCCTGCTTAGTTGCAGTCAGTGGCACTGCTCACACTTGATAGCATAATGGAGACCCTCCAAGATGGACCTTCCAAGTCTACTACAAGTCCCTGCAAGGGTGAAACACCCAAAGGGTACAAACCTTCTATGCAGCTCATGTGGAGCTTCAGACTGGAGACTTATTAGTCATCGCCATCTCATAATCATGGAGTGAATGCACTTAGGATACCACCCTCCTCTAGCTAAGTCTCATTTACAGGGTTCATTCTTACTCCAAAGCCTTCTCTTGGCCTAGGGCTCGCCTTTTACTGAGGCCTTCTGAGAGATCTCTACACCTTAGGGGACACTCTTTTTCCAATAGAAGGTTTAACCCACCAACAAGATCTTGATGGAACTTTGTAAATTGTAGATGGAAAAGTTAACCTAGAGGAAAGAGTATCTAAAGAAATCCATTTTGTTGATACTCTACATGCACTTACCGTCTCTGATACACCATCCGTACCAATCACATAAGCCTGGTAACTCCAGTGCACAAAATAACCAAAATGCAACAGCAAAGAAATGGTGACACCAAGAAAAACTAAAGTTCATCCTTTCCAAATGTTTCTTTCCCTTTGTGCCCTGCCCTCACTAAAATACAGTACACAGTGGCATTTACATAACTGTCTACTTGCTGGGGTCACTGACCCTAGTAACCCTGAGCACTTAATTATTTTTCTTTTGATGACAAACAACTCCATAAATTATAATGGCGATGGCACAGCTGTGACAACCTCTCAGTTACAGAAGCAATATTTTTTCTGGGCAAGGGGTTGGCTCAGTTTCCCTTTTATTTATATCTTCTTCTTCTGCCCAAAATATAACAAAGATTACAGTAAACAGCGATGATTTGGCAATCTTGGCTGGAAAGTATAAAATGAGGCAACTGCTCTTTTATTAGCTGCTTAGGAAATCAACATCTGCTTCCAAGGTCTGTACCCACGGGCATTTATAATGGCATTTTCTGCTCTGTGCAACTTTAGGGTTAATTGATTTGTTCTGCCCCATGGGTCTGTACCGGTGGGGGAATCATCAACACCGAAAAACTGTTTTTTCTTACATTCATCTTTGGTATCCATATCAATAGGTACAGACCCACAGGGCAGAAAAAAATGGCCGTTTACCTTTGCTGAGCATGAGCACTCTGTAATGGGCTCCATATAAACAAACCCTCCCTTACTTGAAATCTTTGTTTGAGATACAGAGTAGATCATTATGCATAGGGCTTAACTGTTGACTGAAATTTGTTTTATTACCTATACCTTCTTAAATAGTGGCTCAGAAAAACCAGAAAGTGGTTTTCATTACAACTGGATACATCACTTGGAATACACTGATTATAACAATAAATCTACCCCACGTCATAGTTGCAGGTTTTCATCAAATGAATGAAGGATACACTCGCTGCCTTTGGATGCATCTTAAACAGACGCCCATTGGGAGACCTATTCCTTATACAGGCTAGAGACTAAATATAAACATGAACTTACTGCACCACAAGCCTAATCAAACAAATAATTTGTGCTCTCAAAGTTGGTCACAGGGGGTCACCATCTTGTAACTTTATTAAACATCTTTGCAAGACTAAGACTGTGCACATGCTCAGTGTGGTCTGGGCTGCTTAGGGATCGTCATAAACAAAGCTGCTTGAGTTCTGCATGGCTGGGAAGTAAGGCGGGGGCTCCCCCTGCTGTTCATAATTCTGATTGTTTCTCTGCTCAGCGGTTAGGGACCGTCTGACAATTCCTATCCACAGCAGTAAATGAAGGGAGAATTTCACTGCATACAGTCAGGTTTCTTATAAAAAGGGTACACATTTTTTAATTAAAGTATATTGGAGATAGGTTTCTTTTTCATTAAAGAAAGTAAAAATGGGGTTTTATTTTTGCCTTTACATGCCCTTTAATTATGTTTTTATATTGCCTTAGGAGTGCACCCACAACCCTCATTTTTTGTACCATAAACATTCAGTAACCCTCACCAAGAAACAAGGTGAACCAAACTAAGAGGAAAAAGGAAAAATATCTACATTATCTCCTTTTAATATTTAAATTAAAAAAATAAGTCTCCTGTTATTTTCTCCCTTCTCTCTCTGCCGGAGGAAACCATTACCAACAACCCAGTTACAGGGCTCTTACAGTAGATCTCAGGCCGGCTCACTTACACGTGATATGCACAATGTCTGCAACAAAAAAACACTTTCCCTTTAAGGTGCCACGTCTAATTAAAAGAAACACTGATGAAACGAAAAGCAAACGGCTGCCCATGTGACAAGCAAGTTTATTATAGTAGATGATAATATTATATATTACTATAATAAGTGGATCCACGTAATAGATATGAAGTTCTCGTGGAGTTTTCAAGATATTTATGGGGGGATGAAATAATATTTGGAAAAATTCAAAATGGAAAAGCTTTCTGCACGTGGATAACAATATGTGATGCCTGGAGGCACCTGAACACCTCCAAAGCCAAGAAGTCTCAGCCAATTTAGGATGAGAGCAGCCCCCCCTTCTGTAGAGCCACTGATTAACCATGTAAGTGTCACTAAGCTTGCAGGTAGATTTGCCATGTTTTGCCAACTATGATACCAGCTGAGGTGGAGGCTGGACTGTGAGGGGTCATGTCTATGGGGGGGTCATGGAGTAGATGGTGGGAAGTCGTGGCATCACCAGTCGGGTCTCAGGGGACTTTGGTGAGTAGAGCAGTTGTCTGTGGGTTAGAAATGGAGCCGAGAGAGGGGATTGGGGGCAAATCTGAGGCATGCCTGGGGCAAGTTATTACAAATGTTATATTTATAATACTGTCTGGTATATTATCAGCCAGGTGACAACCCTACCTGCATGGGACATAAAGAGATTACTGCTTGAACTCAACCCTTACTGCGTAAACTCAATCATTCTTTGAAGGGGGGATTTGCAACTGTTCAGGTGCACCCAAGTGTCATGCAGACATATCTAAATTCCCACATACACGTAACTCTTTCAATCTGTGCATCTAAACAGCATTTTTCAGAAAAATCAGAATTCCCAGTTGAATATCCATTATTAAATGCATGTCCAGGCTGCCACCTAGTGTTCTTATAAGGTACTGCCTTCAGTTCTGATATTGGTTCTGTATAAGCAATTCCTTCATTTTCATTGCTAAACTAATGCTCAGCACTGCCATGGGTCTATTTATTAAAACCGGCTGAAAAGGTATGTTTTAATATCCTAAAATTCAAACGTGCCCAACCAGAGAAACACAAGCATCTCATTAAGATCAGTATCATGGCTGCTCCCCATAATTCAGCTATATCAATGTATACATTGAATTTATTGCAAGCGGCCTATTGAGTTGCCATACTGGCCAGTAGTTTGCTTGTTCATCTCGGTCACTTTGTTAACAAATTTGTTTGTAAGTCATATTTATTTTCTGGTACTACCGGCCCTTTAAGGAAATAATGCAGAATGTGCAGAATAATAGAGCAGTGGTTGGTGGGCGACGTCTCCACTAACAATTCTCATTTTCTGTTTTATCTGCAGAGCAACGCGGTGACTTCTTTGGGAAAGCATTGTTCCCAGCTTCACATTATCCTTTTATACGGCTGACAAAGGAGTGAATAAATGTGCCGTATTCCTAGCGAGGAAGCAGTGCAGGATTCTGATTTCACAAAGACAAATTCACATTTGCTGAGCTGCGTTGGAAAGCCACAATAAACCATCATAGTTGCGCAGTTGACGGTTCTCTGTTCGTTATGCTAATTGTACCATTCATTTGCATGACTGTAAATCAGCAGCCGCTTCACTTCTGCACCTTCGGAAATAGAACAAGAGCCACAAACTTTTCATAAGTTCTAATTAGAAGTTTATATTTAACTATTAGGGATGCACCGAATCCACTATTTTGGATTCGGCCGAACCCCCGAATCCTTCGCAAAAGAGTCGGCCGAATACCAAATCGAATCTGAATTTGCATATGCAAAGTAGGGGTGGTAAGGGGAAAACATTTTTTGCATATGCAAATTAGGATTCAGATTCAGTTCGGCCGGGCAGAAGGATTCGGCTGAATCTGAATCCTGCTGAAAAGGCTGAATCCTGGCCGAATCCCGAAACAAATCCTGGATTCAGTGCATCCCTATTAATTATACAGGCTTGGGATAGGTCGCCTTGCGTGTGCTTGTCTAGACCACTCACAGACTGGTTGTCACAATCAGCACCCAGAATCCAGAACCAATGCTAAGCTTCCTGTCCTCGGCTCTTGCTTCCGCCTTTAACAGCCGCCTTTCACCTAGGGAAGAGCCCTGGGCTAATCAGATGCCGCCAGGTCTTAATAAGAGAGGAGCCAAGGGAGGGTTCTGGACGACCAGAGGGGCACGAACGTAAAACAAAGTCTTTTGAGCAGAAGATCACAGTTTTAGGAGCAAACGTGAGTGTAGTCAAACAGGCTGGGTCGGTGTGGGCAGAATTCAAGCGAAGTCAGGCAGGCAAGGGTCAAAATCGGAGAAGCACTCAGAATGGTCAGGCAGGTACGGGTCAGATAACAGAGTTCAGAATAGTCGGATAACAAGCAAGGGTTATGGTCACAGAAGTTAGAGTAGTCAGGCAGGCAGGGGTCAAAACAGGAATCAGATAATCAGAATAGTTTAGCAAAAGTACCAGGAACTCAAAGAAAATGAACCTATAAGGGCAATGATCACAGCACCAGAGTCCCTTTAAATCCATTTGAATTTCGAGCCATTGCGCAATGACGCAATCATGCCAGCGTGATTGCGCACATAAAAAGCAGACGTGCACATCCGCGTGCCCTAAGGCTGAGTATTTCAGGACACCACGCGGCATCCCTGCCGGAGGCACGACAGGCGTCCCCGCCGGCCCACTGGCCCACCAGGGTGAGTGCAGTGATGATTCCGGTGAAGAAGCTGCCTGAGGCGGCTCCTCAAAATGCCGCCCCCCCTCGCCAGCTTACCCATCTGCAGGGGAGGCATCCGAGGCAGGAACAGATATAATTTGGTCAGGTTCCTTTTTTGGGACCCAAAACGCGACTGCCACAAGGTTCCAAACAGTAGTACAATCAGCCATTTATTTATAGTTACTAGAATGTGAAGGACAGCAAATATTATTTCAACCCAATATCTCACTCTGTCCTTCAGGCTGGGTTATGTAAGGGAGAAAATAGGCATTCTTTAAAACTTCTCCAGCCCCACAAGCCTGGAAACCAGAAAAAGTAGAACCACAATTTTAAGTCCCCAGAATTTTAAAATTTCCCATAATATATGCCGTTTTTTTTCTGGTGCCATACAGGCAAGCGACATCTTCACCCCCTCAAATTTAACTTTTTCCTGTAATTTCCTCGTAAACGTAAAAACGGGGATCTACTATAATTTAACTACAGGGGTGGTTCACCTTTACGTTAACAATTACTATGATATAGAATGGCTAATTCTAATCAAGTTTGCAATTGGACTTTTTTTTTCATATTTATAGTTTTGGAATAATTTGCCTTCAGCTTATGACTCTTTCCAGCTTTCAATTGGGGGTCCGTGAGCCCAGCTTGCTCTGTAAGGCTACAATTGTATTGTGATCGCTACTTTTTTATTACTCATCTTTATAGTCAGGCCCTCCCATATTCATATTCCACTCTCTTATTCAAATCAATGCATGGTTAATAATAAATAATAATAAAAAAATGAAAACCAATTACAAATTGTCTCGGAATATCACCCTCTACATCATACTAAAAGCTATTTAAAGGTGAACAACCCCTTTAATCAAGTAGGGTTCTGCCCCTGCTCGAAGGCAATGAGAAGCTTTATGGAAGCATACAGCAATGGAAGCTGGGAAGCAAGGCTGAAAACACCAGCCGAGTGGCTCCTCCAATATTCACATCCTATAATAAAAGGATAATAATACAAAAGAAGGTATAGTGGCTGTGCAAAATCATTTTAGGGACCACCAAAACCACATTAGTGGCTCAGCAAAGATTTCTGCCAATTTGCTGCTGTTACAGTTTGGTACAATGATTACAGACATATCTAGGCAGCAGTAAATTTGGCCACTACTGAGCATGCTCATTAACTGTCTCAGCAACTGTCAGTTTGGAGCAGTAAATGCTGGCAGCTAATGTATCAAACTGTAACAGCATTTGCTGCAAATGGGAGAGCAGCGAAAAATAGTGTATTCATTTATTCAAATTCATTTATAAACATACTAAAATGCAAAAATGCTGAAGGACAACTTTAAAGGTCAATCAGTTCCCGGAAATGGAATGTGAAAATACCGCTAGCTGCCAGCTGACCACCTAGTAGCCACAACATGCACCGTAATTAGGTTGTTCACCTTTAAATTAACTGTTGGTAGGATGTAGAGATTGATATTCTGAGTCCAGATAATTTGCAATTGATTATCATTTTTTATTACTTGTGGTTTTTGTTAGCTTTTTATTCAGCAGATCTCCATTTGAACTCCTGTTTGCAAGCTGGAAAGAGTCTGCAAATACTTCAAAAACTATAAAACTATAAAAAAAAAAAAAGGATAAATGAAGGCCAATAGACAATTGCTTAGAATTAGCCATTCTATAACATATTAAAATTTAACTTAAAGGTGAACCACCCTTTAAGGGACACATTTACTTAGCTCGAGTGAAGGATTAGAATAAAAAATACTTCGAATTTCGAAGTATTTTTTTGGCTACTTCGACCATCGAATTGGCTACTTCGACCTTCGCATCGAACTAAAAATCGTTCGACAATTCGACTGTTTCGACCATTTGATAGTCGAAGTACTGTCTCTTTAAAAAAAACTTCGACCACCTACTTCACCACCTAAAACCTACCGAAGTCAATGTTAGCCTATGGGGAAGGTCCCCATAGGCTTTCTAGGCAATTTGGGATCGAAGGAAAATCGTTCGATCGATGGATTAAAATCCTTCGAATCGTTCGATAAATGCGGTAAATCGTTAGATATTCGAAGTCGAAGGATTTAACTTCGACGGTTGAATATCGAGGGTTAATTAACCCTTGATAGTCGACCCTAAGTAAATGTGCCCCTAAATGTGTCGGTCAGTGGACAGCACTTATCTCATGAACCAAAGTCTTCTATATTTTCTGTTATGAAAATAAAAAAGGACAATGTACAATGCAGCAATTATAAAACAACCTGTTCTTTATTATTGAATTGGTTTTGTACAATAATTGGCCCTGCGCTCATTAGTAGTAACCCAGATACTTGGTGATGTCACAGGACAGGAAAAAAGAACGGATCCAAATGCTGGACATTTCAGTCGAAATATTGGCAAAATTAGGAGTTTTAGAAATAACGTAATTCCTTCGGTTCTCATGTAGAGAACTGAAGTCCCATTGTGTGACCTTCTTATGCACACGGAACCCTCAACAAAAGGTTTAAAGGGATCGAAACCCAAAAGCTAAACTGATGTAAACTTACTCAGAGCTCGTCCCTGAGCACATTTGTGGTATGAATTCATTTTTTGTTTTCTGAGATATTTGCATTTTAAAACTACTAAAACCAGACTTTTGGTTACTGAGAGTCAGTAATGTGGGAGTTAACTGAATACAGGGAATTCATAGAAAGTTCATAGACAGTTAGGGGTGCTGATACTCTGGAGAGAGCCCACTTAGAACTATAAAAATGGTCTAAAACTGCTAATAAAATGTGTAAATTGCTTAAGGGCCAGATAATCATTAAATGAAAGATACAGCCGAATGATGTATAATATACTATATCATTGAATTAGAGTAAATTGGTTATATTTCTTTGAAATTTTCCCTATATGATGCCGCTGGACAGGTGTTCTTTAGGCTAAGCAGCACTAAGCCTCAGGTATGTTCCTTATGGCATTTATCCCCCTTTAAAGGAACAGTTCAGTGTAAAAATAAAAACTGGGTAAATAAATAGGCTGTGCAAAATAAAAAATGTTTCTAATATAGTTAGTTAGCCAAAACTGAAATGTATAAAGGCTGGAGTGACTGGATGCATAACATAATAGCCAGAACACTACTTCCTGCTTTTCTGCTCTCTTGCTTTCCACTGATTGGTTACCAGACAGTAACCAATCAGAGACTTGAGGGGGGCCACATGGGTCATATCTGTTGCTTTTGAATCTGAGCTGAATGCTGAGGATCAATTACAAACTCACTGAACAGTTATGTCCCATGTGACCCCCTTATAGTCACTGACTAACTCAGAGTTAGAGAGCTGAAAAGCAGGAAGTAGTGTTCTGGCTATTATGTTACACATCCAGTCACTCCAGCCTTTATACATTACATTTTTGCCTAACTAACTTTATTGGAAACATTTTTTCATCTATTTACCCAGTTTTCATTTTTACACGGAACTGTTCCTTTAAACTTGTGGCCTCATTTACAAAGTGCAGGGCAGGGTACAACGTGCAAATACAAGGAACAGATTTTCATGTTTTTGCACTTTTGTACCCTGTCTATCACTTTCAAGAACAGTTTCTGTCTGAATACAGAGCTGCCTACATCCAGCAGCACTGCATTCAGGGCAGACAAGGGGAGATGTAACTGCCCCACTCCCGTCTCCTACCTGTCCCCAAACGTGTGCATCATTCAGAAGTGCACAACAGCCCTGTACATAACATTTGGCATTGGCAGGTGATAAAGACACAAGTGTTGTGCAACTGCCCAGAATGTTTATCCGACACAAAGTGCAGAGCACAGCAAGACTTGGGATTCTTGAAGAAGCAATATGTGGGAGGGTTTTATTTGCCCTTAAGTTCTCTATCACTTACACCAATGTCATTGTAATTTACTGTGTGATGTTTCAACCATTGTGGTGCTCTCAGTGAGACCCGTAGTGGGAAAAATACCCTTTTCTGACCTCACATCACTTTCAATTTTGTGTATGGAAGGAATAATGTCAGCTAAGGAACATTCAGGATTTCCCAGGCAAGTGTTCCTACCAATCCCCACCTCACATTGCCACTGCCTGCCATATTGAGTGTGGCACCTTTAAACTGAAATGGTAACAATATCAGTCGAGGAAGAACATTTAAACACATGAGAGCACCGAGCAAGTCAAAAACCAGAGCCTGAAACAGTCACAACTTGGGCGGTCAAAGAAAAGGAGCTGAGATTTGATTCCAAGTGACCTGAGCATAAAAATAGTGAATTCTGTCTGTAAAATCCAGAGCATTGATTCAAATGTGAAACTCCAATGATTCCTTCCGGGTCACAGCCATTGGTGATTAGTGTGTGCTACTCCAAATGTCTGTGTTCTAGATCATTCTAGCTTTTCTCATTGCCTTTTTTTGTGCTTTTCTTTTTGTTCTGTTTTTTAGGCTTTTGGGGTTGAATGTAATGTGACGCAGGCGATGAAGGCTTCTTAGCTTTGATAGTCTTCTTCTGCTTTTTGGGTTCTTTTGTTTTGGGTGGCAGGTTTTTTGTTTTGTTATTTAACCCAGTTGTAGTCTTTTTCTTTACTGCTTGATTGACAACAGAAGTTTGTTTGGGGGATTTGGGGGGCTTCGAAGGTTTTGGAACCTTTGGTCTCTTAGTGGGTCTCTGGGCTTTCTTTGCAGAGTTTTTCTTTAGTGGAGGCTTCTTTGTAATATTCATTGACATGGCTGGAACCTTGGTTGGTTTGGGTGGAATTATATAAGGCACTCTGGTTTCTGTAGGTAGCATTTTAGGTTGTACATGGATTGGAATGGGTGAAGTATTAGATGGCACATTTGTTGGTGTGTATAGTAATTTAGTGGGTCGTTTGGTTGATGTGGGCAGTGTTGTAGTAAGAATCTTAGCTGATATAAGTGGAGTTTTAGTGGGTGGTATTTTTGTAGGTAACTTGGTTGGTGTAGTTGGTACTTTAGGGGGTAACTTGGTTGGTGTAGATGGTATTTTAGTGGGTAATTTGTTTGGTGTAGGTGGTACTTTAGTGGGTAACTTGGTTGGTGTAGGTGGTACTTTAGTAGGTATCTTGGTTGGTGTAGGTGGTACTTTAGTGGGTAACTTGGTTGGTGTAGGTGCTATTTTAGTGGGTAACCTGGTTGGTGTGGGTGGTACTTTAGTGGGTAATTTGGTTGGTGTAGGTGGTACTTTAGTGGGTAACTTGGTTGGTATAGGTGGTATTTTAGTGGGTAACTTTGTTGGTGTAGATGGTACTTTAGTGGGTAATTTGGTTGGTGTAGGTGGTACTTTAGTGGGTAACTTGGTTGGTGTAGGTGGTACTTTAGTGGGTAACTTGGTTGGTATAGGTGGTATTTTAGTGGGTAACTTTGTTGGTGTAGATGGTACTTTAGTGGGTAACTTGGTTGGTGTAAATGGTACTTTAGTGGGTAAGTTGGTTGGTGTAGATGGTACTTTAGTGGGTAACTTTGTTGGTGTAGGTGGTACTTTAGTGGGTAATTTGGCTGGTGCCAATTTAGTGGGTAACTTGGTAGGTGTCTTTTTAAGAGGTGCCTTGGTAGGTTTAACACTCTCGTTAAGAATTTCAAGAACAGTCTCTGGAATAAACAGAAGGAAAGTACATTAAAATGAATGAATAATAATGAATAACAAACAAAGCAAAACATTATTACATAATTGTGACTCTTGAAACAGAGTAGCAGAAGCTAATTAACAGAGAAGAAGCATGCATGGCATTGTGGGAATGGGTGTCTTGGGTGTAGGGCAACTGGCTTCTGCTACAGCAAGAGTAGGAACCACCAGTGCAAAATATTACTTTCAATTGGGAATGTTGCTTAGAATCCCACTTTCATCAAATATAAAATCTGGGATGGTGATCTCTTTTTTTTACCAACTTTAAATTGGCATTGATCGTGTAAATTGTGCACCAATTTTAATAATTAATCGTGTTGGGTCACCTTTAGTGCATTTGTGGGTGTTGTGGGAGACTGGGTGTTACCTCCTCTCCTTGATTATCACCCAGAAATACAATTAATTAATAAAATTACAATTCATTATTTAAAGACGGAGGGGGGGGGTGAAATCACATGGAACTTACTTTCTTTTGGAACAAACGGAACCAGTTTGCTCCTGGTTTTCACAGGAACAGGTTTGTATTTACACTTTCCTGGAGCCGCTCTCCTGGGGGTGCCAGATATAAAACAGAAGAACACAGTATTAATGGTTCAGTTCAGAAGCTGAATAAATCCTAGGAAACATCCAATTTACCATTAATAATAAGTGCGGCCAAGAGTAGGAATCTAGAAATTCTGGAGGTTTCATATTAATTTGAAAATGATAAAATATTAGAACTGACCAGAGAAACATGAGGTGACTCTTCTCTGCTCATTAACTACATTTTCATGGCAGAGCATCACACCATTACTTTTCTCAATAAATACATTTTCAGACGTCTCTAGCCAGTCCACCCAAACAGCAAGTGGCCCTGTAGATTCAAGTTCATTATATATATTTGTTACACGAAAGCACACTTGCAGCCTGCCGTCACGGCATGATTCATGAAAACGGATGTATAGATTTAAACCGTCCAATTTATTGAGACATCAAGATGAAGCAAGCAGGGGGGGGGCACGGCTCAATGCGTTTTGTGACTGTGCAAGTCACTTCATCAGAAAACCTTCTATATGAGAATTTACTGAGTGTCCCAAATATAACAAACACATTGGATAATATCCAGGACTATCTGCTCTCACCTTGAAGGATCCACAAGTTTGTAGAGAGACCCCTGGGGGGAATATGCGCTTGCCTGAGACGTAGACAGAAAGAACAGCTCCCCTGTATATGAACATAATTTGGGAAAATATGGTTAGTTCCATACAGATATCCTAGAAGAAAAAATAGGCCCAAGGTTCAATTGTGTCCACAGATCCCAGCCGGCTCCTACTTGTATCCCTCCAAGTCCGCAAATTTGTCACTAAAATAAAAAGCCAGCGCCAACGGCACAGGAAACAGACAAACGAAACAAAATATAGGGTAATATTGTTTTACAATGTTGCCACCTCTTGTGTGAAAAGCAAACCAACTGGTTTCACCTTATAAGTGTTACCCTTATTTAGTATTATCCTCCACCAAAGGGTTAAAAAACTTTCCTTAAGTGCTTGTTTAGGTGGGAACTCACAAACAGGGAATATCAACTTGCACGTAAAAAATCACGAAGCGCTTCTCCTGGTATGAACTGTAAATCGACATGCAGCAGCAAATAGTGTAAAAATACCTCTTTAATGTATTAAAAACGAAAGATTAAAATGCACTCACATGGCAAAAATTTCTAAAAAGCATATCTATGCACCGTCCTCCTGGAGGCTCCCCCTGTATACAAACGTCCGCATAAGGAAGGTCCCAAAAGATCGAAGTGGCTTGGGAAGATGGAAAAGCGGCTTTTTGCGTCCGTTCCTCGTGTGCGATGCTGGGCGCCTTCCAGTGACGTCACCTGCCTTACGCGTTTCGTCTTGCGACTTCTTCAGAGGCTTGGTTTCAACTGCGCATGTGCACTTCTTTTATTCCGTCTCTCTACGCGTCACTCAACAGCTCCTCCTCCTGAGTCCTATGTTGCTATGGGGACGCGTGATTGTAGATATATTTAAACATCGCCCAGGTCCATGGCATTCAGGGCTCTCTTTATTTCTATTTAGCCGATCTCCATTCTAAAAGATGCCTAACCTACCAATCCCTGGCAATGTCGGTAATTAGATTAAGCAGGAAACTCGTATAGGGCACAGTTATGCGGAAACACTTTTACATAATTCAATAGGTATACTATACAAAAAACACTCCTATATATCAAAAAAAAAAAACATTAAAAAAAACAAGTCTAAAAAACTTTACTATTACACCATTTGCAATTTCATACTACATCACTCATTCATAAGTGGGTAATCCTGTTTCTCCTAATTCTGTTTTTATATAGCTAGACATTATAATCAAACTAGCAATTTACAGGAATGCTCTCAAATAGTGATGGGCGAATTTGCGCTGTTTCGCTTTGCCGAAAAATTAGCGAATTTCGCGCGAAAAATTAGCGAAACGGCCTCGGCGTCTCGTTTTCGACGCCGGCGCCCCTTTTTTTCGACACCGGCGCCCGAATTTATTTGATGGTGGCGAAACGCGCAAATTCGCCGCGAATTTGCACCGTTTTTCCGACGCCGGCGCCAGTTTTTTCCGGCGCCTGTTTTTTTCGACGCCGGCGCTCAAATTTATTTGCTGGCGGCGAAATGCGCAAATTCGCCATCCTCTCTTTATCTGTTCTGTACCCCAAAATCTTAGACCGTTTGGATTCTTCCCGTGTGTTATTTTAAAGTGTTTGGATACACTATGAGTATCCAAGCCTTTCTCTATGTTTCTTATGTGTTCTCTCATTCTTTCTCGCAAGGGTCTGTTTGTTTTTCCAATATACTGTAGTCCACAAGAGTGCCCATGTGGACTACAGTATAATGGAAGCGCTTCATGATTTTTATACGTGCAAGTTGATATTCCCTGTTTGTGAGTTCCCACCTAAACAAGCACTTAAGGAAAGTTTTTTAACCCTTTGGTGGAGGATAATACTAAATAAGGGTAACACTTATAAGGTGAAACCAGTTGGTTTGCTTTTCACACAAGAGGTGGCAACATTGTAAAACAATATTACCCTATATTTTGTTTCGTTTGTCTGTTTCCTGTGCCTTTGGCGCTGGCTTTTTATTTTAGTGACATAGTTCCATACAGGCTTGATAAAGGGCACAGTGGAGGCCCGAAACGTTGCCGTTTTTTTATGAGATGAATAAATACTAACCACTTTTTCAATTGCAACAGTTGTGCCGCAGGTCTCTTGTTTTGTGATACACAATTTTTGGGCTTTTTGGGCAGTATTGAGCCCGACACCTGAAGGCACCTGACACCAATCCGGTGATACAGACCTGTGATAGCACTCCAATCTTGGGATTATAGTTCCATACAGAGGCACATTCCTCTTACTGATATACCTATTGGAGTTAGTATGTAAAATGTGAACATTCTAATATACGGATTGACCATAGGCTGATCTGATATTACAATATTGTTATAGGCTAGACTTGGTCTATGTCTTTGAAGGTTCTAATATTCTGACTGGATGCAATTAGGTCTAGGCATTTGAAGGTTCTAATATTGTGATTGGCTAGAGCTGCTCAAGGTCTGTGAAGGTTCTAATATGCTGATAGGTTAGGGTTGGTCTAGGTCTGCCAAGGTTCTAATGTATATTTAGCTTTCTAAGGTTTATAAAGGTTGTAATGTTCTCATTAGATTCCGGTTGGTCTAGGTTTGCAAAGGTTCTACTATTCAGATTGGCTAAAGCTGGTCTAGGTCTCATTTTCTGATAGAGTTGGCATTCTAAAGTCTGTGACCATGCCAACTATCTGACTGGATTCAGGTCAGCCTAGGTCTGTGAAGGTTCTAATATTGTAATTAGCTAGGTTGTTCTAGGTCTGTGAAGGTTCTATAGTGTGATTAGGTAGGTTGGTCTAGGTCTGTGAAGGTTCTAATATTCTGCCAGGATACAGGTTGCCTAGGCAGTTCTAAAATTCTGATTGGCTAGAGTTAGCTTTCTAATATTTTTTTCGAAAGTTGAATATTTACATTTAAGCAATAAAAAACACCTTTAGCTGGTGATCAGTAGATCTCAAGACAATGTCAACAAACAGCTTGTCTAAATCCCCCTCCTTTGTCATGCTTTTCATTAAGATATTAAAAGGTTCTAATATTCAGACAGGATACTGATTGCCTAGGCAGTTCTAAAATTCTGATTGGCTAGAGTTAGCTTTCTGAGGTTTTTCAAAAGTTGAATATTTACATTTAAGCAATAGAAACACATTCAAAGAAGGGATGCACCGATTCCAGGATTCAGTTCGGGATTCTGCCTTTTTCAGCAGGATTCAGATTTGGCCAAATCCAAGTGCCTGGCCGAACCGAATCTGAATCCAAAACATCACATGGCTTTTTGTCGCACAAACAAGAAAGTCAAAAATGTTTTAGCCCAGCACTGCGTGCTCAGTTCTCTCCCCCCTCATTTTCCTAATTTACACAAGCAAATTAAGAGTTGGATTTGGTTTGGTATTTGGCTGAATCTTTCACAAACCGATTCGGTATTCGTTGCATCCCTAGTTCAAAGTGACGAGTTTTTGTTTGCATAATGGACCTACTTCTGTACTAAAAAGTCCAAAGCTCAAGCCGGAGGATCTGTATATGTCTATAAGTGACCAGTTTTGGAGGCTGGGGGATGGGCTGAAACTTTTTTATTTGTCTACTCACTGCCAAGTCATTCAAACCCAATGTTTCCATGAGGTCAAAAAGGGTGTTTATCATGTACAATGTAAATAGGGGAATGTAAGAGAGAAGTTCTCTAAAACATGTGATGGTCCCTTGTGTGAAATTGCTGATTAGGGCGTATCATATCAAACACCCAAATAAAGTCCATCCTCATCACCACCACATGTACAACTCTACCTGCTTCATCCTCTGCAAATGAGATGATGAACTTGCTGTACTTGTTGATTAATCTCGGGAAGGCACAGACAGTAGAGTCGCCCATACAGATATCTTGCTTTTTCCAGGTACCTGTGACTCTATCTTCTTGCAATGCCATAAGCCGCCTAATAAATTGAAGAAAATGAAACGTTCAATGGCATTTTTGTTTGGCAATGTCTAACTCTGACCAACACAGTTCAATCAGATATGACATAGTATATGCTGCACAAGTTGCTATGTTTCTGATTGAACTGGATTAAATTCCAATTCTTGCAACTGGAGAGTAAGAAGGAAAAATAACATTTGAAAGTTTGTCACGTTATTCATTGGAGATTACCATAAATTTTCATGGACAGATTTAAAAAGAAAAGAAAATAGATGGTCAGCTCTACAAGCGGCACAGAGTTCTTTGTCAGATGCTGATCATTTCTTAGCATATACGGTAAAACAGGGGTGCCCAAAAGATCTACCAGTAGACCTTTAGCTGGTGATCAGTAGATCTCAAGACTCTGTCAACAAACAGCTTTTCTAAATCACCCTCCTGTTTTCATGCTTTTCATTCAGATATTTATTAGGTTACATTGTGTGTTAAATATAAAAATAAAAATCAATATTTAAGTTATATTTTCCATGGAACAGAATGGTAACAATGCTGTTATGGATGTAGATCATAATGGGACAACAACACTTAGAGTAGACCTCACATTAGTAAAGGATGGGCCCTCCTGCTATAAATCCTCTGTGTCACCACTATGGGAGTCACTACTGTCTCAAAAATATACAGTTGCTGTTTAAATAATTAAATTCAGACATTTGGTTCAACAGTAGGTGTCAGTATATTACCAGTTTCCTAGTTCCACTATTCTGCAAGTAGAATTATAAAAGCCAGACGTACAGGGAACTGCAAACAATAAAAAATAAATTCCTAACCTCTTGTTCACTAATACAATTCCTGGGGAATCCTTTCAGTTTTCCAACTAATGTTATCGGGGTGGGTGAGCACTCGCCTAGTGCCAATCAGGGTAGTGAACAGCCTAAAAGCTTCAGCACAAGGCAAGTGGGGATCAGAAACTTGGCATCTAATACAGACCTGGGACCTGTTATCCAGAATGATCAGGACCTGGGGTTTTCCAGATAACAGATCTTCCTGTAATTTGGATCTTCATACCTTAAGTCTACTAGAAAATCATTTAAACATTAAATAACCCCAATAGGCTGGTTTTGCTTCCAATAAGGATTAATTATATCTTAGTTGGGATCAAGTACAAGCTACTGTTTTATTATTACAGAGAAAAAGGGAAATCATTTTTCATGTTTTTAATTATTTGGATAAACTGGAGTCTATGGGAGACAACCTTTCCGTAATTCTGAGCTTTTCTGGATAACGGGTTTCCAGATAACGGATCCCATACCTGTACAGGATCCTTATAGACCCTGTTTCTGTCTTTGGTTCCCTTATTGGAACCTGGCCTGTCTCTTTCATTGAAGCTCATGCTTTCAAGCCACATGATGATACAGTATTCTATGTTAAAGTGCCTATTGGCCTCTGTTTATTGATCATAAGCTGCACAGTTGCAATTCGGGGTTATGCTTAAAAGTCCTAAGTCTGAAAGGAAATTGTAAATATTATATTCAGCCTTTTCTGCAGAGCTCTGGAACTTAGACACAGGGTGAAAGTAACTAATGAGCTCCAAAGCAAAGCCCTATCAATCACGCAATACCAATTAAGACATCACTTTCTTACCCGTTCATAAAATCTCCAAATATGTAGACACCGTTCAGATTTGGAGATTCGCAGCCTCGATAAACGTATCCCCCAGTGACGGACTTTCCAACCTGGTGACCGTAGGCAAATATTGGCAAGATGTCATCTGGTAAAGGCAGAATTCGCACATTGTGACTGGGTTGTACCATGTTAAAGTCAATATTTATCAATTCAATATTTATCAGTTGTGTTGCAGGTGCTGTTTTAACCCAATATACATACATAAATAGTGACCCCCATAGAAACCCCCCGCCCCCAGTAAATACACTGGCACAAGCAGCAAGAAATGTAAAACGTTGTCATTTTTATACCAACTACTTCTGAAATACATCAGGGCATAAAGAGGCAACGTGTGAATGTAGCATTTGTGCTCTACCCTGGCACCAAGATGGCACTTTCCGATTATTACTGGCCACGTGCCCCCCTATCCCTTTAGTCTGAGATTCATCATGAGATTTATTTATAGTGCCGCTGATGATTACTGCTAATGGCTTATTTAATATACAGCACTTGCACAAAAAAAACATTACTTTCAAATCTATCATCCAACTTTATTTATTGCTTGTTTGTTTTTTCTCAAAAAGCCCAGAGTTATAGAGAACATATTAATTGCATTAAAACCAGTGTCAAGTCATGAGAGCACCAGAGGGTGAACTGGGGTTTTACTCTGTTTCATTCTTCTCCACTCTCAGTCTGGATGAGCCTCACTATTGTGGGTTTCTCTGTCACACGTCATTTATTTGAGAATATTGACCTGTTGGCAACTTCATTACAAAAGGGCCCTGTTAGTTCACTGATAAACACCAGACTTGGCAAGAGGTGTGTCACTGGCATAAAATCTGTATTAATCTTCCTCAATAATTCTGAATTAGTATAAGTAAACTAATGTAGAGCTGTTTTTAGCAGTATACAAGTAAGGGCTACAGCCTGGGATTCTGCACATAATGGAACCAAACAGAACAGCAGATACAGGTTGGAAAAGTGGGAGAAAGCTCCTTAATACTCCAAACATTCACTTACCTTACTGTGCTGGTAGTGCAGCAGTGATTATATTATCAGTAGGGATAATAGTCTCTGGGAAGGGAGTGTGACTGTGGGATAGCAGGTATAGTAGGGAGAGATGGGGCCTATAGTAACAGTGGATAATAGTCTGTGGGAAGGGAGTGTGACTGTGGGATAGCAGGTATAGTAGGGAGAGATGGAGCCTATAGTAACAGTGGATAATAGTCTCTGGGAAGGGACTGTGACTGTGGGATAGCAGGTATAGTAGGGAGAGATGATGCCTATAGTAACAGTGGATAATAGTCTCTGGGAAGGGAGTGTGACTGTGGGATAGCAGGTATAGTAGGGAGAGATGGTGTCTATAGTAACAGTGGATAATAGTCTCTGGGAAGGGAGTGTGACTGTGGGATAGCAGGTATAGTAGGGAGAGATGGAGCCTATAGTAACAGTGGATAATAGTCTCTGGGAAGGGAGTGTGACTGTGGGATAGCAGGTATAGTAGGGAGAGATGGAGCCTATAGTAACAGTGGAATAATAGTCTCTGGGAAGGGAGTGTGACTGTGGGATAGCAGGTATAGTAGGGAGAGATGGAGCCTATAGTAACAGTGGATAATAGTCTGTGGGAAGGGAGTGTGACTGTGGGATAGCAGGTATAGTAGGGAGAGATGGTGCCTATAGTAACAGTGGATAATAGTCTGTGGGAAGGGAGTGTGACTGTGGGATAGCAGGTATAGTAGGGAGAGATGGAGCCTATAGTAACAGTGGATAATAGTCTCTGGGAAGGGACTGTGACTGTGGGATAGCAGGTATAGTAGGGAGAGATGATGCCTATAGTAACAGTGGATAATAGTCTCTGGGAAGGGAGTGTGACTGTGGGATAGCAGGTATAGTAGGGAGAGATGGAGCCTATAGTAACAGTGGAATAATAGTCTCTGGGAAGGGAGTGTGACTGTGGGATAGCAGGTATAGTAGGGAGAGATGGAGCCTATAGTAACAGTGGATAATAGTCTCTGGGAAGGGAGTGTGACTGTGGGATAGCAGGTATAGTAGGGAGAGATGGGGCCTATAGTAACAGTGGATAATAGTCTGTGGGAAGGGAGTGTGACTGTGGGATAGCAGGTATAGTAGGGAGAGATGGAGCCTATAGTAACAGTGGATAATAGTCTCTGGGAAGGGACTGTGACTGTGGGATAGCAGGTATAGTAGGGAGAGATGATGCCTATAGTAACAGTGGATAATAGTCTCTGGGAAGGGAGTGTGACTGTGGGATAGCAGGTATAGTAGGGAGAGATGGAGCCTATAGTAACAGTGGAATAATAGTCTCTGGGAAGGGAGTGTGACTGTGGGATAGCAGGTATAGTAGGGAGAGATGGAGCCTATAGTAACAGTGGATAATAGTCTCTGGGAAGGGAGTGTGACTGTGGGATAGCAGGTATAGTAGGGAGAGATGGTGTCTATAGTAACAGTGGGATAATAGTCTCTGGGAAGGGAGTGTGACTGTGGCATAGCAGGTATAGTAAGGAGAGATGGAGCCTATAGTAACAGTGGAATAATAGTCTCTGGGAAGGGAGTGTGACTGTGGGATAGCAGGTATAGTAGGGAGAGATGGTGTCTATAGTAACAGTGGGGATAATAGTCTCTGGGAAGGGAGTGTGACTGTGGGATAGCAGGTATAGTAGGGAGAGATGGTGCCTATAGTAACAGTGGATAATAGTCTCTGGGAAGGGAGTGTGGCTGTGGGATAGCAGGTATAGTAGGGAGAGATGGTGCCTATAGTAACAGTGGATAATAGTCTCTGGGAAGGGAGTGTGACTGTGGGATAGCAGGTATAGTAGGGAGAGATGGTGTCTATAGTAACAGTGGGATAATAGTCTCTGGGAAGGGAGTGTGACTGTGGCATAGCAGGTATAGTAGGGAGAGATGGAGCCTATAGTAACAGTGGAATAATAGTCTCTGGGAAGGGAGTGTGACTGTGGGATAGCAGGTATAGTAGGGAGAGATGGTGTCTATAGTAACAGTGGGGATAATAGTCTCTGGGAAGGGAGTGTGACTGTGGAATAGCAGGTATAGTAGGGAGAGATGGTGCCTATAGTAACAGTGGGGATAATAGTCTCTGGGAAGGGAGTGTGACTGTGGGATAGCAGGTATAGTAGGGAGAGATGGTGCCTATAGTAACAGTGGGATAATAGTCTCTGGGAAGGGAGTGTGACTGTGGCATAGCAGGTATAGTAGGGAGAGATGGAGCCTATAGTAACAGTGGAATAATAGTCTCTGGGAAGGGAGTGTGACTGTGGGATAGCAGGTATAGTAGGGAGAGATGGTGCCTATAGTAACAGTGGAATAATAGTCTCTGGGAAGGGAGTGTAACTGTGGGATAGCAGGTATAGTAGGGAGAGATGGTGCCTATAGTAACAGTGGAATAATAGTCTCTGGGAAGGGAGTGTGACTGTGGGATAGCAGGTATAGTAGGGAGAGATGGTGTCTATAGTAACAGTGAATAATAGTCTCTGGGAAGGGAATGCGACTGTGGGATAGCAGGTATAGTAGGGAGAGATGGTGCTTATAGTAACAGTGGATAATAGTCTCTGGGAAGGGAGTGTGACTGTAGGATAGCAGGTATAGTAGAGAGAGATGGTGCCTATAGTAACAGTGGGATAATAGTCTCTGGGAAGGGAGTGTGACTGTGGGATAGCAGGTATAGTAGGGAGAGATGGTGCCTATAGTAACAGTGGATAATAGTCTCTGGGAAGGGAGTGTGACTGTGGGATAGCAGGTATAGTAGGGAGAGATGGTGCCTATAGTAACAGTAGGATAATAGTCTCTGGGAAGGGAGTGTGGCTGTGGGATAGCAGGTATAGTAGGGAGAGATGGTGCCTATAATAACAGTGGATAATATTCTCTGGGAAGGGACTGTGACTGTGGGATAGCAGGTATAGTAGGGAGAGATGGTGCCTATAGTAACAGTAGGATAATAGTCTCTGGGAAGGGAGTGTGACTGTGGGATAGCAGGTATAGTAGGGAGAGATGTGCCTATAGTAACAGTGGATAATAGTCTCTGGGAAGGGAGTGTGACTGTGGGATAGCAGGTATAGTAGGGAGAGATGGTGCCTATAGTAACAGTGGATAATAGTCTCTGGGAAGGGAGAGTGGCTGTGGGATAGCAGGTATAGTAGGGAGAGATGGTGCCTATAGTAACAGTGGAATAATAGTCTCTGGGAAGGGAGTGTGACTGTGGGATAGCAGGTATAGTAGGGAGAGATGGTGCCTATAGTAACAGTGGATAATAGTCTCTGGGAAGGGAGTGTGACTGTGGGATAGCAGGTATAGTAGGGAGAGATGGTGCCTATAGTAACAGTGGATAATAGTCTCTGGGAAGGGAGAGTGGCTGTGGGATAGCAGGTATAGTAGGGAGAGATGGTGCCTATAGTAACAGTGGAATAATAGTCTCTGGGAAGGGAGTGTGACTGTGGGATAGCAGGTATAGTAGGGAGAGATGGTGCCTATAGTAACAGTGGAATAATAGTCTCTGGGAAGGGAGTGTGACTGTGGGATAGCAGGTATAGTAGGGAGAGATGGAGCCTATAGTAAGAGTGGGATAATAGTCTCTGGGAAGGGAGTGTGACTGTGGGATAGCAGGTATAGTAGGGAGAGATGGTGCCTATAGTAACAGTGGAATAATAGTCTCTGGGAAGGGAGTGTGACTGTGGGATAGCAGGTATAGTAGGGAGAGATGGTGCCTATAGTAACAGTGGAATAATAGTCTCTGGGAAGGGTGTGTGACTGTGGGATAGCAGGTATAGTAGGGAGAGATGGTGCCTATAGTAACAGTGGATAATAGTCTCTGGGAAGGGAGTGTGACTGTGGGATAGCAGGTATAGTAGGGAGAGATGGTGCCTATAGTAACAGTGGATAATAGTCTCTGGGAAGGGAGTGTGACTGTGGGATAGCAGGTATAGTAGGGAGAGATGGTGCCTATAGTAACAGTGGATAATAGTCTCTGGGAAGGGAGTGTGACTGTGGGATAGCAGGTATAGTAGGGAGAGATGGTGCCTATAGTAACAGTGGATAATAGTCTCTGGGAAGGGAGTGTGACTGTGGGATAGCAGGTATAGTAGGGAGAGATGGTGCCTATAGTAACAGTGGATAATAGTCTCTGGGAAGGGAGAGTGGCTGTGGGATAGCAGGTATAGTAGTGAGAGATGGTGCCTATAGTAACAGTGGAATAATAGTCTCTGGGAAGGGAGTGTGACTGTGGGATAGCAGGTATAGTAGGGAGAGATGGTGCCTATAGTAACAGTGGAATAATAATCTCTGGGAAGGGAGTGTGACTGTGGGATGGCAGGTATAGTAGGGAGAGATGGTGCCTATAGTAACAGTGGGATAATAGTCTCTGGGAAGGGAGTGTGACTGTGGGATAGCAGGTATAGTAGGGAGAGATGGTGCCTATAGTAACAGTGGATAATAGTCTCTGGGAAGGGAGTGTGACTGTGGGATAGCAGGTATAGTAGGGAGAGATGGTGCCTATAGCAACAGTGGATAATAGTCTCTGGGAAGGGAGTGTGACTGTGGGATAGCAGGTATAGTAGGGAGAGATGGTGCCTATAGTAACAGTGGGGATAATAGTCTCTGGGAAGGGAGTGTAACTGTGGGATAGCAGTGGTGCCAATACTAGCACCTGGAATTAGCCCATGTTAATACAGTTTTATTATCTGTACAAACAATGGGGTATATTTATAAGAGTGAATAAGAGTTTGCAAAACTCTCTATTCATTTATACAAGACCTTTATGGGCATATGTATCAGTAGGTGAAAGTTTACCATTTGATAAAAATGTCATAGAAATTAATATCAAACAACGGAATTTAACCTTGCCAACATTTGCTGAAATGTAATTTCACTTTTCCATAAATATGCCCCAAAAAGCAAACTGATGTGAAGGTTGAGTCAATAAAACCATAATAGTTGTCAGGGTGCAAAACAATGCAAAACAGAATATAGATATTGCCATAGAAGTTTATATTCTTTATTTTATTTTTCTGTTAATTCTGCACATACACTATGTGAACTACAGGTATGGGGCCTGTTATCCAGAATGCTCGGGACCTGGGGTTTTCCGGATAATGGATCTTTCCGTAATTTGGATCTACATAATTTAAGTCTGCTAGAAAATCATGTAAACATTAAATTAATCCAATAGGCTGGTTTTGCTTCCAATAAGGATTAATTCTATCTTAGTTGGGAACAAGTACAAGCTACTGTTTTATTATTACACAGAAAAAGGGAATCATTTTTAAAAAATTGGATTACTTAGATCAAATGAAGTCTATAAGAGACGTAATTTGGAGCTTTCTGGATAACGGATTTCTGTAAAACTGATCCTATACCTGTATAAGCAGAGTCACCATGCAGACTGGCCTACTTAATGCTCCTTCTATTGAAGTCCTTACCCAGGGATGAGTTCTGGCAAAGCTTTATGTCAAAGCACTCAAAGCCTTCCTTGGCTCTCCATCCATAATTGCCTCCTTTAACGATAATATCAACTTCTTCAAACCTGTTCTGTCCAACGTCCCCACAGAATATTCTCCCTTTTCCTCTTCCTGTGACAGGGTCTCCCTGATCGACAGAACATCGCCACATATTTCTGACTCCATATGCATAGACCTCTGGGGCTGCACCACGCTCAGACACAAATGGATTATCCGGTGGGATACCGTAAGGCTTCCTATATGCTCTTCTGCCATCTACATCTATTCGTAGGACCTTACCCAGCAGAACATTCCTGGCAATGGAATAAGGAACTGTGAGGAAGTATTACAATAGCAACACTTAAAACACAGAAATTATATTATTGACTTAAAGGAGAAGGAAAGCTACCAAAGCAGTTTATTGCCAATAGATTAGCCACAATAGTGCAAGCTATAACACTATATTTATTTTGCAGAATGCTTTACCATACCTGAGTAAACAGCTCTAGAACTCTCTGTTTGTTTAGGATAGAGGCAGCCATATTTGCTTGGCGTGACATCATTTCCTGCCTGAGTCTCTCCCTACTCACTCATAGCTCTGGGCTCAGATTACAGCAGGGATGGGGAGAGGAGCAAACTGAGCATGCTCAAGCCCTAGCCCTGGAGGTTTAAGCTGAAAGAAGGAAGTCTGATACAGAAGCCCATGAGTACACAATAGAAGGACAGAAATGCTGTGTTTCTTTTGACAGAGGACTCAGAGCAGCACTACTTTACTTGTTTATTTATATAGACCTTTATCATAAAGCTTACTTAAAGGGCATGTAAAGGCAAAAAAATAAAATCCCATTTTTACTTTCCTTAATGAAAAAGAAACCTATCTCCAATATACTTTAACGTGTATCGTTTTTATAAGAAACCTGACTGTATGCAGTGAAATTCTCCCTTCATTTACTGCTGTACACACATTTCTCTGCACAAAAGTGTTCTCGGTACAGAATACCCAGGCTTACATACTTTTTTATGCTCTCCATCTAGCAAATTTAGGCTGCTAAAATATGCCTAGTACAAGCACCTCCCTATACTGGAATAGTTTATATATCTCCTTAAACAGGTCATGAACATACTTAGGTGATTGTCCCTTCTGAACAAGGTAATACTTGTGCACCTGTAGCTCTGACTTACTTGTTTTGTGCATTTCCAAACCTTCCGAATGGATCTCCTGCCTTCCCACCGTCCCCAGTGAATATGTACAAATATCCGTCAGTGCCAAAAAGTATTTGGCCCCCATTGTGATTAGCAGCTGGCTCTTCTATCTCCAATAAATGCCTGAAATGGAGATTTAGAACTCAGTATAATGCACAACGAAGAAAGCATTTTCATATACAATGCAGTGAGGGCGGTTCAGCAGGGGCTGGCAAAGAATTTGAGATCAAAGTTAGCACATTATGGATACGAGTTTGAACTTATAGTCCAATGCCCTAATCATTATTACCATTACCAAACGGTAAGCTGGCCAGACTGTTGGAGGTCGGGAGGGGCCCCCGGGGAATGTCAGTAGGGCCCTTCGTTTGCAGCCCCAAGGGGCCCCCAAGGCTCCAGTCCGACCATGTGTTACAGAATGCTTGATGCAAAGCAACGTTTCAGTTGGCCTTCATTTTTTTATTCTTTATCGTTTTGTTAATTATTTGCCTTCTTCCTCTAAATCTTTCCATGTTTCAAATGGGGGGTCACTGACCCCATCTAAAAACACATTTTTATTTGTTCTTGTTACTTTTTATTACTCATTTTCCTATTCACTCCCTCTGCTATTCATATTCCTTCACAGTCTTTTATTCAAATCAGTGCATGGTTAGTATAGGTAGGTTAGATAAGTAGGGTAATTTGGACCCTAGTAACTGGATTGCTGAAATTACAAACTGGAGAGCTGCTGAATAAAAAGCTAAATAACTCAAAAACCAGAAATAATAAAAAATGATAACCAATTGCAGATTGTCTCAGAATATCACTCTCTACATCATACTAAAAGTTAAAGGTGAACATCCCCTTTAAAACATAAATGGGATGCACCAATTTAAAAACTAAACCAAATTAAAAAGAGTCATTAAATCTAAAGATTTTAGAAAAGTTCTGATTCAGATCCATCCAAAAGCATCTTCCCATAAATATTGAAAAATCTAAATAGGTTTAAAGACTAAAATGCTTTATTATATGTTAATTCAAATGCCATTTTAGCTGAAAATGTGGGGTTTTTTTTCATCTTGTAAGAGAGGAAACCATCAGAGTAATCTGAGTTTCTTTAAAGGGGCTGTTCACCTTTGAGTGAATTTTTAGTATGATGTAGAGAGAGATATTCTGAGACAATTTGCCATTGTCTCCAGTTTGCAATTTCATAAATCTGGTTGCTAGGGTCCAAATTCCCCTAGCAACCATGCATTGATTTGAATAAGAGACTGGAATATGAATAGGAGAGGCCTGAATAGAAAGATGAGAAATAAAAAGTAACAATAACGATACATTTGTAGCCTTACAGAGCATGTGTTTTTAGACGGGGTCAGTGACCCCCATTTGAAAGCTGGAAAGAGTCAGAAGAAGTAGGCAAACAATTTAGAAACTATAAAAAAATAATAATAATGAAGGCCAATTAAAAAGTTGCTTTGAATTAGCCATTCTATAACACATTAAAAGTTAACTTAAAGGTGACCCACCCCTTTAATTGTGAAAAGAAAGGCAGATCATGTTTGTATTCTTTTACCTGATATTGTATTATTAGTGATTTGCATATGAGCCACTTATCAATATGTCTGTGAAGGTTCTTATTCATCCAGGTCACGGTGTATCTATAGTAATAAGTCAAATCAACTGTATATTTCTTCATCCTTGAAGACGTTTCACTAGTCATCCGCCTGGCTTTTTTATTTAAGAATGTTCTGTACAAAAACATTTCTGTCTGTAATAAATAAACAGTACCTTAGGCGATCCGTTATCCAGAAACCTATTATCCAGAAAGCTCTGACTTACAGAAAGGCCGTCTGCCATAAACTCCATTGTAATCAAAAAGTTAAAATTTTTGAAAATGATTTCCCTTTTCTCTGTAATGATAAAACAGTAGCTTGTACTTCATCCCAACTAAGATATAATTAATTCTTATTAAAGGCAAATCAACCCTTTTGGGGTTATTTTATTTTTAAAGGGATTCATGATTTTTATGTTTTACTTTTTATTTCTAAATGACACTGTTTCCATTGCAAATAATTCACTCTACTATTTAAAATTTTATTCTTGAACAAAAAATTATTATTTTTTTAGCTGTAATATTGGTGTGGAGGCAGCTATTGTGCCCAGGGTTGCCACCTTTTCAGTTAACAGGCAGGGGGCGGGTGGATTATGATGTTGGGGGGCTGGCCAGTGACATTGGGGAATGGGTCAGTGATGGGGTGGAGCTGATTACATTGAGGGAGGGGCTAGAGACATCAGGGGCAAGACAGTTAACGTGGCATTCGACGATTGGCTGATCACCATATCATTAACTTTAATGTCTGGGTGAAAAGTACCTGTCCTGATCTCCAAATTAGGAAATTCCAAAAACCGGGCTGTCTGGGTGAAATACGAACAGGTGGCAACCCTAATTGTGCCTGATCCTGAGCTTTGAGAAGGAGCCAGCACTTCATGATGGAACTGCTTTGAGACAGCTATTGCTTCTCCCCTTACAATTGTATTATAACATTGCCCCACCTACTTGTAAACATGAGAATAGCACCCAAAGCAGGAAGAAAGCAATGCAAACAAATCCTTCAGTACAGGTGTTAGGGAGCTGATATATGGTTAGTGGCACATTCTTCTGTTGATGAGGCTTCTGGGGAGGGAAGGGAGGGGGAAAATCACTCCATCTTGCAGTGTGGCAGTAAAGAGTGACTGAAGTTTATCAGACCACAAGACACATGACTGGGGGGAACTGGGAAACGTACAATATGTCTAGACCCAAGCCAACTTTCAAATTGAATTATAAAAAAAACTGCTTGCTCTTTTAAAAAACAGATTTCAGTGCAGAATTCTGCTGGAGCAGCACTATTAACTGATTTTGGGGGGGAAAAAAGTTTTTCCGCAATAGTATCCCTTTAAATTATTTTTAGTAGAAATATTTTTGTACAGGTCATTCTGAACTGAGAAAGCCAGTCAGATGACTAGCAAACCATTTCAAGTAAAAAGAGGTCCAGATAATTTGACTTATTACTCATTGTCTGCATTACATGCAGCTAGAATATTATAGGCTCATTTACAAAAGCCAATGCAGTGTGCAAAATGCAATTTCTGATACATTTCATAGTTTTTTTTTACCCAGAATGCAGCATTTGGTAATTTCTTCTCTTACCTCTCAGAATACGGATCCGCCTTGTTTATGTCGTGCTCTGAAACTCGGAACTCGCTAATTTTGATTTTCTCATTTCTGTTTTCATCCATGATAGAGTAATACACATAAAATTTCCCATTGTTTTGATATTTGGGATGGAAAGCCATTCCAAGGAAACCCCTCTCGTCTCCAAGCCAGGGGGTGGCAAGGACTGCCCTCCGCAGGTTTAGAAAAGGTTCGTATATTCGACTGCCATCGGGTAGATAAACCCACACAAAGCCGATCTGCTCAGCCACAAACATACGGTGAGTGCCGTCGTTGGCATGAAGCATCAGGACTGGGTTTCTCAGCCCGTTGGCTACCTCAATCAGGCACAGTTTTATGCAGCCTTCAGGATCCTCAACCACAGATCCAAGATTATTGTTGAGTTCTGTATTGTGCAGAACATTGGGGAAGCAGTAGTCTTCGTCTGGTAGATTCAGTAAGTTGCAGAAGAGGTCCCGGCCCTTGTCACAGGACTCTCGGATCTGTTTGTCTTCAGTAAGGAGGGTGATGGAATTTTGACATTTTAAGTGGAACTCTGAGCAGTAGTTAAAGCAAAGACCAGGAATGATCCTCAGTGGGGTGTGAGGGTCCTCGGCATCATATAAATGGGCTGCGTAGGGAGAACATTCCTGGGGGAAGAAAGAAGGATCATGATATAGAACAAGGATTATGTTTGGCCTTATGTCCATATGTAAATGATAAGGTCAGATACTTGATGTCAGCTCAGCAGCCCATTGGCCAGTGTATGGACCAACATGGCGCCCTCCTTGCTCAATGAAGCTCCTTCAGATATTAATCTTACAGGCTGGAAAATCTATGTTTGCAGTTCATGGCTGTTAGACCCCTGTTCGCTGATCATTCTCAAGGCAAAACAAAGCAGATCAAATCAGCTTTTATGGTATGGGATCTGTTATCCTGAAACCCTTTATCTAGAGAGCTCCGAATTACAGAAAGGCCATCTCCCATAGACTCCATTGTTAACAAAAGTTAGCATTTTTGATAACTATTTCCTTTTTATCTGTGATAATAAAACAGTACCTTAAACCCAACCGACCCCCAGGTACCATTGGTATCGGCCCGGCCTGCCATCACTACATTAGATGTCGGTACAACATTGCTGGGCTTTAGCTATGAGAACTTCAATGAGGCTGGACGCTGATATTGGGTGATCAAGCCTTTCTCCCCCTCCCCCACTCTACTGGGAAGGCTTTGAGACATAATTGGTGAGATTAGCTCCCATTCATATGCAAGAGGTTGGGCACCGATGTTGGGGATCCGGCATTGCTCACACAGGCTTTCCAATTCATTCCACATGTGCTCACTTGGGTTGAGGTCAGGGTTCTAATTAGATCAATCATGTTCTTCCACCCGTTCTGTATAGACTTTACTGTGGGGTGTCTGGGGGGTGGGAGCGTATGATAAGGGTGGAACAGGGTATAAAGTAAGAATCAAATAGGAAACATGGAAATGTCAAGGATGTTATTTTATGACAAAATGTTGACAATGGTTGATGTGTGATCAAAGTTCAATAATTAAAAAGGGTGATCATATAGTGTATTTTGGTCCTATAGTGTATTTTGGTCCTATAGTGTATTGTATAGATATTGCTAAAACATCGGATGCTAATACAACCTGCTCCAGGGGTACAGAGAGAACACAATTGTGCAATAAGACACTTTAGCAGCAGTGCAGGCTCTAGCATTGAGATAGACAACAGTAGTGAAGGAATTCAAGGCATTTTTGGCCTGTTTTAGTGCCATTTACTTTATTCTGGATCACTGTGTAGAGAGTTTTGTTAAGGGGGGGACTTAATGAGTTGTGTATGTAACGTAGAATGGCAATATGTGCAAGTCATTTGTGCTGAGCCAGCCGACCCCATGCTCACTATCAAAGGGCTCACGTATGCAGAATCCACTCCAATAAAATCCCAATAAAAATCTTGCTCTGGGAATGCGCTTTAATGGGTTTCTTTTTCACCTTTCTGGAATTTTGCATAAACAGCCACATAAAATACTTTATAAGGATGTATTCGTTTTAATAGCAATCTTCAGTGCAGTCGACATCAAGATTCCAGGTGACCTCTTAAATAACCGCTATAAAGCCATCCATGAAATTATTAAAGGCACCGCTGCATGGTTTATGTACAGATGCACCCATCCCTGCGCCACCCAACAGCCAAACTGAGACAGATTAACAATGGCGTAACATGAGCCGTAGAGCCGGGACCCTTTGTAGATACAGAAGCTAAAAATCCGGGGGCCTCAATTAACATTAAAGCCTTAAAGTAAAGGGCAATTTAAGCACATGGGCTGCTGGTTCTCTTGGATATTACATCACATTCTCCATGGGAGTTATTTATCAAAGGTTGAATTTTAGAGGGTTTTTTTAGAGTCTTTCTTTTGTTTTTGAGAGAAACCCACCAAAAAAACTTGAACAGCATGGAGACTATTAACATCTTCCAATGGTTCAAGGGACCTCTGCCATCGACTCCTACATGATCTCGACAGGTTTTAGATGGTGTATTTTCGGATTCAAGCTATTTCCAGGGCCGGGGGATAATAAATCTCGAATAATTCAAGTTTTTAGAAAAAAAACTGAAAAAAATGTAGCTTTTTTTCAACCCGGAAATGTGAAATTTGACCCAAATTTACCCGAATGTTCATGGAAAACACAACTCAATCCTTAATAAATCTGCCCCTTCGTGTCATTTTATATTTTGCCCCAGTTTTCATAATTGCAGTTATAGTCAGTTCCCCTTTGGTTTTCAATGTTATTTATGTACAGGCATGGGACCTGTTATCCAGAATGCTCAGGACCAGAGGTTTTCCGGGATAACAGATATTTCTGTAATTTGGATTTTCATACCTTAAATCTACTAGAAAATCATGTAAACATTAAACCCAATAGGCTGGTTTTGCTTCCAATAAGGATTAATTATATCTTAGTTGGGATCAAGTACAAGTTACTGTTTTATTATTACAGAGAAAAATCATTTTTAAAAATCTGTATGATTTGGATAAAATGGAGACTATGGGAGACAGCCTTTCTGTAATTCAGAGCTTTCTGGATAATGGGTTTCTGAATAATAGATCCTATACCTGTATTTTTATTTTTCAGATAAAACACTTGGACTGTATTAACTCTTTTTAATGACTCTATTAATTAGACCCACAAAAGTTTCCAGGCCAGGCCTTTTAAGCCCTTAATTAAGCACTTTTGGAAAATAAATATGATGTACAGGTGGGGGATCTGTTATCCGGAAACCCGTTATCCAGAAAGCTACAGATTATGGAAAGGCCGTCTCCCAAAGACTTTTTTATCCAAATAATCCAAATTTTTAAATGCATGGTTGCTAGGGTAATTTTAGCAACCAGAATGATAAAATTGCAAACCTCAGAGCTGCTGGATAAAAAGCCACATAAAAACTGAAAACCAATTGCAAATTGAATCAGAATATCACTCTCTACATCAGACTAAATGTTAATTTAAAGGGGTTATCCACTTTTGAGTTCACTTTTAATATGTTGTAGAGAGTCAATTTGCAATTGGTTTTCATTTTTTATTATTTAAGGTTTTTGAGTTATTTAGCTTTTTATTCAGCAGCTCTTCAGTTTGCATTTTAAGCAATCTGGTTACTAGGGTCCAAATTACCCTAGCAACCATGCACTGATTTGAATAAGAGACTGGAATATGAATAGGAGAGGACCTTACTAGAAAGATGATAAATAAAAAGTAGCAAATAACAATACATTTGTAGCCTTACAGAGCATTTGTTTTTTTAGATGGGGGTCAGTGTCCCCCATTTGAAAGCTGCAAAGAGTCAGAAGAAAAAGGTAAATAATTACAAAACTATAGAAAACAAACAATGAAGACCAATTGTCAAGTTGCTTAGAACTGGCCAATCTATACATACTAAAAGCACGTGGAGCGCTTCGTTTTCCGAAGTCGCCCGGAGTTTCCTCGTGAGGTAATTACGGGCGACTTCGGAAAACAAAGCGTTCCTTGTGCCTGCTCCCAGGCAATTTACATTTTAGCCGGCAGAAGGCAGTTCAGGAAGATTAGTCGCTGTGAAGAAGAGGAGATTTGTTGCCTGGCGACTAATCTCCCTGAATCTGCCCGTGTGGCCAGACCCTATACCCTGTGCGCTGCTTTCAGGCAAAGACTTTTATTTTTGATTATAGTGTCCCTTTAATTGGCTCCATATGGAATCGACCCCCTAGACACACAGGCTGAACGGCTACTGGAATTAGTTGCCACTGATGCAATAAATGAATATCTGGTGACCTGCAGAAGTCAATTATTACCCCACTCTGAGGTGAAACTATTATCCGACCTGTCTTCCTATGGATAATAATTCAAACAACTACACAGAATGTTAACATTTAGTATCTTATAGAAAGGCTTGGTACAGGTATGGGACATGTTATCCAGAATGTTCAGGGGTTTTCCAGATAACGGATCTTTCCATAATTTGGATCTCCATACATTCAGTCTACTAGAAAATCATGTAAATATTAAATAAACCCAATAGGCTGGTTCTGCTTCCAATAAGGATTAATTATATCTTAGTTGGGATCAAGTACAAGATACTGTTTTATTATTACACAGAAAAAGGAAATAATTTTTACAAATTTGGATTATTCAGACAAAATGGAGTATTTGTCGTAATTTGGGTCATTCTGGATAACAAGTTTCTGGATAACAGATCCCTTACCTTTAATAAAAAGTAACAATAAAATTGTAGCCTCACAGAGCAATAAATGGCTGCCAGGGTTAGTGACCCCCAGCTGAAACCAGAAGGGGAAGAGGAAGGCAAAATGTATTTTTTTAAAACGAAGAATTAAAAAATTGGAATCCTGCTGAAAAAGGCCGAATTCCGAACAGAATCCTGGATTCAGTGCATCCCTAATTATATGCTTTGTATTTGACTTCTGACTTAAATGGGGGTCACTGGTCCCCAGGAGCCAAAAACTATTGCTCTGCGAGGCAACAATTTTATTGATATTGATATTGTTATGTTTTTATTACTTATATTTCTATTTGGGCCAACCCCTATTAATATTCCTGTCTCTCTCTGGACCTTAGCAACCAGACAGCTGCTGCAATTCCATACTTGAGAGCGGCTAAACAAAAAGCGAAATAATTAAAAAAACAAAATAGAACTGTCTGCATCATACTGAAAGTTGATTTAAAGATGAAGACCCCTTTAACCCCATTGTTTCTCCTTGGTGGAGCTAAATAAACTGCTTGGTTACATAAGTCTCGTTGATAGGTCTTCATTCACCGGATCCCTTCCCAAATAAAGGCTTTAAAAAAACACAAAAATCACGACAGAATCCCTTTAACTTCAGACATACCAGTAAGATCACTGCAGAAACAGATTGTGAGCACATTAACCCTAGACATACCAGTAAAATCACTGCAGAAATAGATTGTGAGCACATTAACCCTAGACATACCAATAAGATCACTGCAGAAACAGATTGTGAGCACATTAACCCTAGACATACCACTAAAATCACTGCAGAAACAGATTGTGAGCACATTAACCCTAGACATACCAGTAAGATCACTGCAGAAACAGATTGTGAGCACATTAACCCTAGACATACCAGTAAGATCACTGCAGAAACAGATTGTGAGCACATTAACCCTAGACATACCAGTAAGATCACTGCAGAAACAGATTGTGAGCACATTAACCCTAGACATACCAATAAGATCACTGCAGAAATAGATTGTGAGCACATTAACCCTAGACATACCAGTAAGATCACTGCAGAAATAGATTGTGAGCACATTAACCCTAGACATGCCAGTTAGATCACTGCAGAAATTTGTTATGAGCATATTAAACCCCAACATGCCAGTAAGATCATTACATACAAGATACTAACCACATTACCCCAGCCATTTGTGTACAGAAAACGGATAAATGTTTTTGGGCAGCCGACCTGAGCATGTAACTAAACTAAATCTGTAACTAACCAGCATGTCTTGCCCTTGCTGCGGCACTGCATTCTTACATATCTCTATAAAATGCACGTTTATTGTAGATTCTCTTGCATAGCCTGCATTGTATAAACTTACTGTTTTTGTTTGCATATTTACTTACATAAATACATGTGGGTGGGAGCTACCATACTGCCTATATCTTAATATAGTCTTAATACAATACTATAAAAAGTGGATAAATGTACTATAAATCCTTCAGCCTTGTCTTTTTTCCATTCCAAATAACCCTTGAGCTGAGAAGCCGTACACGGCTGCTGTGTATATATACGTTACGTTTTTTATTTCCATTCTCTCAGAAGTTGACTGTGAGCAGTTGTAAAGTTGTAAAGGTGTGAGACCCATATGATCCCACATCTGCTGCTACTACTCCAGGGAGGACACACAATTTGCACACAGCTTGACCCGAGCGCAAGCATATGCTCCAGCATTAAACTGCATAATGTACGTGGAATTTATAGGGCACCAGTGTTCTGTATCTTTTAACACACTGTACAGAGACGTAATTAAAGATTACTGGGACCCGCAGCCTAATCATTTTAGGGCCCACCTAAAAGTTGTGACTAAGAAACGTTTCATAAACATATACTGTAAACACTTATCAGTCACAGCATTGGTGTAACTAGATGTTACTGGGTCCCACAGCAAATTCATTTTAGGGCCCCAACATTTCCAGGGGTTGTCATGTTTTACCAATATATGTTGAAATGGCTCATTATTAATTAAGGCCTCATGTGGCCCCTATACCTCCTGGGGTCTTCTTCCTCTGTAGTTATAGCAAGCCAATACCTCCAGGGCCCCCTGTGTAGTTGCAGGGTCTGTTGCATCAATAATTACAGCCAGGCCCGGATTTGTAGCAAGGGCACAAAGGCCCAGCCCTAGGGCGGCAGAATTTACGGGGCGGCATGCCGCCCAGCCACATTGTAATTAGTTAGCAGGACTGGCGACATCGGGAGATTTGCAAGCTCTCCCGCATGCCAATTTCCAGTCCTAGTACCCTGGACCCGACGCGTCACGTTCTGCGCACGCACAGGAAGAGAAGAGGAAGCAGCAGGGGACGGGTCGTGGAGAGCTGTGCCGGCTTGGGGTGCCAGATTTGTAAATCCAGACCTAATTACAGCCCTGGATAGTATGAGGGTCTAGTTAAGTGTGTGCCCAGAACATTCCTGCTCTTTATATTTGTATTTATACATATAAAGGTGAGCTGCCATATTGCTTCCTTTAGACTGTACAGTATGCGGGTCTAGTTTATTGTGTGCCCAGAACATTCCTTTTTTTGTATATTTTTATTTATTCATATGGATGGAAGTTGCCACATTGTTTTCCTTAGACAGTACAGTATGAAGGTATAGCTTAGTGTGTGCCCAGAACATTCCTTCTCTATATATTTGTATTTATACATATGGGTAAGAGCTGCCATATTGTTTCCCTTAGCTGGTGATCAGTAGATCTCAAAACACCGTCAACAAACGGCTCGTCTAACTCACCCTCCTGTTTCATGTTTTTCATTCAGATATTTATGATGTTACGGTTACAGAAGAAATAGATGTTTTTGTAAATATAGCAATATACTTACACTTTCTTATAAATCAATATTTAAGTAATATTTTCCATGGAACAGAATGCTAACAATGCTATTATGGCTGTAGATCATAATGGGACATCATTACTAAAAGTAGGCCTCGCATTAGTAAAGTATGGGCACAGCACAGTATGAAGGTATAGCTTATTGTGTGCCCAGAACGTTCCTTCACTGTATATTTGTATTTATACATATGGGTAATGAGATTAAAATAAACCACACAATTAATAAATTATATTAAAGAAATTCAAAAATCAAGGTCAGAATATTCATTAATTTTGAATGACATTATAAAGTGTCTATTTTATAGTAATAAATTATCTCCTGTTGTATAATATAGTGAATAAAGTACCCCCTCTTGTAAAATATAAGGATATTATAAGTTACTGAGGAGTTTCATGACCATATAAAAGAACGAGGCCGAAGGCTGAGTGTTTTTATACAGGTCGTGGAACTCCGAGGTAACTTCTAATATCCTCATATTTAACAACTGGGGGTACTTTATTAATTATAATACACAAGTTTCAGTGAGTCATGTGACAGAAATGACATCAGAACTCACCGTTTATAACTGATGACATCAGAACTCACCGTTTATAAGGATATAATTTACAAGATATTCATGGCTTTTGTGTATTATATAAGGATATTATAAGTCACCAAGGTGTTCCGTGACCATATAAAGTTCATGGATTTCAGAGGTGATTACTAATATCCTTATAGTTTACATTCTTTTTTTATAAAACACAAGTTGAGTCTAGGGACGGGCAAATTTGACACATTTCATTTCGCCAAAAATTAGCCGTTGCCGACGCCCATTAAGGTCTATGGGCGTCAAATTTTTTTTGACGCGCGTCTTTTTATTTTGACGCATGACACCATACAAGTCTATGGGCCTCATTTTTTCAACGAAACCAAGAGAAAAAAGTCACCCATCCCTAAAGTCCTGTGACAGAAGCAACATTTATAATTAATGACTGAGCACCATTTCTAAGGATATCATTTACAGGATACTCACAGGAGGTGGGTGAGAATTAGAATTCAAATTCCCATCAGCACTGCCTCATCTACTTACTATATCTTTCAGTTCTATTGATGCAGAGCATTGCAGGGAGAGGTTCTTCAGTGATTTGCTGGTTGGGGAAACACTAGACAGTTCATTGACACAGAGCTGGATTCATTAGTTCATTGGCTAGAGCTGAATACAGGCCTCCATTATAGTTCCTCTTCACAGTACAGGTATGGGACCTGTTATCCAGAATGCTGAGGACCAGGGGTTTTCCGGATAACAGATCCGTAATTCAGATTTTCATACCTTATGTCTTCTAGAAAATCATGTAAACATTAAAGGACAGATTTATCAAAGATCGAGGTGAATTTTTGAATTGAAAAAATTTGAATCTCGAGGTTTTTTTGTGTACTTCAACTAGCGAATAGTCCAAATTCGATTCGAATTTGAAAAAATTCGAAAATTTAAAATTTTACACGTACTGTCTCTTTAAAAATTCAACTTCGACAATTCGCCATCCAAAACCTGCCGAATTGCTGGTTTAGCCTATGGGGGATCTCCTAGAACTTTCTTGGAGTCAATTGGTGGACTTTGAAAAATGTAAGTTTTTTTGGGAAAAACTTTGAATCGAATCGGTCGAATACGGACCTATTTTATCGAAATCTAACCTATTTGACCAAAAAAAACTTTGACTTAATTTCGGTTGGTCTTTTTGAATTTGAATTTCGAGGTTTTTCAATTCTAAATTCGACCCTTGATAAATATGCCCCTAAATAAACCCAATAGGTTGGTTCTGCTGCCAATAAGGATTAACTATATCTTAGTTTGGATCAAGTACAAGCGACTGTTTTATTATAACAGAGAAAAAAGGAATCATTTTTAAAAATTTTGATTATAATGAAGTCTACGGAGACCGTAATTCAGAACTTTTTGGATAATGGGTTTCTGGATAACGGACCCCATACCTGTACAATGAATCAAATAATGCTCCAACCTACTACAATTAATACTTAGAAAAGGCAAAATAGTAAGTATTAACTAACAAAGGGCGAGTTCAAGAACAAACAGGGAGAAAAAGTCATATCTATATATATATGAAAATGGTCCCCAAGCTCAACAAGGGACTAAGCAAAGACCAAACCATTGAAATTTTAGAAATATTAGAAATATGGTCACAATATCAAGTTATTAGATGAATTTTGAGAGCTTTACCTGGCACAAGATATCTTTAATGTATCCCCCGCACGTGTGATAGCCGTTGAGGTCAAAATAGTCCATGATGGACCAGTACTTCTCAGCTATGACATTGTCCTTGTCCTGGTCACAGCAACCAAAGGTCTCATACTGAGAGCAAAACTCCAAGTGCACGAGAGGTTTAAAAGGGGGTCCATAGTCGAGACATTGTGGATGGCCCATGAGAACACCTGCCTTGAAGATGAATGAGCAGAAGACAAGCCAGAGAGATACGGAAATCATGTGCATTCCTGTACGGCAGCTGGGGAATCTGACACTGACCCATTGTGAGTTAGGAGCTGGTTTAGGCATCTCCAAGCTCCTGTGCTCTCATCCTCTGCAAATGTTTCCCAACATTAATGTTTGCTCAGCTCTGGTCTTATTCCAGCCATTCCCACCCCTCCCACCCCCTATACCTTCTGCTTATGTCTGGCTTCATTTTATGCAGCCTCTGTCTTAAATATTTCTTCTGTTTTCTACTTCTTTCCAAGTAAATGTTATTTGTTTATTTTCTCATGCTCCCACCTCTTCTGCCAGGGAAGCAAGCTGGCGTGCAGGCCACAAGCATAGAACCTGTGCTCACTAATACTGCTTCCCAAACGCTTTCCCTAACTCATAGGAAATCACAGTCCCGGATGGGTCACTGAAATCCCTCAGCCCTTTCACTTGATACCAGTCTGCATGATACACTTTGATTGGCTAATAAATTAAAGGCAACATATGATTTATTCATAAGTAGAACCAGTTTAAGTACTTTGTGGATCTGGGGTTGGAATTATACCAGTGACATATTAAGTCTATGCAACATCCACTAACACACACATTATCACTTTAAAAGGGTTGTTCACCTTTAAATTAACTTTTAGTATGATGTAGAGAGGGATATTCCGAGACAATTTATAATTGGTTCTCATTTTGTATCATTTGTGGTTTTTGAGTTATTTAGCTTTTTATTCAGCAGCTCTGCAGTTTGCAATTTCAGCAATCCGGTTGCTAGAGTCCAAATTCCCCTAGCAACCATGCACTGATTCGAACGAGAGACTGTAATGTGAATAGGAGAGGAATGAATAGAAAGATGAATCATGAAAAGTAGCAATAACAATGAATTAAAAGGGATTTGTTTTTTAGATTCAGTGACCCCCAATTGAAAGCTGGAAAGAATCAGAAGGCAAATAATTGAAAAAAATAATACTTATTTACTAAACCTTGAATTTTTCTGATCCGGCTTTTTGGGGCAAAAACTTAAATTTTGCGGGGGAAAAAATTTGCATTTTTCGATATTTATTATACCCCGATGCTACAAAAAGACAGAATCCGAAAATCCGCCACCTAAGACCTGTCGAGGTCCTTTATAAGTCAATGGGAAAGGCACCAAGTTGGCACCAAAGGCATCTCAATTTGAAGATACCGTGATCTGCACTGGGTTTAGCCTGATTATCCGAAACATTTGGGGTTTTCAGACAAAATCCTGAAAAAATCGAGCGATTCGGGAGAAGAGCCCAAAAAAATCGCATGGTTTGGGTTTTCTCTTAATTTTATCAGGTTTTTTACCAATCTGATTTGATTTATTTTATTTATAAATAAGGCAAAATCGGGGATGGGAGTTGGGAGTTAAATACATATATAAACAAGTCTAAAGTGGGGCCTCTTGTTGTTTGATCTTACCCCACGCTATCTGTCTATATATATTTATTGTACTTGTAAAGAGTAATGACATCCTCTTGCACCTTTTCTCCAGAGGAATAACCCCCAACTGTCACAGTCTTAACACATACTTTTAATTGTTCCATGACTTGTACTAGTTTAGCTGCAAGTCTCTGCACTCTCTCCAGCGCATTCATATCCTTCTTAAAAGGGGTTTTCACATTTGAATTAACATTTTTTATTATTTATGGAATAGGAGAAGGACCAGGCCCGGATTCGTGGCAAGGCCACAAATGCCCGGGCCACGGCCAAATTAATAGGGGTAGCATGCCGCCCAGCAACTTGCTGAGGAGCACCAGTGTTCCGGCGTGTGCGCTCGCTAGTGAGCAGGAGGCGGGCTCTAGGACCACTCGGTCGGCCCGCAGCCGGGCTCTAGGACCGCCCGGCCTAGGGGTGCACCCAATCCGAAGGACTGAGAAGGACTGAATCGAAAGTAAAAAAGCATACCTCCCAACATTATGGAAACAGAAAGAGGGATAAAAAGAAATAGAAAAATACATTTGACCACGCCCACTTTGTGACCACACCCCCTAATTACCATCACAAAATTTAACAAGTTCTGTGGTTTTTATGTGTTACCGTTTTGCTAATTAAGGTGAATTGCCCTTTAAGATGTGAGTTAGTGTTAGTTCTTATCTAAAACTGTTACAAAAGTATCTTAAGTATCTATTCTGGGCTCTCTGCCAAGAGCTGATTAAGTTAGAAACTTTGTACCTTTTTCTGGCTGTTCAGTGCAGGAGTTGAAAGAGAAACGGGACATTTCAGTACAAATCCAGGACTGTGGGTTAAGCTGTTAAAAGCGGGGCTGTCCCGCTCAAAACGGAACAGTTGGGAGGAAACAATAATAATAAAGTTTTAAGCTCACAAGGCTTCTGGGGTCAGTGACCCCCCCTCCCCATTTGAACGCTGGAAAGATGTTACAGAGGAAAGCAAATAATTAAAAAACTAAAATAAATAATGAAATAATTAAGACCAATTGGACAGTGCAAATTGTGTGATCAAAAAAGCCTATGGACATATTATATTGCAAGTCATTGGATATTTTCAGCAAACACTGCACATAGAAATGCCCAATCTCCATATATACTGTATACGTTATACACCCCTTTCAGATGGGGGCCTGGCCTTTCTACGTTGACATGGACCCCCCTCTTCTCCTTTGATCCATACAATGTGAGTGCTTCCAACATAGCAGCTCAGTAGAAAACCGATGACTTAGCCATTTTACAAAGGATACTTTTTTATGCCAATATTGTTAAATTTTATATATTCTATTAATCCCCTGTGTGTAAAGTCCAGCACTTGTGATATCATCTATTTTATAGGTGAAAAAGACTTTTATTTGAAGCGGAATAGCTGCTGATTTCTGGGGACATCAAAAGAGCCACAATAGATGGCGCGCACCTGATCCTCAAATGAATTGACTATTTCAGCATTTTTATTGAACCATTTTTTTTAATAATCATATTCCTCTCTTTTCCCTCTGTAGTTTGTTAGTGCATCACACTTGTACTACAAGAACAGTAGGCTGGACATTTATATACAGGGAAATAGACTGTTACATCAGCTGATCCCAAGTTGTCTTGTGCAGCATCTGGGCGCCAGGTATTATAAAGAAACCACAAAGCCATATAAATGTTTTATGGGATACTATAACCACTGCAGCCTGGCCTGGCCCAAATGATTTCCCTTAATGAAAAAAAAGAAAGTGTCTCTAAACGTAATCACTATAGATGCAGCAGCACGTGCCAACCCTTATGTAGCAAATGCATTGACCTTATCTATGAAGTATCAGGCACCTTCGCCCAAATCCTATAGAAAAAGGCTATATACATCAGTCACAAAACCCCTTCTATTTACATGTTCACCTGTTTCATTTTAAGTAGAGCCAGGTATCCTTGAGCAGGAGGATTTAAATATATATAAATATATAATATATATTTTATTTTAAAAATATAAAGGGGAACTAGCACAATAAATGTAATGTCAGCTTCATCATACCGAAATAAGAAACTTTCTAAATATAACCAATTAAAACCCGTTTCTGAAATATTCAAGATACACAACCCTCTCTCATCAGCTGTCTCGCTTCATTCTCTCTTCATGTAGAAGTCAGTCATATTTTGACTGACAGCTATATCTAATATATATGTTAAGTAAGAGGGGCTCCCTTTTCTAGCAAATGTGTTAGAGTTAAAGGAGCAGTTCAGTGTAAAAATTAAAAAAATGGGTAAAAAGATTGCCTGTGCAAAATAAAAAATGTTTCTAATATAGTAAGTTAGCCAAAAATGTAGGCTGGAGTGACTCAATGTGTAACATAATAGCCAGAACACTACTTCCTGCTTTTCAGCTCTCTAACTCTGAGTTAGTCAGTGACTTTAAGGGGGGCCTCATGGGACATAAATGTTCAGTGAGTTTGTAATTGATCCTCAGCATTCAGCTCAGATTCAAAAGCAACAGTTATGAGCCATGTGGCCCCCTCAAGTCTCTGATTGGTTACTGCCTGGTAACCAATCATTGGAAACCAAGAGAGCTGAAAAGCGGGAAGTAGAGTTCTGGCTATTATGTTACACATCCACTCGCTCCAGCCTTTGTAAATTACATTTTTGGCTAACTAACTATATTATAAATGTTATTTTATTTTGCACAGCCTGTCATATAATGTGCTGTCGCTTACGCCACATTAGTTTTGCCATACTTTGAATATCATGGAACATTAGCCTTTTAATGATAGGAACCTCCCAGATGGCCCAACCACAAAAATACACTGTACTTGAGTTTAGAATGTGCCAATCACCGTTGTCTGACGCCAGTCCTGTTGGAAATGAAAGGAAAGGTTCACCTATAATTATTGGTGCTTTTTCACACTTCTGTTTCCCTTTATGCAAGACACATAAATCTGGAATGTTCTGCCATTAGTATTGCAAAGCTTGACTTGGATAACCCAATCTGTCAAACGATAATACCTTGAGTTTTCTTGTATAGGGCAAAATGTATTTGCAGGCACAAGAATATAGTGAATAAAGTACCCCCTCTTGTAAAATATAAGGATATTATAAGTTACCGAGGAGTTTCATGACCATATAAAAACACGAGGCCGAAGGCCGAGTGTTTTTATACAGGTCATGGAACTCCGAGGTAACTTCTAATATCCTCATATTTTACAACTGGGGGTACTTTATTTATTATAATACACAAGTTTCAGTGAGTCATGTGACAGAAATGACATCAGAACTCACCGTTTATAAGGATATAATTTACAAGATATTCATGGCTTTTGTGTATTATATATATATATATCCTCTGGTTATATAATAATACATGAAAGCTCCAATCTTGCTAATACAATCAACACCTAATTTAATGACATCATTGTGGATTATGATAAACAGATTATGCTGATTGGAGCAACATTCCAGAGGATATATATATATTCTCGAAGGAAGATTTACAAGTCATTCTGAATTGAGAAAGCCAGTTGGATGACTGGTGAAATGTCTTCAAGGAAAAAGTCCAGTTGGCTTGACTTATTTCTATAGATGAATAGCCTTGGATATTATGCTTGTCCAAGAAATCATCCAAGCCCCACAGGTTCATCTCCCCCTATTGTTCGGCCACTGATGAGGCTTTTTTAGACGGTTACTAACCCATCCTGCCCTCATTATTCCTCTGAAATTCTTTACAGCTTCTCCTAGGCACAAGCGAGTCCACGTGTCACTGTCAGTGAGAATACGGAATAAGACTTTGGGCATTTGCTGCTGGCTGTACTTATCACTTTATGAGATTGCTGGATTCTTTATTGGGGTGTGATTTATTCATCAACATTTTTAGGCGGCTGCGCATTTCTTTGGCAGAGACCTGGTTAAAGTGCGGGCATTATATCCCTAACATATAAAAGCCTCAGCCCAACGGGCCTGGCACTGTGTTCCTAAACTTCACAACAGAAAGGTAATCCAAGGGTTGGCCAACCAGCAACCGTCCAGCTATTAAAAACTTCTAAACGGTTTATGCAATTATATATTTTTTGCTTGAGCTTTTTTCTGCTGTTATCAAGATTTTTCCCCCAAGTGGCCCCTGTTATTTCCCAGGGCCACTACTTTAAAGCTAGCTCAGGGAGTGGCGCTTAAAGAGATAGCCAACATTTAAAGACAATTTTTATCTTTAGTAGTTTCCAATGATCATTTTTAATTCAGCAGCTCTGTTTGGAGTATCATTATCTATTTAATTGCTAGGGTCAAATTTACCCTAGCAACTAGCCAGTGGTTTGAGGAAAAGACAGAGATGAATAGTAAAGAGAAGGCCTGAATAGAAAGAGAAGTACAGGTATAGGACCTATTATCCAGAATGTTTGAGACCTGGGGTTATCCGGATAAAGGATATTTCTGTAATTTGGATCTTCATACCTTAAGTCTACTATAAAATTATGTAAATATTAAATAAACCCAATAGGCTGGTTTTGCTTCCAATAAGGATTAATTATATCTTAGTTGGGATAAAGTACAAGGTACTGTTTTATTATTACAGAGAAAGGAAAGGGGAAATCCTTTTTACCAATTTGGATTATTTGGATAAAAATGGAGTCTTTATATAATTTGGGGCTTTCTGAAACAAGTTTCTGCATAACAGATCCCATACCTTTAACAAAAAGTAACAATAACAATAAAATTGTAGCCTCACAGAGCAATAAATGGCTGCCAGGGTCAGTGACCCCCAGGTGAAACCAGAAAAGAGGCAGAAGAGGAAGGCAACATTTATTTTTAAAAATTAAAGAATTAAAAAATTGGGATGAACAGGACACTTTAAAACATACAGTTAACTAAAAGGGGAATTACCCCCAGGACATAGAAACTGGAGGGTAAAGTGGGCATCAAACGTGGCATATTTTTCCCTGTTTCAATAGATTTCAGTGGTAGCCACATAGAAGCACAAATGCTGCGGTTTCAGCTGAAGTCAATGGGAGCTGCAGGGATCTCGACTTGAGGTTGGACATGGGCAACATGAAACATTAGCACCGCCACTTTGCCCGACTATAACCCAAAATGAATTCATAGGGCTTTGTACTTTCTATCCATACAAACTGTTCCATATTAAAGATATGAATTATTTGCCTGTGTAGGTGTTAAAAACATTCTTTTTAGTTCCTCAAGATGTGTGTGTCTTTCTGTAACCCAGGTGTGCCGCTAGGCTTAGCAACTATTTTGGAAGCCCTGTGTCCCGTCTCATGGCTTGTGGCTACACGACAACTTAATTTACGCCTGCTACCTTGTACCCAAAGTACAGTAAATATTGCGCACAAAGTCCAGTAAAATTTCAAAGACATCACAGGTCTGACCGGCCGAACCACAAGTTCTGGAAAGTTACAGCTTCCACGGAAAACCTGGATGGACTAATTGCTACTTAAGATTTCTAAGAGAGTGCATGCAGCAAAACCAGATGGATGCCCTGCGTAAGGATCGTTAGTTAAATCGCCTCTGGCTGCTTCGTGCACTGATATTATTGGTTCATAAGTCGGCTACTACGGTGCAGGGCTTGCATGCCAACAGCGGGTGTCACGTAACTGAATCTACAAAGCACATGTCAATATTAACACGCTTGTGAGAGCCGTACGTACGGCAGCTACACGTCCAACACTGCTCTCTCCAGTAAAATCAGGGAAAAATCTAAATTCATGTCCAGGATAAAAAATTTACAGGATAAAATAAACGAGCGAGCACAAAACCCAGGCGGTGATGAACCCAGCAACTGAAAGACAAATATTCTAGGATTTTATGGTCAGCACTGGAAATTTCAGGCAGGAAATCCAAGATGGTTGGTCGTTCACCTTAGTGCCTTTCTCTGTGCTGAAGAAATGTTACTTTAAAGGTAAAGTTAGAATGATCTTTTAATAATGACGTAAATGATAAGTTGATATTCTGAGACAATTTGCAATCTGTCTTCCATTTCATTGTAGCATTATTTATTTTTTTTCTTTTATCTTTCTCTTCAAACCTTCTCTCCATTCGTCTTCCATTCCAATAACTGCCTGGCTGCTACAGTCATTGGGCTCCAGTACAAAACCAAATGTGTACCTAATACATTCAGCTTCTAGAAAAGTGCCTACAAATCAGTAGAACCTTTAGTAGAGGACCCAAAGGCTTAATCATCCCCTGCTCAGGAAGTCCCTGCAAAGTCTGTAACCTACGCCCTGTGGGAGGGGGGATTCCCAATTGGCCTACGGGTCTTGTAATTAAAGGGGGTCCACACACAGGGAGAAAGAAAGACTTCCGACAGAACAAGGACTATGTATAGGGCCCTCTGACCATCAGATATCTGACCAAAAATGGGCCAAATGTTGCTCTGGCAGGTTTGACAATCCTGTCAGGGCTGTATCCTCATTTGGCCCTGGGGATTAACCCCCCATCATCCACCTTAAGGAAAGACCTGCTGCTTGTTTGGTGACCTCATCAAACAAGCAAATATTTCAATATATTGTCACCTTATTTCCTATACCTTGTTAATATAGGGGGAGGGAGAACATGGCTCATCCTCCATGAATGTGCTAATACGGCACAAGGGTGCTCCATTATTTTTTATTCTCCATGGACGTACTCCATATCAGCAATCACCAGGATATCCCTGCCCCCATGACCCATCAGAAGGACCCTTCCCAAAGCTTTAAAAGCCACCCGCCTCCTCTATTGAATCTTTTTTTTCTTCTTCTGCTTTCGTTGCTCCATTGGAAACAATATTTTTATTTTTTAACCTTGGGAAAGCATTGGTGACCCTGAAATGGCACCTATGGACTGGGGTTTTTCGAACCATGAAAGCCGTTGCCCTGCACATTACCTCATATCTTGGGATCTTCAGCTCTTTTCAGCTGGAAAAGGTAGGACAAAGCTTTTACGGTCTGATTAAGCCCATGTGCCTTCCTCGCTTGATGGCATCCAACGGCAAGTGCTTGTCCCTTGTGCAGGGAGATATTCAGAATGTTAAGGCCAACTGCCTCCCTCACAAAGTCTTTCCTAAGGTTGTGTATTAAGAGGTAAGAGAAAAAGAATGGGCCTGGCACCCAACCCCATAGTCTTAAACTTTGGGCTGATGTGGTGCACTACAGAGAGGTAAGTTGCCTGATTGTGTTACATACCTGGGCAGCTATAGCTGAATGGAATAAGGTATTCAGCTAGGGGTTCGGTTCTCCAGTCTCTACCTAAACTTACAGGGAATGGCACCAGTCCTGTGTTGTGGCTACTTGCAGACACACTGGGTATTGCATTGAACTTTCAGTTGCTCTGCATTGTGTTATATCAGCTGGAGTCATATAATAACCTCTGAGAACTGGCTAACTGGATGCATGCCTGAGTAGCCTCAACTGAATGTAATCATGTGATCAGCTACACCACCTGAGCTTTCCAGAAAATTGCTCTAGTCCTCTGTTATGGCTTCTACCTCTACACTGGATAATGCCCTGAATGTTCTTTTTTTTCTTGCTATCAAAGATGATTATAGCAGTTGGGACAAAGTTTATAGTAACTTCTGAGAACTACTTAATTGAAATATCTAGTATAGGTCAATCTAAAAACAACTGGACTTGCTGAGTAATCAATGAAGACGTTTCACTACTCATCCGAGCAGCTTCTTCAGTTCACCTGACTGGTGTGGGAAGTTCTCGTCATATAAACTCTTCCACTAATCCAATCACAATGGCACATTGTAACTCTTCAAAGAGGTGACATCTGAAGAAATTCACAGAGGTGTTGATTCTGTGTAGTTACTGTGATAGGATTATCCAATGTATCATGCAACTCCTAGAAAGAGTTGTTACTTGTGAGAGTTACATGAATGGATGTGTGAAGTGTTCTGAATCCACCGGGGTACAGATGTTAGAACAGCAATGTATGTAGCAGACAGGTGGTGTCGAAGGCCCCCGCCTCTGTTCAGAGATGGTCTCTCCACCTTGACATGAATCACCTCTTTCACGCCTCGTTCAAACCAACTTGAATCAACACCTGTGAATTTCTTCAGATGTCACCTCTTTGAAGAGTTACAATGTTACATTGTAAATGGATTAGTGGAAGAGTTTATATGACGAGAACTTCCCACTCCAGTCAGTTGAACTGAAGAAGCTGCTCGGATGAGTAGTGAAACGTCTTCATTGATTACTCAGCAAGTCCAGTTGTTTTTAGATTGACCTATACTAGATATACCATGACCTGGATGAATGAAAATCTTCATAGTCATACTTAATTGAAAGCATACCTGAGTGTATAATCATATATGCATCATTATATATGCGTATAAATTCTACCTGGACTTTCCAGAGAATGGCACCAGTATTGGACCATGGTTATTTAAGCCTCATTGTATTTACTGCATTAGGCTTGGAATGGTTCATGTACCTGGTTCATAGCACCCTGGCTGTATATGTTAATTATGCAACATAGATTTGTAGTAGTGAACTCTATGGTTAATTGGAGCATACCTGAGCAGCCCCTGCTGAAAGCTACCTGCTGGGTCGGAACTAGGGGTAGGCAGAAGAGGCACATGCCTACGAAGTTGGGGCACCAATACCCTACCGCCACTCTGCTGCGTGCAAGTTGGATATATCATGCCTTATAACTGCAGCTGAACCAAATGGGTTAGGGTGATATGCTGCAATTGAACTGTAGTGTCACTGGGCCTGTAGTAATTACTATGCCCTAGTATAACCAAGGTTTATAATAGGCTGCCAAACTATTATTCCTCTGAGTTTTGCAGAGATTCTAGAGTCTGAATATGGTTTTCTCTGAGCTGCAGTGTGTCACTACTAGTGGTATACACGCTTAGTAAACAGCATATGACTTGCATGTCTTACATGGCTCTCGGAGTTTGAAATATGTAGTAGACCAGTCAGAATGTAAGTTATTTTGAGATGGTTCAGAGGTTGGCTCCATGACAGGTTTAAAGCAGGTCCTTCAGATTGGTCCACTAATCTCTGTATGGCTAGGGTCTACCACAGTCCTTTGGTAAGGTACAGTAGTGCTTGTTGGTTTGCCTATTCTTGCAAACCTAAAGATTGAAAGGTTGCAGCCGTTTTCATGAGTATCTTCTGTATTACAAGCAGGTTAATAAGAAGTCTTGTAAATCACATCTTAATTAGGTTGCATCTTCTCTGCCTTGAGAAAAGCTGTACAGCTGGGAGCTTGTTCTTGAACCTATTCTGTATTGTTGTTGATGTTGGCAGGAGTGAGGTTACCAATAAGTAGATAAGGCACATGTACATTCCCTTGTATTGACCTCTCTAAGCTATTATTGCTTCTGCGGAGTTCAGGCATGTAGAGCACTTCCTCAAGCTGCCCCAGGTTATGTCATAGACAAGCCAGTTTGCTAAAGTGGGTGCTAAGATCTAATTATGCTGGTGCCAACCATAAGTAAAAATGTAACTTCATCTAACGACTTGATTTTCATGGGTTTATATCTGCACCACCAGCAATGGATTTTGACTGAGGCACTTCTTTTGGCTTTTTCCATTCCATCCACTGGATTTGATTCATGAGGTTTAGTACTGGTGAGGCCCCTTGAGACCAAAGCTTGGGAAATAGAGCAGATTTCCACAGAGACCTTGTATCTCATATTTGGATTTTTTTTGATCAGGGAGTTCCAAATGGGTACCAACATCAACAAACCCTTATTAGACATCTAGCATGATCATGCAACAACCACTACTACTACTACTACTACTACTAGCAAGAAGATGTAAATCCATAGCAAAGAGTGATCTTGACTGCTGTGAAGTTTTAAAAACATTGCTGGGAGCTCAATGAATGAATATGCTAAGTTAAAGGAGAACTAAACCCCCCCCCAGTCAAAAGTCCCCACTGGCACCCCTACCTGCCTCCCCCCTGCTGTTACCCCATAATTGTGTCCCCTGTAGGATTACCGAGTCATCACAGCGGAGCTCATGGGCGCCATCTTCGGCACTTCAGTAATCTTCGTAAAGTGAGCACTGTATTGTTGGAGCAATCTTCAAAGATTACCGAATCGCTGGAAGATGGCGCCCGTGAGCTCCTCTGCGCTCACTCTGCATGTGCGGTCAGTATTTCTACTGGGGACACAATTCTGGGGTAACACATAGCAGAGGGGAGGAAGGGAGAGGGGCCAGTGGGAACTTTAGAACGGGGGGTCAAAAGTGTGGGTTCCTTTAAGTCAGGGATCCCCAACCTTTACAACCCATGAGCAACATTCAGAAGTAAAAGGAGTTTGGGAGCAACACTAGCATGAAAAATGTTCTTGGGGTGCCAAATAAATGCTGTGATTGGCCATTTAGTAGCCCCTATGTGGATTGTCAACCAACATTGAGGCTCTGTTTTGCAGTACAACTGGTTTTTATACAACTAAAACTTGCCTCCAAACCTGGAATTCAAAAATAATCACCTGCTTTGATGCCACTGGGAGCAACATCCAAGGGGATGGAGAGCAACATGTTACTCACGAGCCACTGGTTGGGGATCACTGCTTTAAGTGAACACAATTTTAGCCACTCAAGGTGCATTGCTGCTAGGGGTTTAAATCGTACGACTTATGTTGAATGAGAGGCAATGACGTGGATGTGAGCTTGGCCAAAATGTGGTACGAACACCATAAATTTTTGTAAAATGGATTCAAATGGATTCACACGGGCTGAATTTGAGCGCTGGAATTTTTCTCTCTATTTTGCATGCTTGCAGACAGACCCCTGGCTGGAATCAAACCTAGAATCCCAGCATGGCAAAGCAGTAAAGCGAACAACCGCAAAAATGTGTACAGGTATGGGACCTGTTATCCAGAATGCTCGGGACCTGGTGTTTTCCGGGATAACTGATCTTTCTGTAATTTGGGTCTTCATGCCTTAAGTAGACTAGAAATTCATTTAAACATTAAATAAACCCAATAGGCTGGTTTTGCTTCCAATAAGGATTAATTATATCTTAGGTGGGATCAAGTACAAGCTACTGTATTATTACAGAAAAAAAGGAAATAATTTTTAAAAACTTGGATTATTTGGATAGAATGGAGTCTATGGGAGACAGCCATTCCGTAATTCGGAGCTTTCTGGATATCGGGTTTCCGGATAAGGGATCCTATACCTGTACCGAGATTCCTTGTTCAGTATACAGAAGCTGCTGATAAATCTAGAGTCTCTTGAATTCTTCCAGGTCTTCCTGTTTGTTTTTTTTTTTTTTTAACTTTTTTCCCGAAGGTAACAGAATCATTTCTAGAACAGTAATGTTTTGTGGGCCCTGTAACTCTTACTGTGAATTCACTTGCAGTGTTGAGGCCTATGTGGTGCATGAACTAGAACAAGCTTCAATAAGCCCGGTTATACAGTTCAGTAACAAAGTCACACGAGATGGAAGATGGAAATCAATCCCCTAGACAATAAAATATTCACCCTATAGTTTAAAACGACACATAGACGTGAGGTGCAATGTTCCCTAGTGTGCACCCCTACATGTCATTTTACAATCAATAAAACACCCACACAACAATATTTAAATGGTTCTGCTTATGCTTTATTTAAACAAACTACACATTAATAGGATTGCAGGGTGCTGATCCAGCAGTACATATACATTTCCATAGGAAATTGGTCTAGCATAAACATTGTAAGAAGAGCCTGTGCAATATACTCCATGTCTTTGAGTGATGAGACCATTCAGCTCATAGGGCAGTGGCTGTCAGACTCTCCAACTTGAAGGCATGACCAGGGCCCCCACAGCTCATGAAATTAGTAGACGTAGGGAAATATTGGTGTTCCAGCCAATGAGTCTTGGCTCCATGGATATCTAGTGCAGCAAATAAATATTCCCCTCCAACATATCTTCCTAAATGATCTTCAGGCTGGGCTTTAAAGGGGAAGGAAACCTAGTTGGCGCAAAAACCCTCCCCCCTCCGTGTGTTGCCCACCCTCCCTCCTCCCCCCTGGCCTACCCGTCCCACTGGGCAAATGCCCCTAACTTGTTACTTACCCTTCTGCGCAGGTCCAGTCCAGGGAGTTCACAGACGACATCTTCTTCCACGCGATCTTCTTCCTGCTGTGAACGGCGTTTTGGCGCATGCGCAGTAGGACCATTTCGCCGGTACGGATCTACTGCGCATGCGCCAAAAGTCACACGCATGCGCAGTAGATCGTACCGGCGAAATGATCCTACTGCGCATGCGCCGTTCAAAGCAGGAAGAAGATCGCGTGGAAGAAGATGTCGTCGGTGAACTCCCTGGACTGGACCTGCGCAGAAGGGTAACAAGTTAGGGGCATTTGCCCAGTGGGACGGGTAGGCCAGGGGGGAGGAGGGAGGGTGGGCAACAAACGGGAGGGGGGTGGGGGGTTTGCGCCGACTAGGTTTCCTTGCCCTTTAAGGGCATGCATCACTGCAGCAAACACAGTGCACCTACCAAATATGAAAGTGTGGAGATTGAATACTTCTCCTAGCAGCATATATCCGTTTCTTTAGCATTGTCATTTTACAGTATCATTTGTTATTCTGTTAAAGGGGTTGTTCACCTTTGAGTTAACTTTTAGTATGATGTAGTGAGTGACATACTGACATTAAACCTGAATAATGAATCATTTTCCCTCTGCAGCATGAAATAAGCACATAGAGTGTTGAATGGCTTATACACCCTGCAGGCAGGAAACCCGAGCTTCCAAATGTTCTTCCACAAAGAAGCAGCTGTAGTTTTCGGGACACGTACAGGACAGAATACAATCTGGCGCTGGGTCGTTCATTCCAAAAAGGAACAGCTGTGATTCTTCAGAAACTTCTTCATTGCTCTCACCTTTATCATCTTGTTCTTTCTTCCAAGGCCACAAACAACCTCATAATATTCACAGCCTGTAATCAACACAATGCGATTTCTTTAATGGATAAAAACCCCTATTAATTCACGAGTTACTGGGAAATCCTGAGAGAAAATAACTGGTTACAGGGTTACTGGCTCGTTTTAGACATAATGAAGATCAGACATGTGAGAGAATTGCACAACGCGGCTATAAACACAATTACTGCCAGTAAAGAGTTGCTCGCAGCTCGTATGGTGATTCTTTATTAAGATTTTTATGTTAAAGAGGAAACATGGAGGCTGGGGCGCTTCGCCAATGAGGCGCGTTGAGGCTGTCGCCTCAGGCGGCAGCGCCCCACTATGTACCAGGGGCGGCAAAAATGCCACTTCTGGTACTTTAAGAGCCGAATTTCTGGTTTTCAAACCGGAAATTCAGCTCTTCTAGCTCAGAGAGCGCAGTAAAGGTGGCCATACACTGTGGATCTCCCTCCGATATGCCCACCTTGAGGTGGGCAATATTGGGCTGATCCGATCATGGGCCCTAGGGCCCAACGATCGGATCCTAACCAGGCCTTAACGGGCGGTCAGATCAACGAATAGATGCGGCCGCGTTCCGACGGGATTTTCTGTCCCATCCGATCGAGATCTGGCCGACTTTCGGCCAGATCTCGATCGGTGAAGCCCGTCGGGGGGCCCCATACACGGGCCAATAAGCTGCCGACACGGTCTGTCGGCAGCTTTTATCGGCCCGTGTATGGCCACCTTTAGTCTCTCTACGCTAGTGTCCTGGCCCTCTCTGCCGCCCTCGCGGAACCCCCTCAGGCGCAAAACGGTAAGCGCACGGGGGAGGGGGGCGGCAGCAACTACTTCTGCCTCAGGCGGCGGAGGGGCCAGGATCGCCCCTGCATGGAGGCAAGGAAGAGATGCCATTTTCCAAGGCATCACAGGGGACATTTCAGGGTAAAAGTGAAGCAAAATACTAAATGACAATTTTCATGCCCACACCCATGTCTACTCTGAGGGAATTGACAGGTATGGAGATTATTGATAAGATATTTAGCATCTCAGCAACAACAGATTGCAAACATATTATATCCTACGTTTTTTTTAAACCTGGTACCATACCATTGCGCCATTGTTCTTGCCTCAATTGCCAGGAACTCTCAATTTGGCTGAAACACCATCACAGCAGGTCAAATGGACTGACAGAAAGGTTGCAGCCTAACAGTCTGAACAGCTTTTCCAGACAAATTAGTAAATGTAACTAATCAGAGTTATGCCGGAGTTTGCTCATAGTCTGTACAGAGAGATCCCATAAAACTATGGCAGCGTAGGTATTCCCCTGTACTAAGCACAATTCAGCAGGAACAGCCCCTAAGTTTGCTCATAGTCTGTACAGAGAGATACCATAAAACTATGGCAGCATAGGTATTCCCCTGTACTAAGCACAATTCAGCAGGAACAGCCCCTAAGTTTGCTCATAGTCTGTACAGAGAGATACCATAAAACTATGGCAGCATAAGTATTCCCCTGTACTAAGCACAATTCAGCAGGAACAGTTCCTAAATTTGCTGGCATAAAACTATGGCAGCAAAGGCATTCCCCTGTATTAATCCTCTTAGTATATTTAAAGTCTCAACAGAGGGATAACCTAAAACCAGGGACTTTTTTTTTTACCGGTGAGCCACTTTCAAATGTAAAAAGAGCATAGTGTATTTTAGCAGAATTAACTGGGAAAATGTACGTTTAAAGTAACCCTTACACAACTGGCCCCCATATAATTGCCTTCAGTTATAAAGCCAATATGAATGGTGGCAAGTTACCTGGTCCTAATAATATCCCAGCAGTCAAGGCTTTCTTCATGGCCAGTTTTGGTCTTTCTTTCCATTCTTTTTCCGCGTGGAACTTCGTGAAATGATATACAGGCCACCAGTCTCGTCTCGATCGCCACTGATCCTCAATCCACGACTTGTGACTGCATGAGAGGAAACGACACAAACAGTAGGTAAAATTATCAGATTTACGAGAAGACTCCCTTACCAAAAAGCTGCTGGTACACGTCATACGACGTATAGATCTAAGCTACTATTGGGTATTGTAGGTTCTAACGTGACAATGTGTAAACGTGATCAGTCCATTTACCTTTTAATACTTTTCTTGAGCTGCTTTCCTATTTTCCCCCAAGCTTCCACGCTCTTCCTCCAACCGGAAAAATCCAGGAGACTGAACAGAACTTGCAGTGCGAGCTGATGATGATCATTGGACTCTGAAACCAAGACAAACCCAGGCAGTCAATAGAGGAACACATTTCCCCTCTCAAAGGCAAGACACAATATTCCTATACAGGTATGGGACCCGTTATCCAGAAACCCGTTATCCAGAAAGCTCCGAATTACAGAAAGGCCGTCTCCCATGAACTCAATTTTATCCAAATGTTTAAAAAATAATCCTCTTTTTCTCTGTAATAATAAAACAGTAGCTTGTACTTGATCCCAACTAAGATATAATGAATCCTTATTGGAAGCAAAACCAGCCTATTGGGCTTATGGGGAGGTCCATTTATCAAAGGTCGAATTTTGAAATCATTTTTTTTTTTTTTTCAAACTTCCATAAACTCACACGATCTCGAAACTTATTATAAAAATTGAATTTTTCAAACTCGGGTGAATAGGATCAACCTGAAAGCTTGAATTGAATTAGAATTTTAAAAACTCGATTCGAATGTCAGGAAGGCTGCAAACAACTTCAAAAGGATCCTTGGACGTCTCCCCATTGACTTAAACAGCAATTCGGCGAATAGTGAGGTTCATTTTTTTAAAGGGTCAGAGTATGATAAATCTTGAAATTGAAATTTTTTGAAAACTTCTAATTGAATTTGAATAACTCCCTAGTTGCATTTGACAGTTTTGACCATAAAAATAAACTAGAAAATCCTAATTTCTAATTTTCAAATCGACCCTTGAAAAATCTGCCCCTTAATGTTTACATGATTTTCTAGTAGACTTAAAGGGGTTGTTCACCTTTAAGATAACTTTTAGTATGATATAGAGAGTGATATTCTGAGATAATTTGCAATTTGTTTTCATTTTTTATTATTGAAGGTTTTAGCTTTTTATTCAATTAGCATTTTAAGCAATCTGCTAACTAGGGTCCAAATTACCCTAGCAACCATGCACTGATTTGACTAAGACTGGAATATGAATAGGAGAGAGTCTGAATAGAAGGATCAGTAATAAACAGCAATAACAATACATTTGTAGCTTTACAGAACATTTTGTTTTTTATAAGGGGACAGCGACGTCCATTTGAAAGCTGCAAAGAATCAGAACTAAACTATTAAAACGATTAAACTATTAAACTATAGAAAAATAAATAATGAAAACCAATTGAAAAGTTGCTTAGAAGGATTTGTTCTAGAACATAATAAAAGTTACTTTAAAGGTGAACCAACCCTTTAAAGGGATACTGTCATGGGGAAAAAATTTTTCAAAATGAATCATTACCGTAATAGTGCTGCTCCAGCAGAATTCTGCACTGAAATCCATTTCTCAAAAGAGCAAACAGATTTTTTTATATTCAATTTTGAAATCTGACATGGGGCTAGACATTTTGTCAATTTCCCAGCTGCCCCAAGTCATGTGACTTGTGCTCTGATAAACTTCAATCACTCATAACTGCTGTACTGCAAGTTGGAGTGATATCACCCTCCTGCCCCCCAGCAGCCTAACAAAAGAAAAATGGGAAGGTAACCAGATAGCAGCTCCCTAACACAAGATAACAGCTGCCTGGTAGATCTAAGAACAGCACTCAACAGTAAAATCCAGGTCCCACTGAGACACATTCAGTGAGAAACAGCAGCCTGCCAGAAAGCAGTTCCATCCTAAAGTGCTGGCTCTTTCTGAAATCACATGACCAGGCAAAATGACCTGAGATGAACCTACACACCAATATTACAACTAAAAAAATACACTTGCTGGTTCAGGAATGACATTTTATATTGTAGAGGGAATTATTTGCAGTGTAAACAGTGTCATTTAAAAATAAAAACTACATCATAAAAATCATGACAGAATCCCTTTAAACATACAGCAGCTTCCACCTTATAATTTTGGATGGACAAATACACAATGGGGACTTGTTTAGAATTCAGAGGATTCAGATTTCTTTAAAATAGAAATGTGAACTACAAAACAGGCACCCCCAGCATCTGATTTCTCTCAGGATATTCTACATTGGATTTTACAGTTTATAATGCCATCTGGTGGCAGAAAAAACAAAGTACAATTACAAAGTTTAGGGCAGTGGTCCCCAACCTTTTTTGGCCCGGGGGCCAGTGCAGAGCCAAATTTTTTTGCAAGGACCGGGTTAGGGGTGATCGGTGTCCAAATTTGTTGCACTGGCGTCCAATTCGGCGCCGCGTTAATTGTCCCCTAGGCTCGGTGGCCCAGTTCAATACTATCCATGGCCCGGCGGTTGGGGATCCCTGGTTTAGGGGGTTATTTACTAAAACTCGTAGTAATCTAATTTTTTATTAAAACAAAGTCAGCCTAACTCATAAACTTGATAAACTCATTTATCAATAATTCTTCTCGAAAAAGTCGGAGCTAAAAAACGTTGCGATAAAATCGTGCGTCATTTTGAAATGTACGAATCGTATCAGACGAAATCCAGCGCGGATCACGACGTCAAGAAACATCTTCAGGGACACCTGCAGCGGACTTCTAAATGACCTCGTCAGGTTTGAGATGGAGTATTTTTCGGATTTTTAGCAGCTTTGGGGTATAATAAATCTCAAAAAAGCTTCAAGTTTTCTTTTTTCCTCTAAAAATTTGCGTTTTTCCCTTTAAAAACTTGACCAGAAAAATTTGAGGTTTAATAAATAGGCCCCTTAATGTGCAGCTGCACCAAAAGAATTGATGCCACTAGGTCTCTAGCCACGTAAAAAGTAATGTTTGATACCAATATTATTGATAGTTTGATACAATACAGGAGGACAGATAATGGTGATAAGGAGGAAAGGATTTGTTTTCTACATAAGGTGGCAAGTCTATATACACATTAAAGATTAATGTAATTGGTCATAATTGTGGCACTTTAAATGCACTTTTGCAGAATTAAACTGGACATACAGTAGAAGATTCACTAGTTGCACATGCAAAAACAACAAAAAAAAAAACCAGGAACACGACTCTCCTACCGGATTGCTTGAGGAGGGTGCAGAATTCCAGCATGAGTTTGTGAGATGGAACCCTAGAGTACAAATCCTGAAAAGAAAGAAATGGCATTGTAATACGCAAGTATTCGTTGTTCAGCACCATGTTCTCCTACAGGTTCAAAAAGTCAGTCAGTCCACAGAGAAGAAGAAGAGGAGGCAAAAAACAATTGGGTAAAATGAGGTTCATATAAGGGAGAATGAATTAGCCAATTCACTATAGATCCCATCATTTGCACCTTGATTTACTGGTGTGGAGCAACAGGGGGAAATGCTGCTTAGAACTGAGCCAGATGGATTGTGGGGTATAATAAATCTCTAAAAATTCTAGTTTTCCCCTTTAAAAAACAAAAAAAATTCAACAAGAATAATTTGAGGTTTAATAAATATTCCCCTAAAAGAAAGCTGATTATCCCCACATTTCCACCACTCATGCTTGCTCTACAATGCCTGTATGCCCATGGCATAATAAAACCAAGGTATATCATAGATGAAGTAGTAATTATATATCGAGATGGTCCTATGTGGGACTGACCACCCATACAAAAACTGCTTTTATATAATCCACAGAACTCCAAGGCACATTATAATTTTCATTTTTAACAAATGTAACATCAGGGTACATAACAGCTTATACAGGTATGGGACCTGTTATCCAGAATGCTCGGGCCTGGGGTTAACGGATGCAAGATATTAGCATTTATATTAGTCATTAAGTTGAATGGGTTCCTGGGACACACAAGACTTGGGCATTGTACTTCAAGGAATAGTTGAGGGATTTGCACAAACCACTGGATGTTTACCTAGATCATAGTGTATTTCACAGTAAACTCTATATGGGGGATATAAGTGTCAGTAGGGAACATGTAGCAGCTTTGTGTCTCTCGAGAAAGATCAGATCATCAGCAATATCTGTCTTTTATTTGTCACCTGCTTCAATGAATTTCCAGCTAAAAATGCATTTAATGTATCACTTATGTCAATGTTCCAAATGTCCTTTTCAGAACATTAAAGGAATGATTCACTTTAGTATGTTATAGAATGGTTAATTCTAAGCAACTTTTCAACTGGCCGTTATTTTTTCTTTTTTTCTTGTTTTTGAATTATTTTTTTCTTCTATCCAGCTTTTTATTAGGGAGGAGGTCACTGGCCCATGTAAAAAACAAATGCTCTGTAAGGCTATAAACTTATTGTTATTGCTGCTTTTTATTACTTCAAATTCTATGCAGGCCTCTCCTATTTATATTCCAGTCTTTTATTTAAATCATAGAATGGTTGCCAGGCTAATATAGATCCTAGCAACCAGATTGCTGAAATTGCAAACTGAAGAGGTACTGAATAAAAAGCTAAATAACTAAAAAACACAAATAAAAAATGAAAAACATTTGCAAATTGTCTCAAAGTTAATTTAAAGGCAAACAACCCATTTAATGTAATAGGATAATTTGTTTGATGCAATACCTATTGGATCAAAAAAAAAAAAGTAACAATAAGAGTTGTTTTTTTTCCCTTGTAGATAAATGTACAGATAAATAGCTAGAAATGTTGTGGTGAAACAATCACAGAAAGTAAATGCATCTAAAGCTGGTTTAGGAGGTAACTATAAGATGTTCTGTTATTAAACTCACAATATGTCATGAGCACATTTTTTCCACCAGTTATGGATTTACAATTTGCAAAAAAAATTTGCATCCGTACCATTATGACATCATCAGTTGCAAGATGCATAATATCATGCAAGCCAGGTGATCAGAGATTGTACCATTATGACATCATCACTTACCATTATGACATCACTTACCATTATGACATCATCACTTACCATTGTGACATCACCACTTACCATTATGACATCACCACTTACCATTATGACATCATCACATTCAGGAGGCTTTAAGTCTCACAAACCTTCTGAAGCTCAGATGCTGTTTAGTGTTTGAAGAGGATAAAGCAGAGAGATCTACTTTGTTTTATCTTTGGATTTATTATCTTAAATTTTTAACCTTTTTAAACTTTTTTAACATTTTTAACATTTTTAACATTTCTTAACATTTTTAACATTTTTAAACATCTTTTAATATTTTAAACAACTTTTAATATTTTAAACAACTTTTTAAACATATCTACAACAATGTCATCAAAAAAAAGAAAATTAAATGAATCAAGCATGAATGAAGAAATCAAAGAAGCTGAACCAAAAAAATCTGGGTTTGGAGTAAAAGTTTTTGGTCTCCTAAGAACCCTTCGTGGAAAGTTGGTGTCCGTTTTCACTTCACCAACCCAGAAAAATGCACGGAAAATGAGTGAACAACAGAGCGTGGAGGAAATGAGAAAAAACCAAAGGGCCAACTCTCGCAGAAAGAGGAAGGCTGAAGAATACAGTGAGGAAGAGAGTGTCGTCTTAAGAAAGAGAAGAAAATCCTCAGAAGTGAGACCTCCTGACTTGCAGCTGCATTCTAAAGCCTCAGATGATATTCTGAAGGCAAATCAGGCAAGACGAGGAAAAAAGCGCAAAAGATCAGGTGAAGAGGATTCTGAAGCAGAAAGAGTGAAAAGATTCAAAGGTGATAAGACAGGGAGTGAAGAGAGGCAATGCCCTGATGAGACTAAAGCAGGTAAGTGAAAGGGTATTGGACATTTTAAATGGAAATGAAAGATGATGAGTGTGAGAAACGTGTGGTTTATAAACAGGGACAAATACTAAAGAAAAGAGGTTGGCATATCTACTTTACAAGCATATTACCTTTCTGAGTAACTTTTTTTATTGAGTATATTGGTTCTGCTAAAACATGTCTTTTTCTCTTTTAAACCCAATAAGGTGGAGTTGCCGGCCCTGTTTCCATCGACAGGTTCATTATCACAAGAGAACTGGGATCAGGCAGCTTTGGAACGGTATATCATGTTCTTTCAATCACTAGTTATATTTACAGTCTCCTTCATTTGCAGTTACTGATTTGCATACTTGAATTTTATCATTAAGGGGGTTATTTACTAAAACTCGAAATGATCTCAAATTTTTATTAAACTGAGCTTGACCAAACTCCCATCCACATAAAAGTCGGGTTGGGAAAACACTCGATAAAATCAAGCAAAAACCTGAATTGTACAAATTTATTGGACTTTACTCCCAAATTGCTCGATTTTTTTTGGGTTACTGCTGGAAAAGCCTGAATTTTTTGGTTTACCCAGCAGAGAACACAAAATCTTCAATTAGTATAGGGACATCTGCCATTGACTTATACATGACCTTAAAAAGTTTGAGATGCAGGTTTTCGGATTCTGCCTTTTTGCAGCTTTGAGGTATAATAAATCCGAAAAATTCTATTTTTTCCCCAAAAAGCCCAACCAGAAAAAATTGAGGTTTAATAATAAATTATAACTCCCTAAATGTTCACCCTGTCTTTTTTTTTAATGAAATCTTCAGGTTTCTCTGGCCCAAGACAAAGTCACAGGACAACTTGTTGCTATAAAAACGATAGCAAAGAAGACGGCCGATCCATCCTTAGTGATGAGCGAGAGGCGAATTCTTGAAGCTGCACAGGACTGCCCGTTCCTTGTGCATTCGTATGCTGCCTTTCACACTGAGGTACGAATATTTATATTGATCTCTTCCCTATCAAGAGTCCACGGCTCGTGGAATGTTATCTTTAGATAATCAGTAACATCTTAAGATAAACCTGCTAGTAGCAATTTTAGTTACTGTATCTGTTTATGTTACAGGAAGAAATCTTCTTTATTATGGAGTACATTCCAGGAGGAACCTTGCAAGACCTCTTGAAAAGAAGAGGTACCCTCGACATTGGAACCGCACGGTAGGTAACGGGCAGCATATGTAGATATCACGCGATAACTGAACTGCAAAAAAAGCCCAGATTTCTAGAATAACAAGCTTTTATCATAGAACCTAAGCTTTATTTACCTGTTCACTAACCGTCTTTGTGTCGTCCTTAAATAGGAACCTGGCTGCCGAAATAGTGTGCGGACTGACCTTTCTCCATTCCCGTGGCATTATTCATCGGTTGGTAACAATATTTCTATACCTGTATACCCAGTGGCTAGTTTTTGTATTTACAGGCAGATACATCTAATATTGTCTCTTTACAGGGACCTCAAACCAGAAAACATCTTGATTGACAGTGCCGGTCTTATCAGGATTGCTGATTTTGGCCTGGCTGCAGAAGGTGTATTTGGGGATGAAACTATCGCAGACTATGCTGGTACTATAGGATACATGGCCCCGGAGGTAAAGACAATACAATTACGCTCATATTTTTGTAGGAAATAGAGCATGCAGAGATTACTCTTGAGCCTTTGTTCTATGTCATTTAAATGATTTGGTAAGTAATTCTCAACTCTTTCTGTTTCTGCAGATTAGCAATGGAGAAAATTATGATTCCACAGTGGACTACTGGTCATTAGGAGTTATACTTCATGAGATGCTCACTGGGAGGAAGCCAGCCTTCTCCTGGTGGACAAACAACTTCAAATGCCCACAGAACTTAAGCCCAGAGGAAAGAGACATTCTGATGATGGTGAATATAGAGTTACACTGCATGACAGTGCACGTTATAATAGTTATACCTGTTATTAAGCTTATGGTTCTTAACAATGACGTTTGTATTTACAGCTACTGTGTAATGATCCCATCAAAAGGCACGATTTTGTTCAATGCATCAAGGACCACCCATTCTTTGAGGCAACTGTCTGGCTGACATTAGAAGGTGGTACAACGGAGCTGCCTGTCACACCAGTAAGTGTTTATAAGGCTCCAAAGAACATGGTGTTAAGGGCTATATAGAGCATTTTAGTGCAAGAGCCCATCAGTCACCCTTTCACCTTGTTTTATTTCTCCTTGCTCATACATTATTCTGTTTTTAGCCTCCAGAAGAAGAGAAGAAGAACATTTTTTCAAGTGGGCAAGATCACTTTGAAGGACTATATTTTGTGTGCCAAAAGTGGAGGGATACGCATTGTTCCCTCCCATCTCCTGAGAAGGAGAAGACAGAAGAAGAAAACACAGAAAAGTAATAAGCAGGGATGATAATTGTGTTTAGCAATAACATAATCCTGAGCTCGAGTTCAGTAGGAGGTAAGAATAGAAAAATAAGTGCTCACAAGTTGGTTATACTTATTTATAGTGAGTGAACCATAACAGCCTTATATTATCTTCATGTGTCTCAGTGTAACCAATGCTGACTTTGTCAGTTTGCCATGGCACATATATAACTCATAAAATCGTATTAAAAGATCATCGAAATATCAGCCTAATATTACCCCCAATAAACTAAACTCATCTTCCTTTCCTTGCAGACAAAAATCACAACAGAGATTACAACTTGGATCGACTACACTGGAAAAAGAGATTCGAGATTACGAAAAAAGTGTTTTCACAATGTCCATTTATGAACACGGAAATTCGGTCTTAAAGGCTGCTTTATGCTGCCCCTGGTAAATTGCAGACCAATTCTTCTATGAACGGTCGTGCGGAGCAATGAAGAGAGAGCAATAGCCCTACACGTACTGCCAGTGACTACTTTGTCATTTAATATTTTAATTTGAAATAAATTTCAAAAATGATGTTCTGATTTTGTTCTAAGTTATTGTGCTGTTTTTCATTTGCATTGAACATTAATCCTGTCTGCGTTATATTTATATATCCACGATTCTAAATTTTAACCCCAATTGGCTTTTAGATTGTGCTGCATTAGTGCCACCTTGTTAAATATCCAGGGGTACCCGGGATGGAAAACACAGTCAATTTCACCCCAAATAAACTTTAGGCTGAGACCCCTTAATTTATAACAAGGTTACAGACAATGATCTTACTACACCACTCATACTTTATGCCTTTCAGGCTGGGACCCTTTAGGACATAACATTACAGATATATAGAAACATTGGGGTAATATTTACCCTGTTATAGTTCCAAGGGTACTCGGGGCACAACTAAGCTCTCATCCCAAAACTCACCCTAATTGGCTTTCAGGCTGGGCCCCTAGATCCTAACAAGGTTACAGATCTATAGAAAATTGGGGTAGCAGTCACCTAATAATGTTCTATGTATATTCAATATATAACTGCAAGAAATATTTCACTCTAAAAGGCCTTCAAGATTAGTGCCGATCCACTTCTTACTCCCCCTTGGAGTCGACGTACAGTTTTGTAACAAATTAATTACTTAATTATATTAAACTTAATACTTTCTAATATATTAGTGCTATTCCATAGTTGCATGTATAAGATAAGAAATTTACCCCTGGGTCTTCCTATAAAGCAGGGAGGCAGTTTGACCATGCTCACAGTATACATTACATGCCAAATATATACAATATAAGAAACAAATCTAACAGAATGTGGATAGAAATCAAACAATTACATATTAAAGCTTCTTCCAGACAAGCATAAAGGCACGATAACTGCTTATGTTATGAATGAAAATCATTTAAAAGGGATACCCACCCACACAACTTATAATGTAATGTAATATTGTTCAGAATGCTCTTGTAACGCATGGTATCCCAAAACCAGAGTAAACCCCAAGGTCCCGGTCTCAGCTCACACTTCTGCCTATAGCAGTGGCTTTTGGCTTGGTGAAGAGCCCTCCGCTACTCAGATGTCGCCAGGACTTAATGTGAGAGGACCAAGGGGGAAGCTCTGGGCAGGCGAGGGAACCATAATGTATACAAAAAGGACGGGGTATAAGGAGCGAGGTCAGGGGACAGGCCGGGTCAATACCAAACAAAAAATACGGTACCAAATCAGGAAGCAGAAGCGCAGTTGAGCTCACGGGCGGTACAGCAACGAGATCCAATAGAATAGTCAAAGAACAGGCAGAGGTTGGTACAGGCAGCAGAACAGCAAGGGTCAAGGTCAGGCAATGGTCAATCAACAGGATCAAACACACCCAGGAACGATGGAACATAGACCTATACTGGCAAATGAGTCAGAGCAGGTTTTATAGCCAGACTAGTGGCCAGATTGGCAACAGGTGAAACAAGCCCTGCCTATCTGCAATTACAACCATAGCCATAGGAGTGAACCAAGGCCTTAGCTGCCTGCTCACATAAAGAAGTGGTAATGCAGACAGCACAGAAAAACCAGGTCCCCGGTTTAACTCCAGGCAGGCTATTACTTTACCCCCCCTCTCTAAGGAGGGGGGACTTGCCAGGAAATTTAACATGAACTTGTTTGCGATGGTCAGCATGGATAACAGAGGTTGAACCCCAAGATCTCTCCTCAGGACCAAAGCCTTTCCAGTGTACCAGATCCAGGGACTGGTCCGATTGCCATTTTGAAGTCAGGAAGGATTATATTTCCTCCTCTGAGGCAAATTGGGGAGGCTTCAGATGGGGTTTTTTGCCTTCGTCAGGATCAACTGGCAAAAAACACTGATCAACTTCCATAGATGCCGATTTCTCTTGAAAATCTCCCCCTAACGTTCCAGGAAACATTTTAAAGAGCAGGAACACCCAAAATTGAAAATTACATTACCTTTAAGACATTTATGAGAGCTTCGCTTGAGGCCTCATTCCTTTTCAGAAACTCATACAAGTACACGTATGCATTGGGATTGGCAGGGAACGCAGGATTATATGCATAGTCCCTCAGGATCTGTTCCATCTCTGCCTTGTCTTCAGAAGATTCTAAAAGCTGGGTGAAAAAAAATACACACAAACAAATAACTATGTGGTTCTAAAGCAGAGCTTCTTTTTTATTCAGATAAATAATGCTTCTAATTTTTCTAGTTACTTGTTACTTAACATGCTACTGAATTAACTTGTTGGATTCCATCTGTAAATTTTTCCTTAACAGTCTTTCTGTGACTTCAATAGGGTCTTGTTTGTTACTTCTGGCTTGTGATTTTTTTTAAGCTGCAGTCCTGCCCTGCTTTATGGCTCAGATTCTAGCTATTTGTATAACAGAGCATTCTGTCCCAGTGGCTGCACAGATCCTAACTGATCTCCATTGTAAGCTGCAGTCCTCTCCTTCTTTATGGCTGAGATTCTAGCTATCTGTATAACAGAGCATTTTGGCTGCACAGATCCTATCTGATCCCCATTGTAGGCTGCAGTCCTGCCCTGCTTTATGGCAGCTGAGATTCTAGCTATCTGTATAACAGAGCATTCTGTCCCAGTGGCTGCACAGATCCTATCTGATCCCCATTGTAAGCAGCAGTCCCGTCCTGCTTTATGGCTGAGATTCTAGCTATCTGTATAACAGAGCATTCTGTCCCAGTGGCTGCACAGATCCTATTTGATCCCCATTGTAAGCAGCAGTCCTCTCCTTCTTTATGGCTGAGATTCTAGCTATCTGTATAACAGAACATTCTGTCCCAGTGGCTGCACAGATCCTATCTGATCCCCATTGTAAGCAGCAGTCCCGTCCTGCTTTATGGCTGAGATTCTAGCTATCTGTATAACAGAGCATTCTGTCCCAGTGGCTGCACAGATCCTATTTGATCCCCATTGTAAGCAGCAGTCCTGAACTGCTTTATGGCTAAAGGTGAACATACATGATAAGATCCACTCGTTTGGTGAGGTCACCAAACGAGCGGATCATAATCCGATATGCCCTCCAATGGCAGAGCGATATATGGTATAGGCTGAACAATTAGATTACAAGGAAGAGAATGGCGCAGACAGGTCATAGGACCACATCAAGTAGCCAATGCTGTCCTCGATTACAGGAAAAATCAAACCTGCAGACCGTACAGAAGCTCCCACACATGGGCAGATAAGCTGCCGAATCTGTCAAAAGGACGGTCATAGATGACCATAGAATTACTCCAAATAGTAGATATACTATTTCTATACACAAAACATTTCATAAAATGGGACACAATCTTAAACATTTTCAGCTGAATCTCAACTTTACTGACACAGGAGTAAAAACAGGCTTAGCTTACATCGATGTAGCACAGGACAAATGGGTCCCAAACACCAGGAAACTTAAGAATTCCTCGAAGAGCAGCCTTCGCTTGTTGATGGAAGATACACATTTCCTTCACGGCATTTAACTGGGTTGCATAACTCATATCTAAAGAAATGCACGGTAACAAAATAGGTACAATAGAAGTTTTTATATCGAGTCTTTCTGTGCACAGATAAAAAGGTATTGCCATGTGATTGTAATATAAATGTAGTACTGAACATTTTGAAATAATGTTTCTTGAAAAGTGACTTAGAATTAGATTCTCTTTCATTATGCAAAAAACGGAAATTCTTTTTTTACTGCAATTTCTGTTTCTTGGTCACCTTTCATTGCAGTGTTTACCAATGGGTTAACCTGGACAGGACCTCCCCCAAATAAGTTTAGCGTCAGACTCTCTCCTACTCACTTGTCTTGGTTGTAAAGCTTGTCCACAAAGGGAGGGAATTCCTTGGTGAATGATGCCATGGAAGGTGACCAGGAACCAGAAATTACAGTGAGTAAAAGTGGCAGAAAATGGCATGCATTTACAAGGGAACTACCAAGGCTAACATAAGGGAGGGACCACCACACACAAAACTTGCCATAAAAGTAAATATGATTTTATTTACCAAACTGCAGAGCTGATTTTAAGGGGCAGATTTATCAAAGGTCGGAGTTAAAAAAAACTTCGAACTTCAAATTCAAAAAGACCAACCGAATGGTGGTCGAAGTTTTTAGGGGTCTAAGTGGGCCTACTTCGAATCGTACGATTCAAAGTAGCGCTACTTCGATTCGAAATTTTTTTAACTTCAACCTTCGATCTCCCAAAGTCCCCCAATTGCCTCCATACAGGTTCTAGGAGGTCCCCCATAGGCTAAAACAGCACTTCGGCAGCTTTTTGGTGGTGAAGTCGAAGTTTTAAAGAGACAGTACAATTCCCTAGTCGAAGTACACAAAAAAATAGCTCGAAATTCGAAGCTTTTCAATTCGAAACTTCACCTTGACCTTTGATAAATCTGCCCCTAAGACTTTCAGAATTTTCACAATAGTGAAAATAAACTTGATTATTTCAGAAACGATGCAGAATTTTTATTTGACTGTTTTTAGAAAATACTGTATAATAAATTAAAAATTTTAAAATAGTTCCACTTTAAAGGAACAGTAATGTCAAAAAATAAAAGTGTTTTAAAGTAATGAAAATATAATGCAGTGTTTCCCTGCACTGGTAAAACTGCTGTGTTTGCTTTAGAAACACTACTATAGTTTATATAAATAAGCTGCTGTGTAGCAATGGGGGCAGCCATTCAAAGGAGAAAAGGCTCAGGTTACACAGCAGATAAGCTCTGTCTGTCTAATGGTGTTATCTGTTATCCACTACTTAACCTGTGCCATATAGCCGTTTTTCAATTTCCGCCATTGCTCCACAGCAGCTTGTTTATATGAACTATAGTAGTGTTTCTGAAGCAAACAGATCAGTTTTACCAGTGCAGGGCAACAGTACATGATATTTTCATTACTTTAAAACACTTTTTTTTGGTGTTACTGTTCCTTTAAACATATCAATGCATGGTTGCTAGGGTAATTTGGACCTGAGCAAACCGATTGCCAAAACTGCAAACTGGAGAGCTGCAGGATAAAAAGCTAAATAACTTGAAAACCACAAATAAAAAACATGAAACCCAATTGCAAATGGTCTCAGAATATCGCTCTCTACATCATATTAAAAGTTAATTTGAAGGTGAACCACCCCTTTAAGCAAGCGTACTCCATGAACATATATGAAGGCACAAGGATACAGGCTGAATGTTTAAGGTGGACCCAGCAAATATACCAAAGAAATAAAGATAAGAAGCAGAACAATGTTCTACAACTTACCTCCCTGAGAAATTGCCGCCTTCTTTTGCAGCCAAGACTGGTAGTCTAGAACTCCTTTGTACGCCTGAATGAGCTTGATCGTGTTCTCCTGGCAGAGCGAGTAGCGGCCACACTTCCAGCTTTCAGCACTAGTCAAGGCTAGATGAGCTTCATCCTTCCCGCCATTACACAGCAGAAAAAAGATATGTTCTAGGCTTATCTGCAATATTACACAAAATGTTTTCTGGTTATACAGTTAGGGAACATCTTACCCACAAATTACAGGACGGTCATCTCTCATTTTAAGCAAATCCTAATGTTTTATTGATTTGGGTGTCACATTGTTTCCCTGGAGGATGAAGTTGATGATGTGCAGGGAATCTTCCCTCTTGGTAAACCTTTACTTTTATACATATGAGTGGGATCAGACATACTATGCTTACATAGGCAATGGAGCATGAATATATAGATCTCGGTGTATTGAACATTTATTCTGTTTATTTGCAATCACACGTGTGGGGTGGCAGCTGCCACTGTACTTTGCCTTTAGATAATACATTATGACTTGCATGAGTAACAGTTGCCAAATCATTGGGGGGACAAACCATCATTTTCCTGAGTTTTTGCATTTATAAATATGAATGGAAGCTGACACTCTTTTTTCCAAAAGGGTACAAACCATTCATATCTCAGAAATTACCTGGAGGTAGCTTTTTATGCCGACATTCTTTATTTGTTCTTGGAACAAGCGGACATCTTCCACTGTACTTTTAGGGTGATTTAGAAGGATCTCACTGCCAAATCTCCAAATGATCTGTGGACAGAAGAGCACAAAAAGGGCAATTCAGAAAAAACTCCTGGGCTATTAACGTGATAATGTCACACGCAGTGGTTTTTTGCTTAAATGTGCATTTTTGGGCTAAAATCCAACTGCTGCATATCTGTACACCTATACAGGTATCTAATCCTGTGGAATATGGATACTGATGTTCAGGCCAATCAACTTTGACTGCACCAGAGGTTGATGATTTTGTCTGTCCTAATTTTGTCACTCCTATAAAATGCAGTGTTACAGTAAAATTTATTGGTTACCTGGTTGAAAGAAACCATGTGACTGGTTACCATGAGTATGACGGTGTTATTTTACTCTATATAGCATGTGAACAGTTCTGGAAGCAATTTTAACATTTTTGTTAAAGGAGAACTAAACCCTAAAAATGAATATGGCTAAAAATACCATATTTTATATACTGAATTTATTGCACCAGCCTAAAGTCTCAGCTTGTCAATAGCAGCAATGATCCAGGGGGTCACCAGCTAAGCTTAGGGCTCGTCACTAATTATCCAGCAGAAAATGAGGTTGGTCTGTAATATAAGCTGATGCTACAGGGCTGATTATTAAATTCTGATGCTAATTGCACTGGTTTCTGAGCTGCCATGTAGTAATTATCTGTATTAATTACTAATCAGCCTTATATTGTGACATTTCTATTCTATGTGTACTGTATATTGTGAGTGGGTCCCTAAGCTCAGTAAGTGACAGCAGCACAGAGCATGTGCAGTGAATCAGCAGAAAAGAAGACGGGGAGCTACTGGGGCATCTTTGGAGACACAGATCTTTACTGCTAAAGGGCTGTGGTTGCCTTGGGCTGGTACAGAAGCAAAAAATATAAAGTGCAACAGTTCTAGCTACTTATGCTTTACTTCTCCTTTAAAGTGGTGGTTCATCTTTAAGTTACATTTCGGTATGTTATAGAATGGCCAACTTCTCAATTGGTTTTCATTATTTATTTTTTATAGTTTTTTTATTATTTTTAATTTATTTGCCTTCTTCTGCTGTTTCATTCCAACTTTCAAATGGGGGTCACTGACCCCATCTAAAAACAAATGCCCTCTAAAGCTACAAATGTATTGTTATTGCACCTTTTCATTACTCATCTTTCTATTTAGACCCTCTCCGATTCCTATTCCAGTCTCTTGTTTAAATTGTGCCGTGGTTGCCAAGGTAATTTGGACCCTAGCAATCAGATAGCTAAAAATGGAAACTGCTGAATAAAAAGCTAAATAACCCAAAACCACAAATAATAAAAATGGAAAACCAATTGAAAATTGTCCCAGAATGTCACGCTCTACATCATACTAAACGTTATATTTAAAAGTGAACAAACCCTTTTTAAAAATGTTTTTACCATACCTCTGGAGCTCTTCGCTGCCTCTCGGTGTTTGTATCTTCAAGAGTCTGCAGATAGCTCAGCATTAGCTCCGCCGCTTTCTCCCACTGGCTCTTCACTACGGCTTCATGAAGGAGGCAGAAGCACAGGTCTATTGTCTGACGGAAATTGGGTTTTTTTGAGTTGTACCCTGCCAAGGTTTGTGAAGAAGAAATATACTCAGATTCACTAGTGGGAGCATCTGCTGCACAAAGTCAGATGAACTTCCAGGTGCAAAAGCTTCAAAAATCATGGAGGATGGCGGTTATAACGGTTATATGGCCCTGTGTTTGGGCAGAGTATAACTGTAACTACTTCTATATGAACTACTTTGTATAAGTGCACATCTGTAGTAACCCAACAAGCTAAATGAGAGGGCCACAGGGCTAGCACTATCCAAAATCTTTAACTGTGAAAAATGAACGAATTCCCTCAAATCATGGAGCGCCTTCACTTCTAGGGGCAGATTTATCTAGGGTCGAATCTCGAAGTAATGGGAGGTTCTTTTTTTAACTCGCATAACTTCGAATAAAACAAAAAGACCGCCTGAAGTTAATTTAAAAAAAAAAAAATCAGTTTTTTCCGTTCGAATCGAATTAACATTGTATTCGATTCTAAGTTTTTCAAAGTCTACCAATTGACTCCAAATAGGTTCTAGGAGGTCCCCCATAGGCTAAAACAGCAATTCGGCAGGTTTTAGATAAAAGTCACATTTTTAAAAAGAGAATGCATGCTAAATTTCAATATTTACATTTTAGAATTTTTTTCAAATTCAAATCGAATTTGCATTTTTTCCCTAGTCGAAGTACACAAAAATAGCTTGAAATTCAATTTTTTTTTTTACTTCGACTCTTGATAAATCTGCCCCCTAATGTTTATTTCATCGGACAGAATGATGGTTTGTATGTGGCTTTCCGCTTTCTGCTTCAATGATTTAGTTACATGGTATGCACTGAACCAGTACCAAGTAGTTCAAATGAGGTGTAACGGTCACATACACAGGCTGATACAGGATCCGTTATCCAGAAAGCTCCAAATTATGGGAAGGCCATCTTCCATAGACTCCCTTCTAAACAAATAATTAAACTTATTAAAAATGATTTCCTTTTTCTCTATAATAACAAACATTGCATTTTATTTGATACCAACTAAGATATAATGAATCCTTATTGGAAGCAAAACAATCCTATTAGGTTTATTTAATGTTTAAATTATTTTTTTCCTGACTTAAAGTGGTTGTTTGCCTTTAAAATTAACGGTTAGTATGATGTAGAGAGTGATATTCTGAAAAAAATTGCAATTGGTTTTCATGTTTTATTATTTGTGGTTTTGAGTTATTTAGCTTTTTATTCAGCAGCTCTCCAGTTTGCAAGTTCAGCCATCTGGTTGCTAAGCTCCATATTCCCCTAGCAACCATGCACTGATAGGAGCAAAAGACTGGAATAAAAAGTAGCAATAACAATACATTTGTAGCCTTACAGACCATTTGTTTTTTAGATGGGGTCAGTGACCCCCATTTGAAAGCTGGGAACATCTAGAAGAAGAAGGCAAATCTTTAAGAAACTACTAAAAATAAATAATGAAGACCAATTGAAAAACTGCTTTGAATGCGCCATTCTATAACATACTAAAAGTTAACTTAAAGGTGAAACACCACTTTAAAGTGGACCTGTCACTGAGACAGAAAAAGCTGTATAATAAAAGTTGTTTTCAAATTAAACATGAAACCCAAATTCTTTTTTTTTTCTTAAAGCATTCATAGCTGTTGTAAACGCTTTTAAAAACGTCAGCTGTCAATCAAATACTACCCTTCTTAGGCATAGAGGCGGGGCAGGCAATTACTTTCACTTTCCATTCAGCACTTACTAGATGTCACTTCTCTTCCCACATTTCCCATCTCTCTTAACCATTTAATTGTGTAACCAGGGCATGGGGATGGACATCAGGTCCCCCATTCTGGTGCACAAACAAGATTCTGAGATGATACAAGGCTTGTCTTAATAACGGTGTCCACAAAATGGCTCCTGTCTGCTTGCTATCGTTATGAATTGACAGACTGCTGGAAACAAGATTCAAATAATTTTATAGTGTAATAAAAGTTTATTTTGCTTGCTTGCAAAATAAGCAAGGACTTGGAATTCATTTTTCAGTTGACAGGCCCCCTTTAAGGTATGGAGATCCAAATTACAGAAAAAAAATGTCAAAAGCATTCTGCATAACAGATCCCATACAAAATCGGTTGTGTATCTATACCGTTCCATCCCTCCGGGTTGTTAGCCCAACCAATCAGAACAGCAGAAGTGAAGACAAGCCGCGAGGGCAAAACCATGAATTTGTTTTTCTTAAAGTAGTTCATGAGAGCATTTGAGGTCTGTTTAGTATCACTGTAGGACCCTCTTCACTTCCTCTTGTATTGGTTGCTATGTATATGATTCTGTATGCTCATTATATAAACTCATCAATTGTACAGTGCTGTGGAATATATTGGTACAGGTATGGGACCCGTTATCCAGAATGCTTGAGAATTGGGGGTTTTCTGGATAAGGGATCTTTCTGTAATTTGGATCATCACAGCGTAACCCGTTAGAAAATCATCTAAACATTAAATAAACCCAATAGGCTTTTTTTCTTCAAATAAGGATTAATTATATCTTAGTTTTGATCAAGTACAAAGCACAGTTTTATTATTACAGAGAAACAGGAAATCATTTTTTAAAAAAAATATGGACTATTTAGCTAAAATAGAGTCTATGGAAGTCAGCCTTCACAGAATTCGGCGCTTTCTGGATAATGGGCTCCCGGATAACGGATCCCATCCCATAAAAAAAAGAAAACCAACTGCAAATTTTCTTAGAATATTACGATCTACATCATACTAAAAGTTAATTTAATTGTGAACAATAAAAATCTAAACTCAAAAACCACAAATGATAAAAAAAGAAAACCAATAGCAAAATGTCTCAGAATATCACTCTCTACATCAGTGTCCCCAACCTTTTTTGGCCTAGGGACTGGTGTAAAGCCCTCAATTTTTTCAAGGACTGGGGGGGGGGCATCAACTGCCTGCGGCTATTGTGCGTGCCACGTGAAATTCAGACTCAGCAGAGCAGCCCAGTTCAATTATGTCCGCAGCCCAGAAGTGGTTGGGACCCCTGGCTTCCATCTTACTAAAAGTTAAAGGTTAAGGTGAACAACCCATTTAAAGGAGAAACAAACCCCTTATTAAAAAAAAACCCTAACCCCCTACCCAACATAGACCCCCTTTCCTCCTCCCTCCCAGCCTAGCTGCTTACCCTAGAAAAAAAGGCACCTAAATTTTTACTTACCCCTCGGCTCAGATTCAGGGATCGGAGTTCACGGCAGCCACTTCCGGGTCTTGGGTCTTCTTCCGGCGCTTCGGCAATTTCTGTCAATTACGGAGCATGCGCAGTTGTCGTGAACCGGGAAATTGTTCCAACTGCGCATGCACCACCACGCCGATCTCGTTGTCAGATTACCAAAGATGCGGAAGATGGCTGCCGTGAACTCCGATCCCTGAATCTGCACCGAGGGGTAAGTAAAAAGTAAGGGCATTTGCCCAGGTTAGCAGCTGGGGGGGGGGGTCTATGTGGGGTAGGGATTTTTAATAAGGGGTCTGTTTCTCATTTAAGAACAATTCTACCGCATGTCATTTATAGTGGAGATCTTTTTGGTTCTTTTTAGCCCATCTCATCATAAGGCTTTACTGGTGGCCGTACACAGGATATCACCAAACGAGCGGATCTCTCCCCAATTTGCCCACATTGAGGTGGGAGATATCGGGCTGATCCGATCGTGGGCCATAGGGCACAACCATCGGATCATAATGCAGGAGAACAGGCATGCAATGGGATTTTTTACCCTGCCCGATCAAAATTGATATAGATCTGGGAAGTCTGTCGGCTGCTTTTATTGGCCCATAAGAGTACAGAATCGGTGATAGATGACACCTATCTCAAGTGTCATATGTGGTGCTGTGGGTCAGGCCCGGACTGACATCTGAGGGTTCTGGCAAATGATAGAGGGGCTGCTATAAGGTGCCATAGATACTGAGTCTTTAGTGGGCTGTGGAGGCTGCTTGGGCCTCTGGGAAGCTGAAATGCCAGGGCCTATATTGATTCTCAGTCCAGACCTGTGTGGGCCCAGTCCAATCTGCTCGTGGATTCCAGTGCACTTGCCGGTGATGCACTTCTAGGGTTTCTCCATATGACTGCGCTGAGCAATGTTGCAGTTTCACTGATCATCTCATACAAGTGAAAGGGACCAACTGCAAGTGGCTGAGCAATGTCACATAAAGAAGTTGTATTGGAGAATATATATATATATGTCCCCCGTGAGATTAATAAGGGAGGAGTTTCTATTTACAGAAGAGCTGCAATTGATCAGATTTACAATCACAAAGATAAAAGAATGGTTTTACCTTGGGGTTTCCTTCTTGGCACCGGTAGTTGAAGCCCCACAACTTGCCCCTGCTCTATATCCTCTTCATCTTCTTCTTCAGTACTGTGCTCGCTGCTCTCAGCCATCTTACAGCAAATACTGCGGCTGCTTCTCCCTAAGCCTCCCCGCGAGACCAATGCCTGACTAAACTCCCCGCAGTACCACTTTAACGTCCAGCTCCCGGCATTCTGGTTCCATGCTGATTCTGACGTCACACGTCTAATCTCGCGAGAGTTCCGGTCACGCCAAGAAGTATATAAGGGCGGAGCTGCAGGTCATGTCACAGTGACAAAACACTTCTGCCAGTTGATCATTTTGTGGTAAAAGAGGCCACTGACTAGTATGGTTTTGCTATGGGAATGAACGAAGAACAAAAATAAAACTTAGTTTTTTCGTCGTGTTAGTAAACCATCCTCACTGCCCCCAATATTTCCCCAAAGCTGTATTTGTGTTTTCTCCTCACTAGATCATAAGGAGCTCCCTCTGATTTTATACTAAATAAAAACCCTTTATTTTACTGGCAATTCCACCACCATTAGAGTCTCTTCTTCCATTATTCTGAAATTTACCTCAAAAATGTGATCCCAAAATGTATGTTAGTGAAGTGCTGCCATGTTATTTCACTGGTGTCAGCTTCACTAGACAAGAATGGACAATGCTTTTCATTTGGATTTTTTAAAGGGATTGTTCACCATTGAGTTACCTTTTTTTAGTATGACGTAGAGAGCGATATTCTGAGACCATTTTCAATTGGTTTTCATTTTTTGTTATTTCTGGTTTTTGAGTTATTTACGTTTTTATTCAGCTGCTCTCCAGCAATTTCAGGTTGCTAGGGTCCAAATTACCCTAGCAACCATGCATTGACATGAATAAGAGACTGGAATATGAATAGGAGAGGCCTGAATAGAAAGATGAGTAATGAAAAGTGGCAATAATAATAATATATTTGTAGCCTTACAGAGCATTTGTGAGCTCCATTGAAAGCTGAAGAGAAGCAGAAGTAGAAGGCAAATAATTCAGAAACTATAAAAAAGATAAAACATTTACTCTAACTGCATGACTTGTTGCAGTTGGTCTTTAGCTTTGATCCCTTTGGACGTCCATGTTCTAGCTGGACTAAAGCTGGCCATAGATGTTGAGATTTTTAAAAGATCCAATCGTCATCGCAAAACTACGATCTTCTCAGAACGATCATACGAATTGTCCATCAACTAAAAATTGAAAATTTGCAAATTGTCTCAGAATATCACTCCCTACATAATACTAATAGTTAATGTAAAGGTGAACAACCACGTTAATCAGAAAGGCTACATGCATTTCCAAGTAAAATATCAACCTTCCTAGGAGTGTAGTTAAATGAGTAAATGAGCAGATACGTGAGTAAATATTATATCTACAGTAAACGCTTTCAGGGCACGTTCATTTCTGGTGTTACTGGTTCTTTACACTTCTGCTTTCTTACAGATTTATTCCTTAAATTCCCCACCACAGTAAATGCACTACATTTAGGGGGTTATTCATTAAAGGTCGAAAGCCAAAAACTTAAAAAAAAAAAAAACGATTTTTTAAACTATAAAATCCAAATTTTTAGTGAAAAAAAAACCCCATACATTTTTCGACATTTATTATACCCCGAGTATGGAAAGTATGTAAGAATCCGAAAATCTGGGATATCAGACCAGCCTAAGTTGTATATAGGTTATATTTGGGCTCAATTTTATAGAGTTTGTCAGACTGGGGTGTGCGAGGCCCATGGGACTGCTACCTCAGGGGCCTCCACCCCCTCTAGGGCCCCACCGCTCACCCACCACCAGCCTCTACCCCACCTTGCACACACCTTAAATTTACTTTTACTGGCAGTGGAGAGCGACAGCGAAGAGCAAGAAGGATCAGGTCTGAGTCAGCAGAGTCCACCGGGTTTCTTTCCCAGGATCCATTCAGTTCAGTCCAATCCTGTAGGAAGTTCTTCCTGAACTGCAGCCACAGATAAACTGGCCACACTGTCTGTCTACAACTCAGGTCATCGGTCCTCTGTCCAGCCATTCTGGCTTCCCTGTATTTTCTTGTCCTCTCACATCTTCACTGCACTCTGTCCAGCATTCCCAGCCTCACCAGTTCCGGCAGCCCCTCTCTACAGTCCAGTGTTAACTTTCATAAAGGTTTATCGGCACCTGCCCCTACTCTAACTAACATATCCTAGCCGATCATATGGGGGATGATAAATAACCCATCAGTAGGTTTCCTTGCATGGTTAGCCTTGTTTCTGGAAAGGAAAAATAAACTATAGGCACCAGCAGAGGTCACCATTGTTCCTATTAAACAACTAAACAAGAACTTAGTATTAAAGGGAAATGATAAGTAAAACATAATTTAGATTGAGCCTGAAATCAGTGCATATTGTTTCGGTTTATGTCTGAGATTCTGTATATGCCCTGCTTTATGGCTGAGATTCTAACTATCTGTATAACAGAGCATTCTGTCCTAGTGGCTGCACAGATCCTATCTGATCCCCATTGTAAGCAGCAGTCCTGCCCTGCTTTATGGCAGCTGAGATTCTAGCTGTCTGTATAACAGAACATTCTGTCCCAGTGGCTTATCTGTTCCCCATTGTAAGCAGCAGTCTTGTCCTGCTTTATGGCTGAGATTCTAACTATCTGTATAACAGAGCATCAACGATCACTGCCATAGAAGTGATGCAGCCAAACACATAAAATGTGTTATTTTATCAATCTTCATATCTTAATGTGACATTGACACCTGTCAAACCCTAGAGTCTTGTACAATCCCAGGTGCTGTAGTAGAGGAGTTTGTCCTCAGTCTAGCTTTGCATTCATGAGGTGGACAGGCAAGCTGCGTAGATCATATAGGGATCTGTGTGATTGGCCCTTGTTCCTGTTTTTGTGTCAGGACTTTACAAATATTATTTACTTGTGCCACCCCATTAAAAGCCATTGTTAGTATGTTAGTATGTTTAGTATGTTATAGTATGGGCAATTCTAAGAAACGTTTCAGTTGGTCTTTGTTATTTATTTTGTTTACGTTTTTAAATTATTTGCCTTCTTCATCTGACTCTTTCAAGTGTTCAAATGGATGTCACTGACCTCATCTAAAAACAAATGCTCTGTAAGGCTACAAATGTATTGTTATTGCTAATTTGTATTACTCATCTTTCCATTCAGACCTTTTCTATTCATATTCCAGTCTCTTGTTCAAATCAATACATGGTTGCTAGGGTAATTTGGACCCTAGCAACCAGATTGCTAAAATTGCAAACTGGAGAACTGCTGAATAATAAGCTAAATAACTCAGAAATCACAAATAGTACAAAATGAAAGCCAACTGGATATTGTCTCAGAATATCACTCTCGACATCATAGTAAAATTTGATTTAAAGGGGTGGTTCACCTTGAAAACAAGTACTGTTAGATGTGTTAAATAAGTTAATATAAACATAAATGTTAATATATGTTATAGACATATAATATAAACAAATAAATATAATATAAACATAAAGGTACATAAAAACTCCTTTACCCCATCCCCTATTTCTTTACAGAAAACCATAAGGGGGGGTGATATTATACTAAGACGTGTAATTAACAGCAAAGAGCAAATAGTGTCATTAAACCCATGAAATTAAAACATGAGGGCCACACCTGTTCATTTATTTCAGACACATATGAAAAATGGAGACAGGATTTTTTTTTGAGCAAACATCCTGTTACTAAGAGGATGTGTTATTATTATTATTGGTTGTGTGAGAAGCTGCAAATTCTGGCCTGCTTTGTTCCCTCTCACAAGGCAAACAATATGTAATGACTTTATTGGCTTAGTAACTTATCAGCCAATCAGCCACTGCTTCTGACTGGTCAGTGGCAGTAACAATATTATTGCAAAATTCTGATTGGTTTCCACACCATACTCAGGTCTGAGTCAGCAGGATCCGCTGGGTTTTTTCCCAGAATCCCACCAGCCCAGTCCAATCCTGTAGGAAGTTCTTCCTGAACTGCACCCACGGATAAACATTCCTAGCCTCACCAGTTCCTGCAGCCCCTCTCTACAGTCCAGTGTTAACTTTCATACAGGTTTATCAGCACCTGCCCCTATCTCCAACGAACATGTCCTAGATGGTCATATGGGGGATGATAAAGACCCCATCAGGGGCTTAACTACAGAGGAAACAGACCATGTCACTGCAGGGGGTCTCGGGTGGTGTAGGGCCCCATGAGGCCCTAATATATATACAATTTCAATAAATAATGGTAAAACAAGTCAACCTCTAGACATTTTGGGGGTCTCAAAAATAATTTGCTGTGGGGCCCAGTTAGGGTCGGGCTGGGCCGGCGGGACATCGGGAAATAAACCCAGTGGGTTGTGGGCCCTGTCGACCAAGATCCACGATTTGCCGGCTCCTTACTACGAAAAACGATGGGTAACATAGTGCGCGCTTGTGCACGTGTGGCGGCACGCCAGGAGGGTCCAGGGTTCCGACCCTGGGCCCCCTGGTTCAACCCTGGGACCATCTAGTTATGCCACTGGACCCCATGTAACCCTTTGTTTGCATTTTGTTGAGGGTTTATCGCATACAGTAAGGAGTTTTAGGCTAATGCCACACACAGAACCATTTAGTCTGACCGGGTGCAGGCATGCGGCGGATTTCTACATCAAAACAAAAGAGCATTTTGGAGCCAAAATTGTGTGTCTGCACCTGGGACAATGCAATGGTTCAGCCTTTTGGTTGCTGAATTATGTGAATAGATCCTGAAAATTGATTTCTATTATATGAATATTTCATTTTTAGTACTTGTAAAAAACAGTAACACACCTAGGGTGAGAGTAGTTGATAACAGCTGTACAGTCCCCCCTTCCATACTCACAACAGCAAATTAGGGTGGCAATACGTAGGCAGATTAAAGCTTCCAACGGGTCTACCCGATAGATATCAGGCCAAAAATCGGGCAGATATCAATCGGCAGGTTTGATTTTTTTGCCGATCGAGGACCACATCGACTAGTTGATGCAGTCCTCGTCCCATCTGCACCCATTTCCTTAATTGTAATCCGGTCGTTTGGCCCTGCCTTTAGTGGGGATATTGGGTTAAGATCTGCTCATTTGCCAAATGAGCGGATCTTATTGTGTATGGTCACCTTTAGGCATGTAATAATTTCCTGGGAAAACTTGCTTGATGCTAAGAAAGGTTTGAGCAGACCATTGGACCAAATGAGTGCTATCTAGGAAATTGAAAGCTTGTTATTAAGTTTTACGTATCAGCCTTCTCTACAGTTTCTGCCAAGCTGTTTGCTATACAGTAGCTACAACTTCATTCTCATAGCCATGCTTGGTCTAAAGGCCAGGGCCTAGGGTGGCAGGATTTTAGGGGGCGCCATGCTGCCCAACCACACCCACATTGGTTCAGAAACACTGTGGATGCGCAGGAGATACGATAGTTTTTTAAATTTCCCCTGCACCAATCTCCATTGCTCCGTTCCTGATGATGAAAATTTTCCTGAATAAGGGTAGAACTACACGGGCGTTTTCTGTGCGATCCGACGCGCTGCGCAAAAACGCAGACGTCAAATCATATGTGGCGGAAATAAGGTAAGTAATGGAAATGTCGGATGAAGTCGCAGCGTTGAGCCGACGTGACACGTCTGTCGGGTGCAGACTCATTATGCAGCGTCTGCATCCCACAGTCGTGTCGCATCGGATCAACGCTGCAACTTCATCCGACATTTCCATCACTTACCTTATTTCCATCGCATGCGATTTGACGCCCGGCGTTTTGTCCCAGCGCGTCGGATCGCGCCAAAAAAGTCAGTGTAGCCCTACCCTAAAGGGGAGGGGATGGGGGCGACAAACAGCAGTGGGTCTAGGGGCAGCCACATTATCCAGCCCTGTGTCTAAACGACCAATAGCTTTATGTGCCCGTGTATGGCCAGCTTTAGAGAAACGACCAATAGCTTTATGTGCCCGTGTATGGCCAGCTTTAGAGAAACCCAACTGTTAGGATCAAAACAGAACAGGTGGTTATACGGAGGTGACTCTGGACCTTTCCCTTCATAGCTATTGTAACCTTCTCATCCTGATCAGCACCAGGCAAACTACAACTTCCAGCAACCCTCCTACAGAAACTTCTAGTTCAGCAGCCGCTGTGAAGGGCTTGTTGTAGGACTAGCGAATCCCGACGTCCCTTCCCCCGTCTTTTCCTTGCAGGCTCCTCCCCCCGTATCCTTGCTGCGCTGTCTCCTGCTGACGTGTCTGCCTCTGTCTCTGCTCATGCTCCCTCCCCCCAGCAGCCACAGGACACTGCCACCCTACAGACATGGCTGCGGCCAGGATCCCCATTTCCCTCCTGGCTCTTGTTCTACACGTCGCGCACAGCAGCCAGACTCTGGAGCGCACCTTCTCCGAGCTCAAGCGCTGCGCAGACGAGGAGTGTAGCAGTGAGTATCCTTGGCTTGTGCCTTCCACTAACTGGGGAGGAGGAGGAAGGGTGAGAGCTGTGAGTGAGGGGCTAGTAGTCCTCTGACCACTTTACTTTCCTCCCTGTTGCTTCCCCTCTGTGTATCTCTTTCAGTTCCCCTTCCTGTTTATTCTTGATACAATGTGACACTTAGAATGACATTGTTGCACTGCTCTCCTTATACAACTGAACCAGCCGGGTATATCTATCTATTCACCCCAGGTTACCTATTGGCTCATTAGATCCCTATCTCTCCCTTTTATCCTATCACAAGAAACCATGTCATTAAGAAAAGGAAATCCCTCTGATAAGACCCAGCTGCCTTTGTTTACATCTTTGTTTACAAGTGTTAATAGGTTTACAGCTTCACTTTACAGCCTCATTACTCTCTCCGGCCAGCTAACATGGGGCTGGTGGGTTTGGAATACTAAAGTCAAATAGGGGACACTGTGTTTTGTACCTAAAAGGATTCTTTTCAGCCCAGTCCTTTGCATCCTAAAAGGCAGATGTAACAGAAGGATTAACAGCTGCTGCTGCTGTAGAAATCGGTCCATTGTTATCTATAGACCAGGCTGATGTCCAGTTTATGTGTTCCTATGTATTTCATTTATCTGTAATATAGGTATTCAGACTTTTGTGTTTGCGGTACTGTATGTATGTCCTTGTTCAAGTTTTGGCCATGTTTTGGGGTGAATGCTACATTATATAGGCAAGATACAGTATGGTGCAAGCAACTCTGCTTCAATGCAAACATACAACCTTCTCTACTTAGGAGCCACATTCAGTTGTAAAAACAGTTGGGGACTGGAGTGGGCCCAGACTGGCCATCTGTGGGTTCTGGCAAATGCCAGAGGGGCTGCTGTAAGATGCCATAGACCCAGGGCCGGATTTACATAGTGGGCGCCCCTAGGCACACTGCCATTCATCACCCCTGTCCCCTCCCCTTTATTCATGCAAATTTTCATCATCTTGACTGGAGCAATGGGGAGGCTCTACTTAGCACTATACTTAGTTTTTATGCAATTAAAACATGTTTCCAAGCCTGGAATTCAAAATTAAGCACCTGCTTTGAGGACATTGAGAGCAACATCCAAGGGGTTGGAGAGCAACATGTTGCTCAAGAGCTACTGGTTGGGGATCACTGCCATAGACAGTCACTTTTTGGTGGGCTGGTGGGGAGCTGATTGGGCCTCTGTGTACCTGAAATGCCATGGCCAAATTTGACTCCCAGTCCAGACCTGGACTGGAGCAATACAAGCATGAAAAAAATTTCCTGGGGGAGGCAAATAAGGCACTTTGGTAGTCCCTATGTGTACTGGCAGTCCCAAGAAGGCCCTGTTTGGCAGTACACCTGGTTTTGTGCAACCAACTTGCCTTAAAGCCAGAAATTAAAAAAATAAGCTCCTGCTTTACAGAGACACTGACACCAAAAATGAAACCTTTTTTAATATCTATCATAACATTGTCTTCGCAGGCTATTTTGCCATAAAAATATTTGCCAGATGCTTTTAGACGACCTATCTGATCCCCCCCCCCCCCGTGAAGGGGCTGCCATATTTGTGCAGCAGTAGCTCGTTAGCATTAGAAACTGTAACTGACAGGTTGTGAAGGAACAGTCAGGTTGGCAAAACAGTCAGGATAAGGAACTTATAAGTTACAATTACTTATAAAAGCTATTAGTGAAAAATGGTCAGCATGACCTATAGGCAATGTTTGATGTTCAATAATATTTAAAATAGTATCACTTTAAGGCCACTGGGAGCAACATCTAAGGGTCTGGAGCCACTGGTTGGGGAGCACTGTCATAGGCCATAGGTCCATTCTCCTAAACTATTGTTTTTTTTCTCCTCACTCAACTTCTCCTTGACTCCTTTCTTTGTATACTATAATCTATGTTTCCATCTATTTTGCCTCATTGTTTACAGATGTAGGGAATGGCCATGAAATAGACTAAATGGTTAGGAGCACAAGGGCCTACTGATACCTGAGCCCATCTTGAGTTTTCCTGGTTTCCTGGAGGGCCAGTCACCCACTGCAGATAATCTTCCTTAAGTTTTTGTGGGTGGGACACCCCAGAAAGATTTTACTGTGGGAACTGTAGCATGTAGTTTCCCCACTTCAGCTGTATGTCTTATGTAAGATAAACTGATTTCTGGTGATGTATATACACTCTTTCGCTACTGTAGCAGTTGGCAAACTAAAGGGCTACCATTCTTACTACATCAGTGGCAATGTGATTTTTTGGGATAATGCCCTAGATATACTAGAACTCCCAGTCTGAAAATAAATTAGGGAGAGATTTAGCGTGACACCTTTTTGCTGCCCTAGATAATTCTGCCCTATATCTATAGCCTTCCTATAAGCAAAGTACAGGTATGGAACCCGTTATCCAGAATGCTAGGGACCTGGGGTTTTCTGGATAAGGGATCTTTCCATAATTTGGATCTCCATCCATAAGTCTACTAAAAAATCATTTAAACATTAAATAAACCCAATAAGATTGTTTTGCCTCCAATAAGGATTAATTACAGTATATCTTTGTTTGGATCAAGTACAATGTACTGTTTTTGTATTACAGAATTTAAAAATTGAATTATTTGATTATAATGGAGGCTATGGGAGATGGCCATCCCGTAATTCGAAGCTTTGTGGATATCAGGTTTTGGGATAATGGATGCCATACCTGTACTAAATTCTGGATATCAAAGTAGGGCTTGAACCACAAACCTGTACCATACAATACATATACACAGACAGACATTGTTGTTGCCCATATACTAGTATAGGAATGTATATTTTGAGACATAAAATAAGATATAACTCAGTATCATAGTGGGCCCTCATATTGGGGCCTCATGATCAAAGAACAGGGAAAAAATTATCAAATTGCAAACAGTGGGTTGTTTTTAACTTTTCAGTATTGTGATGTCCAACCTGCGGCCCTCCAGCTGCTGTAATTCAACAACATAGTTGTAGCATTCCTGCAATTCCTGGGGCTCCCTTTGCCCCTCCTGGACTAGCATGACTGGTCTCGTAGGAATATATATAGTAGTAGTTTACATTGTATTAATACCACATTTTCTTCTGTTCCCAGTGTTGATGTGCAGGGGGAAAGCCTTAGAAGATTTTGCAGGACCTGACTGCCGTTTTTTGAATGTTAAAAAGGACGAAACAATATATGTGTACTTCAAATTAGCAGGAAGATCCACAAGCCTTTGGGCAGGGACGGTAAGTCGCACTTTTCCTATTACCAGTTGTCCAGAGAAATAATCCATGATGTTTAAATGTTCTATACAGGTGTGGGACCTGTTATCCAGAGTGCTCAGGACCCGGATAATGAATCTTTCTGTAATTTGATCTTCATACATTGAGTCCACTAGAAAATCATGTAAACATTAAATAAACCCAAATAGGCTGGGTTTGCTTCCAATAAGGAGTAATTATATCTTAGTTGGGATCAAGTATAAGCTGCTGTTTTATTATTATTACAGAGAAAAAGGAAATCATTTTTAATAATTTGGATTATTTGGATAAAATAAGGGACAGCCTTTCCGTAATTCGGAGCTTTCTTAATAAAGGGTTTCCAGATAACAGATCCCATACCTGTATATATATCCTTGTTTAATTCTTAAGGCCTCTCTAAGCTTGCTGTACACATACAGATAGAACAATAGTGGCAAGGATAATGTTTCTGCATGGCATCTTTACCTGCATGGTCAGCCTGCCAACTGATCATTCCGGTGAACAAGTCATACATTAAGGGACCCATTTACTTAGCTCGAGTGAAGGAATAGAGGAACAATTTTTTCGAATTTCGAATGTTTTTTTTTGGCTACTTTGACCATCGAATGGGCTACTTCTACTACGACGTCGACTTCGAATCGAACGTTTCGAACTAAAAATCGTTTGACTATTCAACCATTCGATAGTCGAAAGTACTGTCTCTTTAAAAAAAAACTTCGACCCCTTAGTTCGCCACCTAAAACCTACCGAAGTCAATGTTAGCCTATGGAGAAGGTCCCCATAGGCTTTCTAAGTATTTTTTGGTCGAAGAACAATCGTTCGATTGATGGATTAAAATCCTTCGAATCGAACGATTCAAAGGATTTAATAGTTCAATCGAACTATTAAATCCTTCAATATTCGACCTTAAGTAAATTTGCCCCTAAGAGTCTTCATGTTAATGATAAACCAGTCCATGTACCATACGATCAGTCTTAGTCACGTTACGTCAACAAAACATATGGATTAATGCAATTAACACACAGCAACCAATTAAACACACAGCAACCAATTCAAAGATTTGACCATTAAATGATACCTACTGGTTAGTTGCTATAGGTTACTAAACCTGGTACACTGCAACTTTTATTGCTTTACCTCTATAGAGTTCTGCAGCTGAAGCATGTGAAGCTTGTCAGTCCCAGTGGCTATTCTTAGCAAGTTTGTGTTTTAGCTTTTCTATTTGTGTCTAACTGGTTGTTATTTGATATCAAAAGTTTGCACATACAGGGATCAATTATTTTAACTTTATATTCCTTGAAAGATAGGAGCTGGTAATTACAATTCACAGTCTTAGTATAGTTTTAAGTTATAGTCATTTTTACCCTTGAGTAAATAAGAAGTGTACTCTAACAAGAATCGAGATGGGGACAACTATGAAGGCCTGAATCATTAAAGGAGAAGGAAAGCTTCCGAAGCAGTTTATTGCCAATAGATTAGCCACAATAGTGCAAGCTATAACACTATATTAATTCTGCAGAATGCTTTACCATAAATGAGTAAACAGCTATAATAGCTCTCTGTTTGTTTAGGATAGAGGCAGCCATATTAGCTTGGTGTGACATCACTTCCTGCCTTAGTCTCCCTGCTCACTTATAACTCTGGGCTCAGATTACAGCAGGAAGGGGAGGAGGGAGGGGAGAGAGGAGCAAACTGAGCATGCTCAAGCCCTGGAGGTTTAAGATGAAAACAGTAAATCTGATACAGCAGCCCATGAGTACACAATAGAAGGAAAGAAATTAGGTGTTTCTTTTGACAGAGGACTCAGAACAGCATTACTTTCAGGAGTTACTGGTTTATTTATATAGACCCTTCTGATAAAGCTTACTTAATTTATGCCTTTACGTCTCCTTTAATCTTACATAGCTGCTGAACCTCTGAAAATGGTACACTTGGATCATTATAATTAAGGCCTTTTTAGGTTTTGGGATTCAGGTTTGCTGCCATAATAATGTAAGCCTGCCACTTTGCATAAGAACTCTGAAAAGGACATAATGACAGAATCAATTGCAGCAAAGCTAAAGTTGACAAACATTTTGTTTCTGTGTCATGGTTGGGGAGGGTTGTAACTACTGGAAATATTATAGACTCCTGAATTTGCACAACTCCATGTGTTTGAAATCCAGGTTGCTTGAACTGGAACAAACAAGAGCAGAATAAAGTATGAGAAACAATGTTTAATATGTACAGAGAATATTTACCCTCTGTTGACTGCGTTCCCTCTCCATCTGATTGTTTTTTTAGACAGCAGAGCAGAAATGTGTAGCTTATTGTGTGCACAGTACATTCCTTCTCTGAATATTTGTATATTGGTGAGAGCTGCCATATTGATTTTGCTAGGCAGCACAATTGCAGGTTATATCTTATTTTGTGCACAGTATCTTCCCTCCTCTGCTTATTTGGGAGGCAGGAGAGCTGTATGTACCCTTACAGCTAAATGCCTCATAGCACTATATCACTGAGTATTATAAATACATGTAGGAATTCTGCTAACTAGTAAACATGATGTTTTCTGAAATACTAACGTGTATTTCAGATGCACAAACATTTGTGACATTTTAGTGACCTGATCAGTTGTGAGCATGCTGTTTTCCCTTTTCACATGGGTAATTATGCAACGACATAGCTTACTGTGAATGGCTCGGGTTGGTGACCTGGTTAGCTATTTTTAGGTTGTGATAAAGTCTGAATATTTAAAGCACGAAAGAGTTTCCTTTCTAACACTCAGTTCCTGCAATAACTATTCCTTTGCTATGCGTATCTGGTTTTGCTTTTCTTTTATACTATATACTGATTGAGTAATCTTAAAGAGAAAATAAACTTTGCATTTGGGTAGAGGCCTGATGTGCTACCTCCAATGGAGAGCCACACCGTGCCTGGTAAGGTACAGATCCTTGTTCTAACAGGATTTACCTTTCCCATGCCAATTGTTAGAATTAAAGGTAACAGTAACACCAAAAAAAAAAATCATTTTAAAGAAGAAGGAAAGGTTAAAATTAAGTAAGCTTTATCAGAAAGGACTATATAAATACACCAGTAAACCCTCAAAGTAATGCTGCTCTGAGTCAAAATAAACTCAGCATTTCTTTCCTTCTATTGTGTTTTCAGCATAAACCTCCAGGGCTAGGGCTCCTCTCCCCCTCCCTTTTCCCCCTCCGTCGTCCTCCCCATCCTGCTGTAATCTGAGCCCAGAGCTATCAGTGAGACAGGGAGAGACTCAGGCAGGAAGTGATGTCACACCAAGCTAATACTGCAGCTGCTATCCTAAACAGAGAGAGCTTCTATTGCTGTTTACTAAGGTATGGTAAAACATTCTGCAGAATAAATAGTGTTATAGCTTGCACTATTGCGGCTAATCTATTGGCAATAAGCTGTCTGTAGCTTTCCTTCTCCTTTAAAGTAAAGAAAAGTAAAACATAATGTACTGTTGCCCTGCATTGGTAAACAATGTTTGTCTGCTTTAGAAAGACAGCTATAGTTTATATGATTATGCCGCTGTGTAGCCATGGGGCAGCCATTTAAGCTGAAAAGGAGAAAAGGCACAGGTTACATAGAAGATAACAGATAAGCTCTCTATGGGATTTAGTGTGATTCTACATAGTGAATCTGTTATCTGCTATGTAAGCTAAACCGTGAATGGCTGCCCTCATGGCTACACAGTAGCATGTTATATAAACTATAGTAGTGTTTCGTGAGAGACATACCAGTTTTACCAGTGCAGGACAATATAGAACATTATATTTTATTACACTATTGTCACTGTATACAGACTTAAAATATTTTTTTTTCCTTTAATGTAAAAAAAGTGTAATTTGTGTGTTACTACATGTGCTCTGCCCTCCATGTGCTTCCCGCTTACACTTTCTTCCATGATACATACTGTCCTCTGCACTCAACCCATTAACAATATATTTAAGACAGCGACATTTTGTGCATACTGCTACTGAAAAATGCCTTACCCTTTAAACAAAACAGGGATTGTTTGTCCATATATTGCAATATATTTAAGCTGGCCAACTACGGTAAAGTCATCCCATATCTGACCAGTCCTACGCTTAATTTTCATCTGATTCATTAAGAATTCTATTGCTTCATTATACATTTTACAAAGGGACTAAGTTTTACCTGCAACTTACTTGCTGCTGTCAAAGTAAAACTCCCAAACTTGGCTGCCCTTTTATTAGACACCAGTGGGATCACCTGACTATAGCTGGGAAGGGTGGGAGCTACAACATGTCTTAAATATATTGTTAATGGGTTGAGTGCAGAGGACTCTTGCATTTGTCTATACAGTATGTATTTTGGGGTCACAGCCTCATTGCACCCCTGCCTAGTGTTTTTAAAAATTAGTGGTGAGCACAACTTTCCCTTGTTTATGATACATACTGTCCCACATGTCCCATTCCACCAGTGCTGGGAATAGCAGATGCATACCTCACAGGCTTTGAGGCAGATTTATCAAAATGTGAGATTAGAGCTTACTGTGTAAAAGCTCACCCACTTTCTATTCATTCCTATGGGATTTTTACAAGTGAACTCTAACTTTGACCCACTGATAAATACGTTTCTAAAAATCCCATAGGAATGAATAGAAAGCGGGTGAGATTTTCTGTGCTGAGCTCGGATCTCACACTTTGATATATCGGGCCCTTTAAATAAGAACAGATATAGGTTTTCTTTAAATACTCCCTTTTGGTAATGAAAAGTGACTCCTGACAAGGTAGTGGTCAGTACAAAGAAATTCTAGGGAAAGTGTCATCACATAAATTCACTCTCTTATTGCTATTTATAAAGCGGTATTGTCTCCCGCAGAGCTTAAGTGTAAGGCTAATGTCACACAAGGCTGTTTCCCCACTTGTGTACAAACAATCAGTACGAGTGGATCCAAAACCATCTGCTTGTTGCATTAAAGGAGAAGGAAAGGCTAAAATTAAGTAAGCTTTATCAGAAAGGTCTATATAAATACACCAGTAAACCCTCAAAGTAATACTACTCTGAGTCCTCTGTCAAAAGAAACACCACATTTCTTTGCTTTTATTCTGTACACATGGGCTTCTGTATCAGACTTCCTGTTTTCAGCTTAAACCTCCAGGGCACGGCCTTGAGCATGCTCAGTTTGCTCCTCTCCCCTTCCCTCCTCCCATCCCTGCTGTAATCTGAGCTCAGAGCTGTTAGTGAGCAGGGAGAAACTCAGGCAGGAAGTGATGTCACACCAAGCTTATATGGCAGCTTCTATCCTAAACAAACAGAGACAGTGTCTAGAGCTGTTTACTCAGGTATGGTAAAGCATTCTGCAGAATAAATCTAGCGTTCTAGCTTGCACTATTGTGGCTATTCTATTGGCAATAAACTGTCTTGGAGCTTTCCTTCTCCTTTAAGTGCACTGATAGGTATTGCATTGGCCTGTGTGCACAGATATGAAAATGCATAACTTTGGGTTTCCTTGACGAAATCCACTCCATATGTACACACAGTGCTTGTCTGTGTAACTGCAAGGAGCAGATAGGTGGGTGCGTATCCACTCTGAATGGTTGTTTCTCTATCTCCGTTTCTCTGTTGGCAGACGGAGTTGCATTTGATATTAGCCTATAGAACATAAGAGTTTATATATACAAATATTTCACCAGAACCAGAGCCAGGCCATGCCTGCTGGGTGCCCTAGGCAAGAAAGCTGGCTACCTCGCCCCTTCCCTTGTGTGTGCTCCTTAGCGAACCAACGTCATGCGAGCGTCCGCTTCATCGAACTCTGACATCAGGAGGGGGCGCCAGAGAGAGCACATATTGTGCCGGACTAGGGGTAAGTGGTTGGAAGAGGTATGTGCCCGTTGCCCCCTTCCCTAGGCACGTGCCTCTTCTGACTTCCCCTAGTCCGGCCCTGACCTGAACTTATGCACAGATACAATTGGGTAATGTTAGTATAAAAAAAAAAATTATAGAGATTGTAAGCTCTTATAAGCAGGACCCTCCCCCATTGTCTCCTAATTTTAAAGTCACATTAGAGGTTCGTATTGCGTATATTTATATCATTTATAGGTTTAGGCTAATAGTGCGGCACCAGAGAATTACCAGTGATCATACCATAACGTGCCTTTTTCCTGTATGCCTCGAGCCCACAAGTGTTGAGAACATTTTCAAATGGAATATTTAATCGGTGGCAAATTCTACTCTAGAGAGACTAATCATTTGCTTTCATCTTCAGGTTGGCAGTCATTTTGGATATTTCCCAAAGGACCTCCTCGATATAAAACAAGTTTACACAACAGATGAAATTGAATTACCAGCAGATGTAAGTCTGATTTCCTATCTCCCCAAAACAATTTTCTAAGGAACATAAAAAAAATTAATTGTATTAATTGCATAAAACTTTACTTTAATATCTTGGTCATTAGCATTTCCCATGGTCATTTAGATACCTACATAAAGTTCATACTGTATCCTGTATGGGTTAAGAAATATAGAATGCACTTCTACCATATAAATAACATATTTTGGTCTTTTCAAATATACAAACTTGAAACAAACTTATTATAGGAAGTTGCCAAATACTACAGTGCTTGTTCTTGAAAATGAACACAATATATGTATAACTTTTTTTTATTTTACTTTCTTTGTAGGAAACAGATTTTGTATGCCCCGAGGGAGGAAAAGATAATTTTGACAATTATAATGTTGATGAACTTTTAAATAAACCAAAACAAAGCACAGAATTCAAGGAGGGAAACAATTTTGAAAAAGAAACACAACCAGGGGATCCACCTGATGGTGAGTCAGGGGTCAAAGAAAAATCTTCTCCAATTGAAAATGCGAGCAATGAGCATCAGAAAAGGAAAGAGGAAGATGACGATAGACCCCATCAAACAGAACAACCCCTGAGCTCAGACAAAAAAGAAGATAATCAAAAAGAGGAAGGAATAAATAGTGAATCAGAAGATTCTCAGGGAGGCAAAGTTGCACACGATTCCACAGAATCACTTTTAGTCAAATCACAAGTGCCAGACGAACATGCTGAACATGGCAGCATATCTCAGGGAGGGCCTGCTGGGTCTAATGAAGACTTGAATGCCTTTTCAGTTATTGATGAAGACACCATTCAGAATTTGAAAACCTATGTAGGTACATTAGCTGATGCTGTTGTGACTGATGATGAGGATACAAGGCATGTAACAAAAGAATACACATTCACAGATGAAGACACAGAAGAGGATAAACAAAATGATGGTGTAGAAGAAGGACAAGAGGAACAATTAAATGAGCCACCTTGGTTATCTTACGAAGATTTAAATGTGGAGAGCATGGATATGGATGAAGCGGTGTTACTGGAAAATGAATCAACCCTTGACCATCAACAAGATCCATTGCCTAAAGATGAGGTTAAGACTACAGAAGGAAGAATGGGAAAAGCAACACCAGTAAAACAAGAAGAAACGTTAGTGACTTCTTTGGGAGACACAATCTTTGCCGTTGTTACTGGTGGTGAAATAACAAAAGCAGTCACAAACTTTGATGAAACAGACTCTGAAGAAGAAACCGATGAAGATCAAGAGGTTGATGAAAATGTGTCAGAAGAAGAAACAATATTTTTGCTTGGCTTGGAGAAAACTCAGATGCCACATATAGAGCACACAACTGATCAGGAAAATAAATTAGAAGTAGAACAATCCCAAGCAGGAATAGTGAGCTCTTCTGACAATTTGATTAACGAATCTTCTGATGATGATGCTGCTTCTCTTCCTCTCCCAAAAACAAATGATGACCCTGAATTGTACCTAAACAGACAAAGTACAGTAGCAGAAACTGGAACTAAAAAAGAATTAGAAACACTGGAGGAACAGTCATTAATACATAAAGCTACAGAAAAGGCTGACACTGCAACTGATGCGGAGCATAAATCTGCGGTGGAAATAAATCAGGTTGTAGGCAATAACGAATCTGATGATAAAAATCAGGCTTTAAATACCAACCCTACATCTACTGATGAAAAAACAGCTGTTTTGGACGAGTCCAAAAAGGAAGAAGTTAAACAAATAGAAGATGGTGAGATAAATGTGGGTACACTAGACACAGATCTTCAAGATGGTAAACTTCCATCTACAGAGAAAGAACCAGCAATTTCGGATGACTCCAAAAAAGAGGATAGAGAAATGGAAGATGGTCTGAGAAAAGAGGGTACACTAGACCCCAGTCTTCAAGATGGAAAACTTGGATCTGCAGAACCAGCAGCACCAGAAGACACCAATAAAGAAGGTGGTGGAGAAATGGGAGATGGCCTGAGGAAAGAGGGTACAGTAGACCCAGATCTTCAAGATGGCAAACAAGCAATTACAGAGAAAGAACCAGCAGTATCCGATGACTCCAAAAAGGAAGAAACTGGAGAAATAATAGATGGTCCAAGTAAAGAGGGTACACCAGACCCTGATCTTCAAGATGACAAACTGCCATATACAGAGAAAGAATCAGCAGTATCCGAAGACTCCAAAAAAAATGACGGTGGAGAAATTGAAGATACTCAGAGGAAGGTGGATACTGTAGACACCGATCTTGAAGATGGCAAACTTGCATCTATAAAGAAACAACCAGCAGTATTGGATGACTCCAATAAAAAAGCAGGTGGAGGAACAGAAGATGGCCTGAGACAAGAGGGTACACTAGATCCTGTTCCAGCAGCATCAGAAGACTCCAATAAAGAAGAGGGTAGAGAAATGGAAGATAGTCTAAGGAAAGTGCATACACTAGACTCAGATCTTCAAGATGGCAAACTTACATCTCCAGAGAAAAAAACAACCGTGTCAGATGACTCCAAAAAAGAAGCAGGTGGAGAAACTGAAGATGGTTTAAGGAAAATGGATACCGACCAAGATCTTCAAGATAGCAAACCTACATCTACAGAGAAAGAGACGGTAGTACCTGATAACTCAAAAGACACAAAAGAAGCAGATGGAGAAAAAGAAGATGGTGTGAGAAAAGAGAGTACATTAGACCCCAGTCAAGATGGCAAACTTACATCTCCAGAGAAAAAAACAACTGTGTCAGATGACTCCAAAAAAGAAGCAGGTGGAGAAACTGAAGATGGTTTAAGGAAAATGGATACCGACCAAGATCTTCAAGATAGCAAACCTACATCTACAGAGAAAGAGACGGTAGTACCTGATAACTCTAAAGACACAAAAGAAGCAGATGGAGAAAAAGAAGATGGTGTGAGAAAAGAGAGTACATTAGACCCCAGTCTTCAAGATGGTAAACTTACATCTACAGAGCAACAACCTGCAGCATCAGGAGACTCCAATAAGAAAGAAAGTATAGAAAAGGAAGATAATCTAAGTAAAATGGAAACACTGGATCTTCAAGATGGCAAACTTTCATCCACAGAGAAAGAACCAGCAGAATTGGACGACTCCAAAAAAGAAGGTGGCGAAATGGAAGATGGTCAGATGAAAGAGGCTACACTACAACCAGATCTTCACAATAGCAAACTTGCATCTACAGAAAAAGAACCAGTAGCATTGGATGACACCAAAAAAGAAGGTGGAGAAACGGAAGATGGTCAGAAGAAAGAGGGTATATTGGACCCAGATCTTAAAGATGGCAAATTAACATCTACAGAGAAAGAACCGGCAGTATCAGATATGTCCAGAAAAGGAGACATTGACGATAGTCAGAGGAAAGAGGGTACACTAGATCCTGCTTTTCAAGATGGCAAGTCTGTAGATCCAGCTATTGCCAAAGAACTACCAATGGAGAGTGCACATTTAGAGCATTCTACAACAGAGAAAGGAGAGAACAAAGACCCAGAAGAAACTAAGAACAAAGCAGATTCTTCTGACACGGCTTTAGTACAAGATGATAAACCACTGACAAACACAGAAAATGTATTGCCACTTTCAACAGCAAATACTGTAGTCGACAATGTAGTAGACCAATCCTCAGTTGGTCAAAAAACTAATGAAGATAAAAAAAGCAATGCTGGTAAGGAACCAACATTAGCAGACCAAGATGTAACAGAAGAAGACAAATCATCAAGTGAACCACCAACCATGCCTGAAGGAATCAAATCTGCTGACCAGGAAAAAAGTAGTACTGAAGAAGTTGTAGATCCTGAAGAAGAAGAAGAAGAATACGGAGAAGAAGACGGAGAAGAAGAAGAAGGAGAAGACGAAGAAGAAGAAGAAGTAATTGACAAACCTTCAAGCCCACCTGCAGTGGAACATCCTATCAAAGAATCTGAAAGCCTCGGCAAAGGGACAGAAGAATCCAAGGAAAATGTGCTAGACAGTGCAACACTAAATGCAGGATTGTCTAAAGAGACACTGTCTGATAGAATTGATTCTGAAAAGGTACAGTCAAATTTGGAAGAACATACAACTCAAAATAATAGCTCTGATGCTTCTGAGACTGGCACTACTGATGAAGTTGATTATGAAGTAGACCCAAATGAAGAAAATCAGCTGGAAGATGAAAATGCTGTTAGTGCTGTATTATCTCAGCAGAATATGGGAAAAAATAGAGAAGAATCAAAAGATCCCATTAAAGAGAAAGTGGAGGAAAGTTCTGGTAGCCCTGATAATCTCCAAAACTCAGACACCCCGAATTCTGACAAAGCATCTCTCAATCAAATCCAAGATACAGAAACTAAACAAGGTAGAGAAACAGAATTAAATATACAGATGCCACCAGTTCCGATTCAGGAAAGCAAAGAAGGCAAAATTCAAGATGGTGAAACCAGCCAGATAGACGTTACTCAGGAGGGCAGCAAAACACTCCCTGCATTGCACTCCAGTGATGATCTTAAAGAACAAGGTGAAATGTATGATGATTTAAGATCATACACAGATGATATTAGAGACTTAGTGATCATAAGATCATATTTAGATGATGAACACATAAACGAATTTATAAAATACCTTGGTCCTGAGAATATTTTAAGGGTGGAAGCCATGTTTCATGACATGGAATCTGAACTTAAGCTAGCAAGGAAAGATCATGTTAGACAAGACTACATTGACAAAGCTTTGGATGAAATCTTGGAGTCATCAGAAACACATATTCTTGAGTTTGTTGAATCCGTCTTGGACCAGAGGGAAGTCACTAATGAAGAAATCGTTGCCTCAGAAAAGGATATGCCTGACAAAGAAGCATCTTTAGTGGACGATATCCAAGAAATTGCATATAAGTTGAGAGAAAAACATTCAGCCTACAGTGATAACATTCAGCTTGCACCTGGAGAACAAGTAAAGGACCAAGCTTCACCTGTGAAAGAAAAAGGTACCGACTCTATTATATGATGCACACAAAAGTCATTTTGATCCATTACACTTTGGAAAGAATAGATTAAAAAGTATGCTAAACAATAGAATAATTTATGCCTTTTACAATGAAATATCACCTGAACAGAATGTTTATGGGGATCCCAAGGGTGCCGTTATTTTATTCAAGCAAAGAAACCTCTACAAACACACATTGCTTTCTCAAGCCACAAGTGGTCAGAATAATGCCCTTTTAATTACTGCATTTTTCCTTTTGTAGAGGTAGAAAAAGTTTTTATTTTTAGGCACTTTTTATGAATTCGCTTTCTGCTTCGTGGATGAAACAGTACTTATAGGTACGCTTCCCATTTGCTCTCACAAAGAGAAAAAGTAATACTATGTACTAGTTCATGCAATTATCATCCCCATGAGGTTTCTATTCTCCAATTTTGAGTTCTAACACTCATTCTAGTTGTCAAACTCTAAGGCTTATCCAGTTCTGCTGTGTTACTTTTGCAGTTGGGCACCCAAAACTGTAATTCTTGTACAAGTAAGACCATTCTTATTTAGACTATTTTGCATTGGAGCATCTTCTATACATCACTGGCTCTTTAACTCTTTGTGAATCTCTTACCTATACAGTATGTCCAATTTGGAACCTTCTTATTGCCTTTAATTTAAAATGAATATTCCAAAATAACTGCAGCTCATTTAATTTATATTCATGTATGCAATTTTCTGTAGAAGAGCCACCTAATGAGGAAACCCAAGAGAAAGAAAAACTTAAAGATTCTGACAAAGAGGAAGATGTTGATAAGCTGCACATTGAGGAGAAAGAAGGGGCTTCTGAGATGGAATCACATACCGAGAAGAACATGGAACCCCCATTCCTTCCAGACCATGATGTAAAACTATCTGAGGCTTCCCCGCCACATGCACACCCCACTGATGTCATACCAGAGGAAACAATCCCAAATGAAAAAGAACCTGAGCAAGGTAATTTGCCTTATCATTTGACTTGGAGCACTGGGTAATTTGGCCAAATGCAGTAACCCAGATAAACCATTTAGCAATTGGCTTTGAGCATTCTGCTGTGTAGAAGGATAACAAGCAAGGACCAAATCTGCTGTAAATAGAATGATGACAATGATTAAGCATTACCCGGTGTTTATGCCATCTGTATTTATTATTCTTCAACAAAAAGATTGAGTTTTTTTTGTCCCTAAACAATTCGGCTAGAGTCAGACGGCGTAGAAATGAGCATGCTGAAATTCACAGACTGTTTTCAGTCTCTACAGCAAACAGTATACTCCTTCTTCATTCACATCCGCAACTCTTGTGATTCCCTCAGCGTAAACACATTTGGAGGATTTTCGGTGAAGAAACACAATTGTTTGCATTTCGAGCCGGAGCTGACACAAGGATTCCAGAAGCAAATGAAGAAGGAGGATATTGCTGGTAGGGGCTGGAATCGGCCTGCGGATTTCATCAGGCTCATTTCGGCCTCATCTGGCCCTAGCCTTAAAGCGTATCCCTCCACCATCAAGTTCTACTAAGTGAAGAAGTGGTGTGAATAAAATATGTTGAAGTGAACATTTTGTTTTATACATGTGAACAACTCAAAATGTATCCCTATCCACGGAGCTGGTTGTGATATAGCTTTTACAGTATAACAATCACCATTATTCAATTCAAATAATATTCTAAGCCAATTCCTTCTTTTTCTTCAGAAATGACAGTTGAAGTGAAAAGCGAGAGGGCTGATTTTATCACAGAGAAGGTCACATTGCCAGAAGCCATCCAATTGCTTACCAGCTTACTCAACACTACCAAGCAATCACTTGGCCCCTTCACCGAATCGGTAAGTGGTTTTAGCCCTTGCACATAGTTTGTATATTCCCTTTGGTTCTGGTGGGTTAAAATAATTTTGTTATTTTAATATTGTGATCCTCAACCAGCTCGTCCTGAACTACAACTCCAAGCTGTGTTTGGGGGGTGGGGGTAAATATGGATACCAGGAAATCGTTTCCTTCGTGTAAGCCTAAAAGTTCCAGTTACTACAGTAGTTTACGCAATATTATGCACTGGTTTCAGGAATTATTATTTTGACTACAGTTCATAGAAAAGTTCAGTCTGCATGAGTTCAGTCTATCAAGGAATGCAGGAAGTTGCAATCAACAACAGCTGGCAGGCAAATGATTGCACATGGTTGTTGTTCCTGATCAATGTGAGAGAGTCTATGGAAAAGAATAATTTTCAAAACACCTTTGGGGTAATACCAGGTGCAAAATGTAAACGTAAATGTAATCCTAGCAACCCATAGAAACAAACCAGCAGGTAGCATTTACTGGTTTGCTATTTAAAAAAACAAAATTTGGTTGGCTGCTATGGTCGGTGGTAGGCTATGCCTCCTAAGGTCACCTAACATCAGGGGCCCACTCTTACAACAACCTGCACCTGTAGTTACATTATCCCTTATTGTTTCAAAATACTATGTGATCATAAGGTGGCCATACACAGGCAGATAAAGCTGCCGATATCGGTCGTTTGGACCAATTTGACAGCTTATCTGCCCCTGTATGGGGGCTTCCGACGGGTCTTCCCGATCGATATCTGGCCACGATATCGATCGGGAATGTTGGATTTTTAACCGACCAACCCGTCGGAGCCCCCTGGCCCCCCATACGGCCGAACGTTCGAATTACCCCCAATATAGCCATGCCGTTAGTGGCATATCGGGGAAAGATCCGCTCCTTTGGCGATGTCGCCAAACGAGCGAATCTTTGAGTCTATGGCCAGCTTTAGTGGAGTTTTGGTTTCTGAAATTGGTTAATTTAATTGGTTAATGATTCTTAATTGGTTTCTTAAAGTCACAGAATTACATGTAGCAAAGGCTACACACACGCAAGGACTGCTTTTAGTGAAAAAATAAGCGTCCAATTTCTTTGGTTTTGAAATTGAAGTGTATCCTTACTACAGATTTTCTCAAACTGTGGGGCTGGCCCCACCAAGGGGGATTCTGAGCAGTGGCAGGGGAGGCTGAGCCTGAAGGCCAGACAGCATGAAAATTAGGTAGAATGGAGATTTACACTATACGTATAAACAGACGTCCAGTTTGAAGATCATTTAGGGTGAGATGAAAGGTGAATAATTATTTGCTATACTAGACATTTTTAAAATGATGGCTTGTGTCACATAGCTGCCATTACAAGATGTCTAAAAACTATGACAAGTTGAGGGCACATAGGGTTGCTTGATTGTGATCATCTTATGGTGGAATAACTGTTCATTGCTTCACATAGTAGCTTTTGGTATTGCCTATCCCAAGAGAACAGTCAGAGCCATAAGGGTGTGTAGAAGTCCAACTGTCTGCCTCTACATGGATAGAAACTCCCAGTTTCCGATGTTTGGTTGCAAAAAACTGTTCTTCACCCAACTCAAAGCTTTGGAGTCTTAATTCACTGCTTTATATGTTATCTCTACCTATTATAGATCTTTTTTTAAAGGGACATTGAACTAATCATTGCGCAGTCCAACTTGCTGCCCCATCGGCTGTTTCTTTTTGTAATGTACCACTGGTTTCCAGGTTTGGTATCTTATCAGAGATACTTACGGAGAGCAGCTTTCTCTTCTGGGCCCTTAGAAAATTATTATATAATGACATTATGTGTTGACTTTAAATAAATCATGATAATCTAGATCAGTGGTCCCCAACCAGTGGCTTGTGAGCAACATGTTGCTCTCCAACCCCTTGGATGTTGCTTCCAGTGGCCTCACAGCAGGTGCTTATTTTTGAATTTCTGGCTTGGAGGTAAGTTTTTGTTTCATAAAAACCAGATGTACTGCCAAACAGAGCCTCATGAATACTGCCAGTCCACATAGGGGCTACCAAATGGGCAATTGCAGAACTAATTTGGCAACCCCAGGTCCATTATTCATTCTTGTGTTGCTCCCGAACTCCTTTTACATCTGCATGTTGCTCACGGGTTAAAAAAGTTTGGGGACCCCTGATCTAGATGGTGTCAAACTGTAAGCCTCTAGCATCTGGCTCAGAAATGTAATATTTACAACACCAATAGATTGATAAACATAATCCTAGGATCCAGGATTTTATCCCATAGTCCTAGAACCTTTAGTACAGTCTCATATTTGTATATACATTATTATTATGGCTGTTTGTTATGAAGTCCAGGTGTGATAAGCAACAAGTAAATGGTACATCCAGTGCTCTTCCAGCTGAATGCCACTTTTGCCCATTTATTAATGTAAGCCTGGGTGACATGACTGTGTGCTGGACAGAACATAAAAAAACACAGCACCTGCTTTGGGATTAACTGAAAAGGTTTTTGATTGGTTGCTTACCATTTAATGGTTTTTAGTGACTAATTGGTGGGGGGTATTGCATTTATTTGGTATGGAGGAGGATCAGTGGAGTGCAGTACTCATGCTAAAAACAAAGTCATGCTCACACAGCTTGTTTTCTGCCCATTGTTTGTCCTTCCACAGCATCCCATTCTGCCACTGTCCCAAACTGAGACCATCCGTTGCCAAAATAATTGAACATGGTGCCCTAAAACGTAGTCTGTGAGCTCTTGTTATTGAGCAATAAGTGTTTACCAATATTAACATCATAATATAATAATGCAAATTATAAAAACGGGCAAAGTAATTTTGCTTACATATAAATACATACTGATATAATTGTTAAAGTTTTGATGGTCTGGTAATGAAATGTAATTCCTTACACACTAACTAGAGCTCAGTCCAGGGCAATGATCAAAGTTCAGTTATGTCAAGAGAATAACTTCTAGTCAGCTTCTTTAAACAGTAAAACTGAAGAATTTCAGCATAAACACTACAACAGCCCCTTTAACACACTAGCCATTTTTATTTTAAAGGAGAACCAAAGTCAAAGTTTAACCAGGGTTCCCCTTTACTGGCCCTTCTCCTGTCTCTCCAACTATAGTAATGTGTGTGTTTTGTAGGGATGCATCAAATCCGGGATTCGGTTCGGGATCAGCAGGATTTGGATTTGGCTGAATCCTTCTGCCCGGCTGAACCGAATCCTAATTTGCATGTGCAATTTAGGGACAGGGAGGGAAATCACGTGACTTTTTTCACAAAACAAGGAAATAAAAAATGTTTTCCCATTCCCACCCCTAATTTGCATATGCAAATTAGGATTTGGTTCGGTATTCGGACGAAAAGCTGCTAAGAAAATGACGCTCAATAACATACTTTAAAGTAAGGATAAACTACCCCTTCAACTGTAAACTATTTCATCTGTCAAGCTAAAAAAGCTTGACAGACTAAAAGCTCTGGAAGTTGGATGCAGTCTTTGCAGGGTTAAAAACAAACAACTGGTTGCTCTTTGTGGCAATGGAGTGTTTAGTGTCTGAAGTGTGCATATAACTTTAAGGGGCAAATTTACTAAATTTACTAAGTTCGAGTGAATTTTCTAAGTACAAAAAGTTCGAATTTCAAAGTAATTTTTTGGATACTTCGACCATCGAATAGGATACTTCGACTTCGATTCGAAGTAAAAATCGTTAGACTATTCGACCATTCGATAATCGAAGTATTGTCTCTTTAAAAAATACTTTGCCAACTTAAACCTGCCGAAGTGCTATCTTAGCCTATGGGGACCTTCCAGAGCAATTTTCTACGTTTTTAAATCGTACGATCGTACAATAAAATCGTTCGAATCGTATGATTCGAAGTACGATGAATAAAATCCTCCGACTTCGAATGTCGGAGGATTCTATTCGATGGTCCAATTTCGAAGTATTTTCCACTTCAAAATCCGACCCTTGATAAATCTGTCCCTTATTGTCAGGAATGAGCATAGACAAGCTGATCATGGTGCCGTGAGCAGGGCTAATCAATTGAGGGCATTATGCTAAGCAACTTTTCGATTGGTCTTCCCATTTATTTTATAGTTTTTCAGTTATTTGTCTTCTGACTCTTTCCAGCTTTCAAATGGGGGTCACTGACCCCATCTAAAAACAAAATGCTCTGTAAAGCTACAAATGTATTGTTATTGCTACTTTTTATTACTCATCTTTGTATTCAGGCCTCTCCTATTCATATTCCAGTCTCTTATTCAAATCAATGTATCGTTGTGAGGGGAATTTGGACCCTGGATCTAAATTTGGTGTCTCTCTTATCTTTAGCAGCCCTTTGAGTTAACTGTTAGTATGATGTAGAGAGCGATATTCTGGGGCAATTTGCAGTTGGTTTTCATATTTTATTATTTGTGGTTTTTGAATTTTTAGCTTTTTATTCAGCAGCTCTCCAGTTTGCAAGTTCAGCAGTCTGGTTGCCAGGGAATTGTTTGGAAAGTTATACTAATCAAAAGCTGGATGACTGTAGGTTGATGGTTAAAGGGAAACTCCACCCAAAATGCTTTTTTCTTAAATAAAAACAAATAATTTTCTAGGCAACCTGCCATTATACATACGCATTTTAGGGGTTTATATTAGGGATGCATTGAATTAACTATTTGGGATTCTGCTGAATCCCCGAATCCTTCCCTTCCTGGCCCTAATGTGTATTCTGATTTGTTTCTACCAGGCCGAATCCTGCAGAAAAATGCAGAATCCTCCGAATCCTGGATTTGTTGCATCCCTAGTTTATATTGTACTTGTAAATACAATTGCTATTGAAAGTTGATTATATTGTCTGCACTGTTGAGTCTGTGACTCCTGAAAAAATGTAGCAGAATCCAGCTGATTAGCAGACCTGAAGATCTGATTAAGAGTCAGAACCAGAACACAGCAAGGGAAAAATGAAAAGTGCAATTGCAGACAACTTTAAAACCACAGCCTAATGAAACATTACATAGCATTATACGTCTTCTATCTTATTTTTTTGGTGGTTACCCTTTAAAGGGGCAGTTCATCTTTAAGGTAACTTTAAGTATGTTATAGAATGGCTAATTCTAAGCAACTTTTCAATTGGTCTTCATTATTTATTTTTATAGTTTTTCAATTATTTGTCTTCAGTCAGCAAGGGAAAAATAAAAAGTGCAATTGCAGATAACTTTAAAACCACAAAAAAAACCCTCCCCCCTCAGCCCTTCGTGCTCAAGTCTGACAACCCCAGCTCACAAGCTGAACGCTGAGCACGGAGGGCTGAGGTGGGAGGGCTGAATGAAGAGGGCTGAGGAGGGAGGATCAAACCACGAGGGGGGAGATTGCTACATATGTGGGCAGCACGGAGGTGTGACTGCAACCTCTTGGGATCAGTGAGTATAATAAGAGGCGAGTCGGAATACTTCTTCGTTAGGAGAGCTCACACAGGGCATATGTTCTGACAATGCCCTAAAATGCTTCCGTATTCGCTGGGGTGTGATGCGTCCGGTTGGAGGAGAGATCACACAGTGGTGACGAGTTGTTGTGACAGGAGGAGAAGTTCAATGCAGCTGAGGGAGTGGGTAGTGAAGGTGAGCGCTGTGTGTGTATAATGAGTTGGCAGTGTGTTTGTGTATAGAATGGTGTGATTTGGCAGTGTGTGTCTATAATGAGATGAGCTGGCAGTGTGTATGGGATGATCTGACTGAGTGTAGAATGGAGTGCTGGTAGTGTGTGTGTGTGTAGCTTAGTGTGCTTATGTGTGTATGTATAATGGAATAAACTGGCAGTGTTTATGTGTGTATAATGGAGTGAACTGGCAGCATATGTGTATATATATATAATATATGGGATGAGCAGGCAGTGTATGGTGTATAACTGTATATAATGGGATGAGCTGGAAATGTACATGTAAGTATATCATGAACTGGCAGTTTGTGTGTGTGTGTGTGTGCACGCATAATGGTGTGTATCAGGCCCGGACTGGCAATATATGGGCTCTGGCAAATGCCAGAGGGGCTGCTATAAGGTGCCATAGAAAGTCAGTATTTAGTGGGCTGGTGGGGGTTGTTTGGGCCTCTGTGTAGCTGAAATACCAGAAACTATTTTTAATTCTCAGTCTGGACCTGGTGTGTATGTATCTCTCACGGGAGAGGAGTGCAGTGTAAATGTGGCTTTGTATTGCACGGGGTTGTTATAGGCAGTGTGTGTATATGTCTTACTAAAGGGGTGGTTCACCTTTAAAGGAGAATTCGACCCTTACTGAAAAAACGCCCTTACCCCCCACTCCACGTAGACCCCCCTCCCCCCCCCCAGCCTAGCTGCCCCTCGGGAAATGCCCCTAACTTTATATACTTACCCCTCGGCGCAGATCCAGGTATCGGAGTTCACCACAACCATCTTCTTCTTCTGGCAATTTGGCAATTTCCGACCATTTCGGCGCATGCGCAGTTGTTGCAAACTGGTAAATTGTTCCAACTGCGCATGCGCTGCTTCGCCCGTCTCCCACTCTACTTACAAAGACCCGGAAGATGGCTGCTGTGAACTCCTAAGCCTGAATCTGCACAAGGGGGGGTAAGTATAGAGTTAGGTGCTTTTCCCTGGGGGGGCAGCTAGGCTGGGGGGGGAGGAGGAGGAGGGGGGGGGTCTACGTGGGGTGGGGGGTAAGGGTTTTTTTCAGGAAGGGTTTAATTCTCCTTTAAGACAACATTTAGTATGTTTTAGAATGGCTAATTCTAAGCAACTTTTCAATTGGCCTTCATTTTTTCTTTTTTATAGTTTTTAAATTATTTGCCTTCTTCTTCTGACTCTTTCCAGCTTTAAAATGGGTGGGGTCACTGACCCCACCTAAAAACAAATGCCCTTTAAGGCTACAAATGTATTGTCATTACTACTTTTTATTACTCATCTTTCTATTCAGGCCTCTCCCATTCAAATTCCATTGATTCATTCAAATCAGTGCATGGTTGCTAGAGTAATTTGGTTCCCAGCTCCCAGATTTCTGAAATTGCAAACTGGAGAGCTACTGAATCAAAAGCCAAATAACTCAAAAACCACAAATAATAAAAAATGAAAACTTATTGCAAATTGTCTCATTCTCTACATCGTACTAAGAGTTAACTCAAAGGTCAACAACCCCTATAAGGAAGGATATGTATCTGTAGGGGAGGTGCCAGTACCTATGTATTTATTGTCGGGTTGTGTGTGTGTCACATGTAGTGGAGTTGGCATTTGCTTCTTTGTCCGGCTATGGGGCAGATTTATCAAAGTGTGATATTAGAGCTCACCGCAGAAAAACTCGCCCACTTTTTATGGGATTCCTAACATTTATCTAATGTTGAACTCTAACTTTCACCCATAAATACACTTCTAAAAATACATTAGGAATGAATAGAAAGTGGGTGAGTCAAGCACTATGTATTGCTATATGTGGATCTGCTACAATCTGTGTTTTTGATTGGGCAAGTGCTTGGTTTTTGTGTGTGATCGAGGTTTCAGATTGGTCTAGAACAGAGAAAGGTAAACATAATGTTGCAGGGTGGGGTGCCTGTGTGTCTTAATTTGTATTCCTGTTCCTTTTTGCTTAAAATGATTGGAAGCTTAACTTGGATTAGGCACATGCTTATTATGTACCATTACTTGGTGGATAGGGAGTTGCCACACAATTTAACTGGATTTATTCTGAAATAGGAGAAGGAAATTGAGACGGATAATTGGTGTAGTGAAGAGAAATGTGAGCAGTGGAAAATTTTTATTTGCTGGAATTGTTGTGTCCGGGGTTTTTCACTTGCTGGTTGTTTGGTGCCAGTGTGAGTGTGGCTGTGTCCATCAGACACTACACTATGATAATCTCCCTGTATTGATCTTTGAAAAGACCTTCATGGCCCGACGTCTCCAGAATTAGCTGCATACCCAAGCCTACTATGGATTTAATGAATCAGGAGGACCTCACCGCTTCCTCATCCCCAACACTGAGTGTAGTAGGAGCAGACACAGAGTTTGAGAACTCTCTGCCCATCTTTTATTCTCTTTTTATCTCAAAGCTTCTTCAGGTCAGTATCTACGCAAAACAGACATCTGCTCGGCATATGGCAATTTGAATTAACTTAATTTGAAGTATGATGTAGAGCAGTGATCCCCAACCAGTGACTCGCGAGCAACATGTTGCTCACTAACCCCTTGGATGTAACTCCCAGTGGCCTCATAGCAGGTGCTTGTTTTTGAATTCCAGGCTTGAAGGCAAGTTGTGGTTACAAAAAAAAAACAGTTGTACTGCAAAACAGAGCCTTCTATAGGCTGTCAGTCCAAAAAGGGAACTGCCAAATAGCCAATCACAGCCCTTATTTTGCACCTCCAGTGACTGTTTTTAATACTTGTGTTGCTCCCCAACTCTTTTTATAATTGAATGTGGCTCACAGGTAAAAAAAAGGTTGGGGACCCCTGATGTAGAGAGAGATATTCTGAGACAATTTGCCATTGGTTTTTATTTTTTATTATCTGTGGTTTTTAAATTATTTAGCTTTTTACTCAGCAGCTCTCCGATTTGCAGTTTCAGAAGTCTGGTTGCTAGGTTTCAAATTACCCTAGCAACCATACACTGATTTGAATAAGAGACTTGGGATACGAATAGAAGAAGGCCTGGATAGAAAGATGAGTAATAAAAATTAGCAATAACAATAAATGTGTAGCCTTACAGAGAGTTTGTTTTCATATGGGTTCAGTGACCCCCATTGGAAAGCTGGAAAGAGTCAGACGAAAAAAGCAAATATTTAAAAAACTATAAAAAAAAAAAAAGAAAACCAATTGAAAAGTTGCTTAGAATTGGCCATTCTAGAACATACTAAAAATTAACTTTAAGGTGAACCACCCCTTTAATAACTGTGTTAGCAGAATGCTTGGGACCTGGGGGTTTTCAGATCTTTACATAATTTGGATCTTCATACCTAGAAAATCATATAAACATTAAATAAACCCAATAGGCTGGTTTTGCTTCCAAATATTTCCAAAAATGTAATGTATAAAGGCTGGAGTGACTGGATGTGTAACATAATAGCCAGAACACTACTTCCTGCTTTTCAGCTCTCTAACTCCGAGTTAGTCAGTGAGTTAGTCTGTGTCTTGAAGGGGGGCCACATGGGACATAACTGTTCAGTGAGTTTGCAATTGATCCTCAGCATTCAGCTCAGATTCAAAAGCAACAGTTATGACCCATGTGCCCCCCCCCTGAAGTCACTGATTGGTTACTGTCTGGTAACTAATCAGTGGAAACCAAGAGAGCTGAAAAGCAGGAAGTAGTGTTCTGGCTGTTATGTTAGACTTACAGTAACTCCAGCCTTTATATATTACATTTTTGTCTAACTAACTATATTAGAAACATTTTTTATTTTGCACAGCCTGTCTATTTACCCAGTTTTTTTTTATTATACTAAACAATTCCTTTAAGGTGAACCCCTTTAAGTAGCAGAATACTGCTCAGAACTAAATAAATTTAATATGCTGGGTTGGATTTTCCAGTTTTTGTCGGAAATGCATTACATCTGTATGTGGACGTTTGCAAATAGATTTGTGCCTGAAGAGTATTACTGCCTGTGGGGTATTTGTAAATTCATTGCTCTTTCTCTTATTTCAGCTAATTTCAGCACTGCCAGAGGATATCCGACCCGGTCCTGATTTCCACGGGCTGCAATGGGAAGCCGTAATTGTTACGGGCCTCGTTGGACTGATAACTGTTTTCATTTTGTTCTGGAGAACCTGCCTATCGGTGAGTGTCCTTTATTTTTATATGTGTAACACATTTAAGCTGCAACGCTGAAAAAATGTCACAGCCGGGCACCTCGCACCTCGCAGTTCACAGTTCACAGATCTTATGGGACAATATTAGTTGCCTTGATTTCAATAGAGATACCAAAGTATTTGGCCTCCGTTTCTGTAATTCCCTATTTTCATTCAATAAACTACCCAATTTTTTTTTTTTAATTATTTTGCCTCCAAGTGCTGCGTTGGTGCATTTTCAGGATATACCCACAGCAGCAGGTTTCAAATTGAAGATATGTAGTCATCCGTATAAATATAAACACTGGCGCAGAGGCATGTTTTTGATTGCTGCCAGGGACACAGATGGGCAGATTTATAACTAACCCTCAATATTTGACTGCCGAATGTAAATCCTTCAACTTCGAATATCAAAGTCGAAGGATTTACCACAATTAGTTCGATCGAATGAAAAATCGTTCGATCGAACGATTAAATCCATCGATCGAACGATTTTTCTACAACCAAAAAAACATAGGAAAGCCTATGGGGACCTTCCCCATAGGCTAACATTGCACCTCGGTAGGTTTTAGGTGGCGAAGTAGGGGGTCGAATTTTTTTTAAAGAGACAGTACTTCGAATGGTCGAATAGTTGAACGTTTTTTAGTTCGAATCGCTCGATTCAAAGTCGTAGGCGAAGGTCGAAGTAGCCAAAGAAAACATTCGAAATTCGAAGTTTTTTTTATTAGGGATGCACCGAATCCACTTTTTTGGATTCGGCCGAACCCCCGAATCCTTCGCGAAAGATTCGGCCGAATACCGAACCGAATCCAAACCCTAATTTGCATATGCAAATTAGGTGTGAGACGGGGGAAAACATTTTTACTTCCTTTTTTTCTGACAAAAAGTCATGCAATTTCCCTCCCTGCCCCTAATTTGCATATGCAAATTAGGATTCGGTTCGGCTGGGCAGAAGGATTCGGCCGAATCCGAATCCTGCTGAAAAAGGCCGAATCCCGAACCAAATCCTGGATTTGGTGCATCCCTATTTTTTATTCTATTCCTTCACTCGAGCAAAGTAAATGTGTCCCATTATGTTTTCCTGGCAGTTGGATTGTAAGCAGGCACCTCCTTCCTCCTTTGCACTGTCTATCCCACTGCAGTGTTATATAAATAAGCATATACAGGTACGGGATCCGTTATCCGGAAACCTGTTATCCAGAAAGGTCAGAATTACGGAAAGGCTGCCTCCCATAGACTTCATTTTATCAAAATAACCCACATTTTTAAATGATTTCCTTTTTCTCTGTAATAATAAAACAGTACCTTGTACTTGATCCATAGTGATGTGCGATAAACCCGCGGGTATCGGCCGGCCCGCACTATTGATCCAAACTAAGATATAATTATTCCTTATTGGAAGCAAAACCAGCCTGTTGGGTTTATTTAATGCTTAAGGTATGAGGATCCATATTACAGAAAGATCCATTATCCGTAAAACCCTAGGTCCCGAGCATTCTGGAAAACAGGTCCCATACCTTCAGGAGCACCTACCTATGTTGCTCACTTTCTCAGGGAGCTGGACTATAAAGCTTTCTTATGTAATGAGCAGAATGGCCAGGAGCTCCAGCAGGCACAGATATTTAGCTGTGACCTAATTAAGAATGACTAACCTGTCCTGACTTGTAATTATGGTTAGTTGTTCCCTAAACATTGCACTCCTGGTAAAGATGTTGTTTTGTGTTAGCCAGTCACAGGACAAACAAATGCTCTGCAAGGTTACAGGTGTATTGTTATTGCTACTTTGTATTACTCATTTTTCTATTAGGACCTCTCCTATTCATGTTCCAGTCTCTTGTTCAAATCAGTGCATGGTTGCTAGGGTAATTTGGACCCTAGCAACCAGATTGCTGAGATTGCAAACTTGAGAGCTGCTGATTAAAAAAAAACAAATAAAACCAGTTGCAAATTATCTCAGAATATCACTCTCTACATCAGTGATCCCCAACCAGTACCTTGCGAGCAACATGTTGTTCACCAACCCCTTGGATGTTGCTCCCAGTGGCATCAAAGCAGGTTTTTTTTTTTTGAATTCCAGTCTTGGAGGCAAGTTTTGGTTGTATAAAAACCAGATGTACTGCCAAACAGAACCTCCTGTACCAAACAGCCAATCACAGCCCTTATTTGTCAACCCCATGGACTTTTTCATGCTTGTGTTGCTCTCCAACTCTTTTTTACATTTAAATGTGGCTCATGCGTAAAAAAGGTTGGGGACCCCTGCTCTACATCATATTAAAAGTTAACACAAAGGTGAATCCTAGTTTGCAAATGTAAATTAGATGTGGGAAGGGAAATCACGTGACTTTGCCATAAAGCAAGGAAGTAAAAAAACATTTTCGTCCACTGTTTCTGGCCCTAATTTGCATATGCAAATTAGGAATCGGTTTGGTATTGGGAAAATCTTTCACGATTCGTCCGGAGCCCGAAAAGTAGATTTGGTGCATCTCTAACTGAAACCCTCTTGCATACCTCCCAACTGTCTGTTTTTAGGGGGACCGCCCCTCTTTTGACAGCTCAACCTGCAGTCCCTCATTTGTACTGGAAAGTCCCGTTTTTCTCTGCACTGAACAGCCAGAAAAAGAAACAAAGTTTCTAACTTAATTGGCTATTGTCAGAGAGCCCAGAACAGCCCCAATTTCCATTCCATGATCATATGTGTGGCTTAAAGGGATACTGTCATGGGAAATTTTTTTTGCAAAACGCATCAGTTAATATTGCTGCTCCAGCAGAATTCTGCACTGAAATCCATTTCTCAAAAGAACAAATAGATTTTTTTATATTAAATTTTGAAATCTGACATGGGGCTAGACATATTATCAGTTTCCCAGGTGCACCAGTCATGTGACTTAGATAAACGTCAGTCACTCTTTACTGCTGTACTGCAAGTTGGAGTGATATCACCCCCTCCCCCCTTAACAGAACAATGGGAAGGTAACCAGATAACAGCTCCCTACCACAAGATAACAGCTGCCTGGTAGATCTAAGAACAACACTCAATAGTAAAATCCAGGTCCCACTGAGACACATTCAGTTACATTGAGTAGGAGAAACAACAGCCTGCCAGAAAGAAGTTCCAACCTAAAGTGCTGGCTCTTTCTGAAAGCACATGACTAGGCAAAATGACCTGAGATGCACCTACACACCAATATTATAAATAAAAAAAATACACTTGCTGGTTCCGGAATAAAATTTTACATTGTAGAATTAATTATTTGCAGTGTAAACCATGTCATTTAGAAATAAAAACAACATCATAAAAATCATGACAGAATCCCTTTAATTTAAATTATCGGCACCAGCAGAAACTTTGGGCTGAGAGATTCTTTTTATACTGTCCCTCAAACCTCACAATAATTTCGAATAATCAAAGTGCTGAAATCTTGCCTTTGTATGTCCAGAGACCTGGAATGGAGACACAAACTCATCCTTTGTGTACATAAAGTCTAACATTACTACGTGTTAAAGATGAAATGTTCCACTGGCTCAGCCACGTCAGTCTAATATTTACTGTACAGATAAGGCTCTGCATAATGAACTCACTCAATTTTTTTTTTTTTGCTTTTTTTTTTCTAAAAATTATTTAGTCCCTGACATTTGTTTTTGTTTGTTTCAGGTCAAAAGCAGAATTTATCAAGGTAACTATTTTATGTTTAATTTCCCACATTATTTTATATTTCAAGGGGCATGATACCGATAAGTTATTGATCTGAAATCAAATAGGGGTGTATGGCTTTTCTTTCTGGCTAAAATATTGATACCAAAAACAGTTTATCTTCGGCACAGCACTTCAATCCCAGGCTGCTTCAAGCCCAACATGATGATAATATCTAAGAAAAAGGAAAAAAGAAGCACATTATACTTCTGCTCCTGCCTTTAAAGTACAACTAAAGCTTAACTAAAGAAGTAGCTAGAAATGTTGTACATTATGTTTTGGGTTTCTGTACCAGCCCAAGGCAACCCCAGCCCTTTAGCAGTAAAGATCTGTGTCTCCGACGATGCCCCAGTAGCTCCCCATCTTCTTTTCTGCTGATTCACTGCACATGCTCTGTGCTGCTGTCACTTACTGAGCTTAGGGACCCACTCACAATATACAGTACACATAGAATAGAAATGTCACAATATAAGGCTGATTAGTAATTAATACAGATAATTACTACATGGCAGCACAGAAACCAGTGCAATTAGCATCAGAATTTAATAATCAGCCCTGTAGCATCAGTTTATATTACAGGGGAAGCTCATTTTCTGCTGGATAATTAGTGACGAGCCCTAAGCTTAGCTTCTCAACAGCTGCTCAGAGCCCACTGAGCATGTGAGTGTCACAGACACTTTCCAAGATGGTGACCCCCTGTGACAAGTTTGAAGTCCTGGATCATTGCTGCTATTGACAAGCTGAAACTTTAGGCTGGTGCAATAAGTTCACTATATAAAATATGGCATTTTTAGCCATATTCAGTTTTAGGGTTTAGTTCTCCTTTAAAGCATTTATTGCAGCATAAACATGGCACAAGCTTTTGGGGACTACCCCTTCCTCAGGTGCAGTAAGGGGTTGTCCCCGAAAACTTGTGCCACGTTTATGCTGTAATAAATGCTTTAAAGGAATTGTTCAGCATAAAAATAAAAACTGGCTAAACAGATAGGCTGTGCAAAATAAAAAAAATTTCTAATAAAGTTAGTTAGCCTTAAATGAAATGTATAAAGGCTGGAGTGACTGGATGTGTAACATAATAGCCAGAACACTACTTCCTGCTTTTCAGCTCTCTTGGTTTACACTGACTGGTTACCAGGCAGTAACCAAGCAGAGACTTGAAGGGGATCACATGGGTCATATCTGTTGCTTTTGAATTAGAGCTGAATGCTGAGGATAAATTGCAAACTCACTGAACAGATATGCCCCATGTGGGCCCCCCTTCAAGTTGCTGACTAACTCAGAGTTAGAGAGCTGAAAAGCAGAAAGTAGTCTTCTGGCTATTATGTTACACATCCAGTCACTCCAGCCTTTATACATTACATTTTTGCCTAACTAACTATATTAGAAACATTTTTTATTTTGCACAGCCTATCTATTTACCCAGTTTTTATTTTTACACTGAACTGTTTCTTTAAAGGCAGAAGCCGAAGTAGGGTGTGCTTCTTTTTCCCTTTCTCTAAGATAAAATATTGATACGCCTACAGCTGAGGAATTCCTGGTTCAATCATTATTGGATTGCATAAACAGGTAGAATGGTATTGGAACACCAGTATGTAAGAATATTCATATGTTTGGAAGTATGTTGGTTTATAGTCCCCATGCCCAATATGTATTCCTGAATGTTTATAGGTGAAATAAATAAAAACTCACTTAATAACAGAAACCTTCTCATATCTAAAGGTTATTTCGTTATACAGGCATGGGATCTGTTATCAGGAAACCCGTTATCCAAAAAGCTCAGAATTACGGGACGACTGTCTAACGTGGCTGGGCTAATAACAAGCTCCTGCCCAAATACAAAGAATGTGTTGAGTCAGTCATAGATACAGGTATGGGAACCCGTTATCCAGAAAGCTCTTAATTACGGGATGCCGGTCTCTCATAGACTCCATTTTATTCAAATAATCCAAATTATGTTTTTCTCTGTAATAATAAAATATTAGCTTGTTCTTGATCCAAACTAAGATATAATTAATCCTTATTGGAAGCAAAACCAGCCTATTGGGTTTATTTAATGTTCAATTATTTTTTAGTAGACTTAAAGGGGAAGGAAACCTAGTCGGCGCAAACCCCCACCCCCCCTCCCGTTGTTGCCCATCCCTCCCTCCTCCCCCCTGGCCTACCCGTCCCGCTGGGCAAATGCCCCTAACTTGTTACTTACCCTTCTGCGCAGGTCCAGTCCAGGGAGTTCACCGACGACATCTTCTTCCACGCGATCTTCTTCCTGCTGTGAACGGCGTTTTGGCGCATGCGCAGTAGAATCATTTCGCCGGTACGGATCTACTGCGCATGCGCCAAAAGTCACGCGCATGCGCAGTAGATCATACCGGCGAAATGCTCCTACTGCGCATGCGCCGTTCAAAGCAGGAAGAAGATCGCGTGGAAGAAGATGTCGTCGGTGAACTCCCTGGACTGGACCTGCGCAGAAGGGTAAGTAACAAGTTAGGGGCATTTGCCCAGCGGGACGGGTAGGCCAGGGGGGAGGAGGGAGGGGGGGCAACAAACGGGAGGGGGGGGTGGGGGGTTTGCGCCGGCTAGGTTTCCTTCCCCTTTAAGGTATGAAGATCCTAATTACAGAAATATCCCTTATCCGGAAAACCCCAGGTCCCGAGCATTCTGGATAAAAGGTCCCATACCTGTACCTGCTGGAGATGTTTGAAAAGAAACACGTATAGGCTGAATAGAAACACGCATAGGCTGAGCTATGTCTTATTTCTTCATTTCAGTCCATGAAAAGCAGCTTGCAGAGAAAATAGCAAATCTGGTGAAGGAAAAAAGCGAGGCCTTAGAAAAAATATCTGAATATGAACTGAAGGTAATTACTGAACTGGTGTCGGAGCTTTTATTTTGTGCCCGTTTTAGTTCTTTTTGTCTAAATGACTGCGGATGGTTCTTGCACGCAGATAAAGGAAGGCAAAGAGTCAGAGTCCGCTACACAGAAGAAGAGCACTGACCTGCTTGCTGAAACTGCAGCTCTCCAGGTAAATCATTTTTAATTGAGCAACCTGACCTCTTCATCTAGGCCAGAGCTGAGGGGCTCTTTTACTTGGGATAGGGGGTGCTAGCAATGTGACACCATTAATTGTCATTTTCTTGTCCACCAAGCACCCATTGCAATGCACTTCTTGTACTCGTATGGAAATAGTGATCAACACAGTTTGCAGTGGGTCCTATACCCAGAAAACCCATATCTAATGAGACACTAAAAGGGACAGTAACATCAAATGAAAGTGTTTTAAAGTTTATATAAGAAAATATTATACAGTGTTGCCCTGCACTGGTAAAACTGTTGTCTTTGCTTTAGAAACACTACTATTGTTTATATAAATAAGCTGCTGTGTAGCAATGGGGGCAGCCATTCAAAGGAGAAAAGGCTCAGGTTACACAGCAGATATGCTCTGTAGAACATAATGGTGTTATCTGTTGTCCACTATTTAAAGGAGAAGGAAAGCTACGGAGTCATTTTATTGCCTATAGATTAGCTGCAATAGTGCAAGCCACAATGTTATATGGCAATTTTAGAAGTTAAAACCAGTTGTGACTATGAGCATATAGTATGAAATTGTTTCCAAGGTTAGTAATGAACTTTGCAACAGACCCTAGGATTTCACGAGTGCTCTATAATCCTATGCCTTTAAAGGGATACTGTCATGGGAAAAATGTTCAGTTAATAGTGCTGCTCCAGCAGAATTCTGCTCTGAAATCCATTTCTCAAAAGAGCAAACAGATTTTTTTTATATTTAATTTTAAATCTAACATGGGGCTAGACATATTGTCTGTTTCCCAGCTGCCCCAAGTCGTGTGACTTGTGCTCTGATAAACTTCAGTCACTCTTTACTGCTGTACTGCAAGTTAGAGTGATATCACCCCTCCCTTCCTTCCCGCCCCAGCAGCCTAAAAACAGAACAGTGGGAAGCTAACCAGATAGCAACTCCCTAACATAAGATAACAGCTGCCTGGTAGATCTAAGAACAGCACTCAATAGTAAAATCCAGGTCCCACTGAGACACATTCAGTTACATTGAGTAGGAGAAACAACAGCCTGCCAGAAAGCAGTTCTATCCTAAAGTGCTGGCTCTTTCTGAAAGCACATGACCAGGCAAAATGACCTGAGATGCACCTACACACCAATATTACAACTAAAAAAATACACTTGTTGGTTCACAAATGAAATTTTATATTGTAGAGTGAATTATTTGCAGTGTAAATAGTGTAATTTAGAAATAAAACTATACATCATAAAAATCAGAATCCCTTTAATGATTGAAATCTGTCTGTGTGTTTAGTGCCTTGAAGTTTTACTCACGTTGATTTTATACTCAACCTTGCTTTTCCAGGCCACCATTAAGGAGATAAAGGACTCTAACAAAAGTTTAGAGTCAAAAATGAGGAACCTAATGAACGAAATAGCCTCTCAGAAAGCGCAGAACAAGAAGAAACAGGAAATGGTGAGAGAAGAATGACAACATTCTTTAATATTAAGGGGAAAATATATCCTATTTGCCAGCAAAGTTTTATCTTTTGTTTATTTTCCTTTAAATAATAATAGATTGTGGCCCACCAGATTATTGTAAGTAGAGCATTTCTTTTCTGCTTTTTTTTTAATTTATTTTAGCAGGGATATGCTGCATTGCTCAGCCATTGTTGTTTTCTCCGTAGACCACAAAACGGCACATCTTGTGGCCATGAATTGTCGTTCATCAATTTGACTGGAGAGCATTCCTTAAGCATGCAAGGGCTTTCTCTTTCTCTCCCTCTCTCTGTATATCCTTTCTACTTCTCTAGAGTCTATATGTTCTAGAATATTTAAAGGAGAATTCAACCCTAAAGTTAAAAAAACTTACCCTACATAGACCCTCTCCCTCCTCCCCCCAGCCTGGGGGAAATGACCCTAATGTTTTACTTACCCCTCAGTGCAGATTCAGGCATCGGAGTTCACGGGCGTCATCTTCAGCCGATTTGTTAATCTTCGGAACGAGGCCGGCGCTTCTGCAATTCTCGTGAGTTTTGGCGCATGCACAGTTGTCGCGAATCAGAAAATTGCTCCAACTGCGCATGTGCCGACATGCTGGCCTCATTCTGAAGATTTCCTAAGAGAGGAAGATGGCGCCTGTGAACTCCGATGCCTGAATCTGCACAGAGGGGTAAGTAAAACGTAGGGGCATTTGCCCGGGGTAACACTTAGGCTGGTGGGAGGAGGGAGGGGGGTCTATGTAGGGTGGAGGGGTAGGGTTTTTCAACTTAAGGGTTGAATTCTCCTTTAAGAAACATTAGATACATTATTAAGATAATTGGTCAAAGAGCATATGAAGGCCCCCAAATGCTTTTATCTAATATGTATCTATAGTGCTGCTTCTCATGTAGATTATCCCTATACATCTATGGTTTTTAGCTGTTTCTTCACTCACTTATCCTCCATGGCCCTACTTCTCATCTGCTCCCAGGTAAAAGGGTGCACTACCCTGGAGTGTAGGACATTACATGGTCATGTACTTCTTGTGCAAATGAAGAAACCAGACAAATCATTAATGGCTATGAGTGGGTGAAACATAAACTGCACAGAGCTGCCGTCTATGGAAAGTAGTACCCCAGCCCTAGAGAATGTGAGCGTGTTTTATTGGTCCATTAGGTGCCATTGCAATCTTACTATAAATGTGTCAAATATTCTATATATTGCCTTCTGTAACTTATTAGATTAATCAGGAAAGAATATCTATTGATTGTTTCATTTATTTTTAAAGGATATGAGTTTTTTCTTTTGTTTTAATTTATTTATTTTTTTAATAATCTTCACCACAGATCAGTGAGGGTCAGAAATCCATAGAAAAACTTCAAGATACGTTTTTGGAGCACACAGTTGAACTGTCAGAGGTAAGACGTCCTTTACTACTTGTTTTCATGCTAAGCTTTGGCTGCAACTCTTATCACCCTCAGTCTGGATATGGGTGATGGAAGGTTTGATATTAAACTTGCCACTTTGAATTAAAGAACTTGTTCTTAATGACGACAGCAGTTAGCCCAACATTTACATCATGACATAGTTCCATTAGTGATGACTTATGAAGATTGATGGATACGCAAAGGGATTATGCTTTTTCTTTATAAACAATATATATTCTACTTGTTTTTTTAGCTTCAAGCAGCTCTGAATGAAGTAAAACTGAAAGAGGCAAAAGAGCTAAATCAGCTGCGCAGTATTAAGGATGAGAACTCCAGACTCAAAGAGACAAAGGAGCAGGTATGTGCGAAAATTCCTTCCTGAGCAAAACACTAAAGCAGACAGTCTTGGTCTAACTAGGTCGTCCTATGGGAACGGTCTGTAGATGATCAGCATATACCACTAAGTGGATTGTACATTCTTCTGTTGTTGATGTTAACAGAAGAAGATCATAAAATGTAAATGTAGTATAGTTTTATCATGGGGCATAAGAATATCTGCTCTCATTTATGCACTTGTATTAAGTACCCACGTGTTCTACATCACCGTAAAATAAATGGATCTATACAATAAAAATACACATTGCATAGAAAAACAAAACAGCCAGTAATTGATACAAGAGGTCTGCACCCAAAGCCTCTGTGTCAGCCCAGTTGTTGAAGAAACACTGGGGCTTATTTATAAACACTGGGCAAATTTGCACCTAGCAGTAACCCATGTTAACCAATCAGAGGTTTGCTTTCATTGTTCAACCTGCAGATGACTAAAAAAAGCTAGCTACTGATTGGTAGCTGTGGGTTACTGCCCAGGTGCAAAATTGCCCAGTGTTTATAAATGTGCTCCAATGAACTGATTTTAGTGCTGAAACTTGAATATTTTAGTGCTGAAATCTGCTTTCTGTATCTTACCCGAGTAAAGAGGCTTCGGGTACAGACACAGAAGACGGCACATATGAGCATAGGGGCTGTTTCTTGGCCTGCACTTAAATACTTGTTAGTGAAACACATGTTGCACAAGGGGTATATTTTGCTTTTGTTTATCACTTTCCACTAAAATAATTGTTTATTCCATTATGGCCAAGCTGCTGAAAGAAGCTGAAGGGTGGAGTGAAAGGCAGCGAGAACTTGATGAGCAGATAAAGCTGCAGCAGAAGTCTCACAAAGATCTGGAGGAATCCCTGGCCTACAAAGAAAATGAGATTGAGGTAGGCCATCTGTCTATGGAAGCATCATTGCCTGGATAGTAGGATACTGTGACCAAGAAATGGCTCAATTCGGTGTATTGAAAAATGTAAAATTTCGTTCTTGGGAAGACTTAAAATTAGCAGCCAAATTGGCCGCAGAATGGTCACTGCCCCTCCCCGTTTGTCTTTTCAATTACAATAGAGTAGTAGCCCTGTTTGAGATCATTAGGAGGCTTGTTGCTCGCTAGTAGTTGGAAAATAGCTTTTTAGGCAAAGCTGAAATTGCAAAAAAACTTTTTAATATTTCCTTAATACAAATCCATGTGACAAACAGATATAGATGCCCTTTAATTGACTAAAGTGCAGTGGTATGATAGAATGGTGGCAGTGCCCTGATTGGTTTGAGTGATGCTATTAGAGCTATTGTTATTGGCCCAGTAATCTACCTTTAATTTATTTTCACTAATCTCTGATCCTTAGGTTTTGACCAACTGCATCATGCAACTAAAACAGCTTGAAGAGGACTCGACAATGGTAGAAGATGGTAGCTGGCAGCAGACAGGGGAATTAGCAAACGGAGAGGTTCCAGGTAACTCATTTTTTGTTTTCTTGCAAGTGTGCTGGCTGCAGATTTTACATTTCTGGTTTTCTCTTTCATCTGTGCCACGTCACTTATTTACCGGTCTTTCTTTTAAAACAGTTTTTTGTTTGAGGATTTTAAAGGGGTTGTTTACCTTTAAATTAACTTTTAGTATGATGTAGAGAGTAATATCTTGAGACAATTTGCAATTGGTTTTCATTTTCATTATTTGTGGTTTTTGAGTTATTTAGCTTTTTATTCGGCAGCTCTCTTTGAATGACAGCCTGGAACATGAAAAGGAGAGGGCTTGAATAGAAAGATGAGCAATAAAAAGTAGCAGTGACTATAAAGAAGAAGGCAAATAATTCAAAAACTATAAAAAAAAAAAAAAAAAAAGAAGGAAAAAACGAAGGCCAATTGGAAAGTTGCTTAGAATTAGGAATGCACCAAATCCACTATTTTGGATTCGGCTGAACCCCGGAATCCTTTGCGAAAGATTCCGCAGAATAGTGATCCGAATCCTTATTTGCATATGCAAATTAGGGTGGTAAGGGAAAACAGTTTTTACCTCCTTGTTTTGTGACAAAAAGTCACACAATTCCCCTCCCCGCCCCTAATTTGCATATACAAATTAGGATTCGGTTCACCCGGGCAGAAGGATTCGGCCGAATCCTGCTGAAAAAGGTCAAATCCTGGCCGAATACTGGTGCATCCCTTTTTAGAATCAGCCGTTCTATAACATAGTTCACCTCCCCTTTAACAAGCACTTCCATAAGGAAAGCCATGAGTGTTGGACACATTTTTAGATTCAGAGGAAACAGAATCTATACAACTAATCTGCGCTTATTGGAATGTTTCTTTTTAGAGAAGCAGAAGGAGAAAATGAAAACGCAGATTAAGCAAATGATGGATGTCTCAAGGGTAAGTATGAGATTGGACTTTATTTGTTTGGTTTCCATAGGGATCCACTGTTGCATACTGCACCTTACAAAAATAAACAGAACCTATTACAAAAGGATGTTTGATAATGACTAAAAGAAGGAGTAGGAAGTCAGTCATTAAAATAAAGGTAATGATCAGAATCCAATTGTCTCCTCCACAGACAATATGTTGTTAAAGGAACAGTTCAGTATAAAAATAAAAACTGGGTAAATAAAAAATGTTTCTAATCTAGTTAGTTAGCCAAAAATGTAATGTATAAAGGCTGTAGTGACTATAAGGGGGGCCACATGGGACATAACTGTTCAGTGAGTTTGCAATTTATCCTCGGCATGAAGCTCAGATTCAAAAGCAACAGATATGACCCATGTGCCCCCCCCCCACTAGTCTCTGATTGGTTACTGTCTGGTAACCAATCAGTGAAAACTAAGAGAGCTGCAAAGCAGGAAGTAGTGTTCTGGCTATTATGTTACACATCCAGTCACTCCAGCCTTTATACATTACATTTTTGGCTTTCTAACTATATTAGAAACATTTTTTATTTATGTATCCAGTTTTTATTTTTATACTGAACTGTTCCTTTAACAACATATTGTCTGTGAAGGAGACAATTGGATTGTGACCATTGCCTTTATTTTGATGACTGACTTCCTACTCCTTCTTTTAGTCATTATCAAACATCATTTTGTGATAGGTTCTGTTTATTTCTCTAAGGTGCAGTATGCAACAGTCAATCCCTAAATGTTTGGCTAACTAACTATATTAGAAACATCTTTGTTATTTTGCACAGCCTATCTATTTACCCAGTTTTTATTTTTACCCTGAACAATTCCTTTAATAGGACAACATATGAAACCATTAGGGAGCAGATAATGTGACTTCAAGGGGTCCAGGAAGAACCTCTGATCCCTGCTCCCTGGGCCTTGAGTTGCATCCAGCAGCTGATTGCTTATTCTAGCTTCCTTTTCTTTTCCAACACTCGTTTACTTTTTATAACCTGTTTCCTGATCTCCCTTGTTTTAGGTAAAAACGACATTATCCATAATTGAGGAAGAAAAAGACCTCTACAAAAGAAAATTGGCAGATGAGGTTTCTGCACGACATGACCTTGAAGGTAGACATCTACTGGACATCTGTACTACTGGCTGCTGTGTCCACCTTGAAACCATTAAACCTTTATTAGACCAATTATTGATTTGGTCTGTGACCAACTAGTGATTGAACAAGTAAATTGAATTGTTATTACTCCCTTGTCACCTACTCTATCACCTTAAAGGAGAACTAAACCCTAAACATAAATATGGCTACAAATGCCATAGTGTATATACTGAACTTATTGCACCAGCCTAAAGTTTCAGCTTATCAATAGCAGCAATGATCCAGGACTTCAAACTTTTCACAGGGGGTCACCATCTTGGAAAGTGTCTGTGACACTCACATGCTCAGTGGGCTCTGATTGGCTGTTGAGAAGCTAAGCTTAGGGCTCGTCACTAATTATCCAGCAGAAAATGAGCTTCCCCTGTAATATAAGCTGATGCTACAGGTTTGCTGATTATTAAATTCTGATGCTAATTGCACTGGTTTCTGTGCTGCCATGTAGTAATTATCTGTATTAATTACTAATCAGCCTTATATTGTGACATTTCTATTCTATGTGTACTGTATATTGTGAGTGGGTCCCTAAGCTCAGTAAGTGACAGCAGCACAGAGCATGTGCAGTGAATCAGCAGAAAAGAAGATGGGGAGCTACTGGGGCATCTTTGGAGACACTGATTTACTGGTAATGGGTTGTGGTTGCCTTGGGCTGGTACAGAAGCACAAAACATAATATACAACGTTTCTAGCTACTTCTTTAGTTAGGCTTTAGTTCTCCTTTAAGCAGGCCATTACAACATTTATTTAAGCTGCCAACCTGATTCCTTGATGAGCGACATGACATCTTCTTGTAAATGCAGTCGTCTACCAATGACTTTTTTATCAGCCAAGTGTGGCCCAGAACGTCGGTGTTTTTTTTAACCTTAGCATATGAGCTGATCCTTTTGTGTGTGCCCAACTTTGCCCTTGGCTGGTGACCCTTGTGCCATTTACCAGCATTAAAAATAATTATAGTCAATTAGTAGTGATGGGCGAATTTGCGTCGTTTAGCTTCGCCGAAAAATTTGCGAATTTCGCGAAACAGCGAAAAATTCGCGAAACGGCGCATTTTTGCAGGCGTTTTGCGAATATATTCGCTGGCGGCGAAACGCGCAAATTCGCCGTGAATTCGCGCCTGGCGAATAAATTCGCCCATCACTATCAATTAGTTGTATTATGATGTAGAAGGGAATAAACTTAGAGACATGTTCCATGCAGAGCCTCTGACTGGCTAAGCTTATGATTGCATTCCCCCATGAGTGTCTGATACAGAGACTTTGCAATCTATAGCAATTGATTGACACCCTAAGTGAAAAGCACCTAACAAAATAATTCCTCCACATGACAAAATTCAAGATGCAAGGGGTGCTACGCTATTATGAAAAAGTCTAGTTGTATCTGTTACAGATGACATCAGATGTTTCATGTTTTGGCAGTCTACATAAGCAGTGATGGGGCCAACACACTTTGGCTGGTTGTTATTTTGATTTTCTTACTTTATAGGTGAAAACCCATCAAAGCTGCAGTTGTAAATGTATATGTGTCTCTCTTATCTAGAACAAATTAAGCAACTTCAGCACGACAGCAGTGCTATGCAGTCAGACAAGAATCACCTGGACAACGAATACAAAACTCTGCGCCAGAAGGTTGAAATCCTTACTGAACTGTACCAGCAGAAGGAGATGGCCCTGCAAAAGTACGTAAGGAGATGGGGGCACAGCATATTTAGTTTGATACGTTTTACATATGGTACTATGGAAAACAATTCACCCATGGAACCACTTGGGATCCCAGCAGAGTCTGAGAGTCTGGAATGGGGGAACATAGAAACATAAAAGTGAGAGCTGCTGTCTTGCAGGCAGTTTGAAATAAAATGATAGAATATGCAAATCCTTCTTCAGAGCATGATATAAAAAAAAAACAAAAAAACCTGGGTTGGTGAATTAGAGATACAGTCATATGAAAAAATTTGGAAACCCCTCTCAGCCTGCATAATAATTTACTCCACTTTCAACAAAAAAGATAACAGTGGTAGGTCTTACATTTCCCAGGAACAACCGAGTACTGGGGAGTTTTCTGAACAAAGATTTTTTAGTGAAGCAGTATTCAGTTGTATGAAATTAAATCAAATGTGAAAAACTGGCTGTGCAAAAATTTGTAATTTTGCTAATTTGAATGCATGTAACTGCTCAATACGGATTACTGGCAACACCAAATTGGTTGGATTAGCTTCTTAAGCCTTGAATTTCATAGGCAGGTGTGTCCAATCATGAGAAAAGGTATTTAATGTGACCAATTGCAAGTTGTGCTTCTGTTTGACTCTCCTCTGAAGAGTGACAGCATGGGATCCTCGAAGCAACTCTCAAAAGATCTGAAAACAAAGATTGTTCAGTATCATGGTTTAGGGGAAGGCTACAAAAAGCTATCTCAGAGGTTTAAACTGTCAGTTTCAAGGAATGGAATCAGGAAATGGAAGGCCACAGGCACAGTTGCTGTAAAACCCAGGTCTGGCAGGCCAATCAAAATACAGGAGCGGCTTATGCAGAGGATTGTGAGAATGGTTACAGACAACCCAAATATCACCTCCAAAGACCTGCAAGAACATCTTGCTGCAGATGGTGTATCTGTACATCGTTCTACATTTCAGCTCAATTTGCACAAAGAACATCTGTATGGCAGGGGGATGAGAAAGAAGCCCTCACACAAACACAAATAGAGTGGTTTGTTGTACGCAAAAGCTCATTTAGACAAGCCACAGTCATTTTGGACAAAGTGCTTTGCACTGATGAGACAAAAATTTAGTTATTTGGTCATAACAAAAAGCGCTTTGCATGGCGGAAGAAGAACACCGCATTCCAAGAAAAACACCTGCTACCTACTGTCACATTTGGTGGAGGTTCCATCATGCTGTGCGGCTGTGGGGCTAGTTCAGGGACTACTGGGGCACTTTGACTACTGGGGCACTTTTAAAGTTGAGGGTCGGATGAATTTAACCCAATATCAACAAATTCTTCAGGATAATGTTCAAGCATCAGTCACAAAGTTGAAGTTACGCTGCAGGGGTTGGAGATTCCAACAAGACAATGACCCTAAACACACTTGGAAATCTACAAAGTCATTTATGCAGAGGGAGAAGTACAATATTCTGGAATGGCCGTCACTGTCCCCCGACTTAAATATCATGGAAAATCTATGGGATGATTTGAAGCAGACTGTCCATGCTCGGCAGCCATCAAATTTAACTGAACTGGAGAGATTATATATGGACGAATGGTCAAAAATACCAACATCCAGAATCCAGACACTCATCAAAGGCTATAGGATGTGTCTAGAGGCTTTTACATTTGTAAAAGTCTCAGCTAAGTATTCATGTAATATCTCTGTTGGGGTGCCCAAATGCACCTGTCTAATTTTTATTATGATGCATATTGCATATTTTCTGTTAATCCAAAAAACGTTATGCCACTGCTGAAATACTACTGTTTCCATAAGGCATGTTATATATTAAAAGGAAGTTGTTACTTTGAAAGTTCAGCCAATGATAAACAAAACTCCAAAGAATTAAGAGGGGTTCCCAAACTTTTTCATATGACTGTACACGGGTCAACAGCAGGATAAGACAGTATAATTTGACTGTTGAGTGAGTCCATTCTTTCCCTAAATTAACCAAAATCTAACCTTAACTCATATCTACTACACCAGCATTTTGGGTACCTCTGTGTTTTCACTGTACATATCTAATTATTTAAATAGGAGACTAAGATTGTTTTTTGTTCTAGGAAACTTACACAGGAGGAATATGAGCGCCAAGATAAAGAGCAAAAGCTGAATTTGGCTGATGAAAAGGCCGTTGAGGCCGTAGGAGAAGTCAAAATCTACAAGTAAGTATTTTTTTGCTTGTGTTTTGAAACTGTGAAGGAGTAAAATTGTCACTTGAACTGATAATCAAGTATACAAATAATTACTGATGTAAATGGAGTTCCGATAAGGAAAGTGAAATTTGGGATTACGTAGGGCCTGCGTCATTTTACAATTGGCCAATTTTATTTGATTTTGTAGGCAACGAATTCAGGAAATGGAAGAGGAACTGCAGAAAACTGAAAGGGCCTTTAAAAATCAGGTAATGGGCAGTTTGTCTTACATACAGTGTTTCCTTTTTAGCTCTCCAATGGAGGTTTACCTTTCCTTCTCTTTGTTGCTTTGGTGGAATTACAACCAGTTAAACGCCTTTAAATTATTCTAAAATTCTCGTCATCTGGTTGCATGTTATTTAAGTACAGTATTTAAGGGCAGAGACACACGCTCAGATTCGGGGAGATTTAGTCGCCCGGCGATTAATCGCCTCTTCTTCGGCAACTGACTTCCTGCCGGCTAGAATATAAGGCAACCTCGGCCAACTTCGGAAAACAAAGCACACCAATTGCCATCCCGCGGGAAATTTACATTGTAGTCTGCGAAGAAGTAGAGGAGATTTGTTGCTGGGCGACTAATCTCCCCGAAGAACAAACGATATAACCAGAAATACTTCAGTCCTGTGTTTTGACACTTTAGAACTATGTAGAAGTAGCAGGTTTTACCACGAATCTACATAATGCCTAAATAAATCTGAAGGAAAACTTTCCCTTTAACCTTTAGGACCATCGATTGTGCCATGACAGGCCTGCCTGGCCCTTATAATTACACACATTTCATTTAAGCCTGAGGCATCATTAGGAAGGTTTCTGTATTCCATATTCCAGAGAAAATAAATGAACATTTACTGTTTTGCTTAATTCTTCTTTTTGTTTTGTTTTTTTAGATTGCAGGCCATGAAAAGAAAGCACATGAAAACTGGGTGAGTGTATTACTTATCTCCACCTTAAATATAGTTCAGTAAAAAAAGTTATAGAGTATTTATTTAACCATTTATGTGTTTTCACTGACATTTGATTAGTAATAGCATTTGTAGATCTGTCTCCTCTAGATTAGAACTATCCTACTGCCAGTCCAGAGCATTAGAATGTTTATCAGTGTTTATATCATGTTGCTAAAAAAAGAGCATTATAATAGAACTGCCACAACTTCCTGTCATCAAATCACATCATTTAATCAATTATATTCTAAAAAAGTGGACTTTTTTGGATGTAGCGGGTCTGAGTATTGATTTCAGACACAGCTATGAAATGTCATTTTTTGTCATTAGCCTTTAAGGAACTTTTTCTCACAGTTGTTCCAGCGAGCCTTCCTGCTCATCCCAGAGTAATTACTGTCAACGATCAAATGTTTTTTATTTGAGTGCAGTTTGATCTATTGCAAATGGTTATGATGAGTAATTGCTATTGCATATGACTATTTTATTCCCTTCAATTGCTGCCTATGTTTCAGCTCACTGCTCGGTCAGCGGAGAGAACCTTGGCAGAAGAGAAACGAGAGTGTGCAAACCTCAGGCAGAAGTAAGAGAACACACTAACACGTAAGGTTATGCTCTATCCGACACGTGAACAGTGTACATCAATTTTTTATAATTCATTTTTTTCAGATTAATTGAAGCCAACCAAAGAATTACAGCGCTCCAGAGACCTGCCATTGTGAAACCAACACCAGGAAGGCCAGAGCATCAGCAACCAGTAAAGAGAGGTAATAAGCATAAAACATAGGATTACAAATGTATAAATAATCATAACATGGTTATCCAAAACACTGAATACATTCACCCCAAAATTTCAGCCAAATTCTTTTTTGGGCTAGGGCCACCTATTCACCAGTTTCCAGCTTGCCTTACTCTCTTTGTGTGATGTGTGTGTGTGATTGACCCATAGCCAATTCTTGTCAGTGTAACGTATTAATGTGGAACTGTACTCAGGGTCGGAACTAGGGGTAGGCAGAATAGGAACGTGCCTAGGGCACAAAGCTGGGGGGGCACCAGGCAAGTACCTTCTCTGCCTTCTACCTAGGGTTGCCACCTGGCCGGTATTTTACCGGCCTGGCCGGTAAAAATGATGGTTGATACCAATGTTATTAATAGGAAAATGCTAAATATATAGGAAGGCCGGGTTTTTTTTCAGGAAAGGTGGCAACCCCTACTCCGACCCCCTAGTCCAGTCTGCCTGTGCTTATCTGGAAATGTAGTATCTGTGACATTCCTCCCTGCTCCTTAAAGCGGACCTGTCATCCGAAAAAATTATTCCAAATCCTATTTTATCACATTGGTCAAGCAAAATAAACTTTAACTACACTATATAAATTATTCGAATATTGTTTCCTTCAGTCTGGGAATTCATAATTATAACAAGCAGGCAGGAGCCATTTTGTGGACACTGTTATTAAGACAAGCCTTGTATCATCTCAGAATCTTGTTTGTGCACCAGAATGGGGGACCTGATGTCCATCCCCATGCCCTGGTTACACAATTAAATGGTGAAGAGAGAGGGGCACTGTGGGAAGTGCAGTGATATCTAGGAAGTGCTGAATGGAAAGTGAAAGTAATTGCATGCCTAAGGCATAGAGGAGGAGTAGGCAATATTTGATTGACAGCTGAGATTTTTAAATGAGTTTACAACAGCTACAGTATGCATGCCTAAATAAAAAAAACAAATTTTGTGTTAAATTTGAAAAGGACTTTTATTATACAGATTTTTATTTATGGGTGACAGGTCCACTTGTCCACAAAAAATTAAGTGTATAATGTAATGAAAATATCATGTAGTGTTGCCCTGCACTGGTAAAACTGGTGTGTTTGCATCAGAAACACTACTATAGTTCATATAAACAAGCTGCTGTGTAGCCATGGCAGAAATTGAAAAAAAAGCTTTAGGGCACAGGTTAAATAGTGGATAACAGATAACACCATTATGTGGTACAGAGCTTATCTGCTGTGTAACCTGAGCCTTTTCTCATTTGAATGGCTGCCCCCCGTTGTTACACAGCAGCTTATTTATATAAACTATAGTAGTACTTATCTGTTATCTACTGTGTATCCTGTGCTTGAATGGCTGCCCCCGTTGTTACACAGCAGCTTGTTTATATAAACTATAGTAGTACTTATGTTATCTACTGTGTATGCTGTGCTTGAATGGCTGCCCCCATGGCTACACATCAGCTTGTTTATATAAACTATAGTAGTACTTATCTGTTATCTACTGTGTATCCTGTGCTTGAATGGCTGCCCCCATGGCTACACATCAGCTTGTTTATATAAACTATAGTAGTACTTATCTGTTATCTACTGTGTATCCTGTGCTTGAATGGCTGCCCCCATGGCTACACATCAGCTTGTTTATATAAACTATAGTCGTACTTATCTGTTATCTACTGTGTATCCTGTGCTTGAATGGCTGCCCCCATGGCTATACAGCAGCGTGTTTATATGAACTATAGTAGTGTTTTTGAAGCAAACACATCAGTTTTACCAATGCAGGGCAACACTGCATTTTATTTTTATTACTTTAAATCACTTTTTTTTTAAAAGATAATTGAATGCCCGCTATATTGATTGATTTTCATTTTCTATTAATTAAGGTAATCTGAGCAGAGATGGCTCGTTTGGACCTTCCCCTGTAAGTGGGGGAAATCCTTCACCTCCTCTAACGATGGATGTATCCGGAAGGTCATCATCTGCCAATCTCAGTAGATCTGAAGGTCCTAAAGGTGACTTTGGTAAATAACATTCTGTTGCACACAGCAGATTTTCACTCCAGTCAATGTTGTTGCAGAAAGGGCCTGAGGTCATCACTGCAGAACATTGTCTCAAGAATGTCAGGCCTGCATGGTATTGACTGCAATTTGCAACCTTTCTTTTATCCTGCTAGTCCGGGGCACAAATCTGCTGCAATGCAAACTTAGTGCTGAGTGGGGCTCATTTATCAACATTGATTAGCTTTTTAAAGCCAGCTGCAAGAAGAACAATGAATGCAGCAATCTGATTGGTTGCCATGGGTTACTGCCCATGGGCAAATTTGCCCAGTGTTGATAAATTACCCCCAGTGTTTCCCACATGTATGAATGTATCAGCTAACTCACTTGTGTGGCTTCTCAGATTGGCTGCAGCTGGTTGCATTTATGGCAGCATACTAGCAGTCAATGAGCACTAGATAAATCACTACAATATTTTCAAAATGTGTTACATTATGCAGCATAAAACTAAATACTCCATGGTAATAATTATCTTTATCTGACATAAAGGTGCCATGGACATTCCACCTGGACCAAGGCGTTCCCAAGCTGATATGTCAGGAAGAATCTCTGCTCCAGGTGGGTGGCTCTCTGATAACTGCAGACAGGTTTATTCTGGCCCAGTTGAATGTTTCAAAGTTCAGATAAAGAGGAACATGGGGGATTATATTCGGTCCAGGCTGTATTAGGAAAGTAGGTTTAGGCTTCACACATCATAGAGAATATGTAACTAATGTTATTTATATGCTGTAAGACACAGAAAGGATTTTTGTTTTCTGCTAGAGGTCAGTAATCCTTCTCTTTATCGGCACACTATAGGATGTCACTTACATTGTTCTGTCTTCCGAAAATCTGTACGGTTCACTGTCTTGCAGAATATCTGTACGGTTCACTGTCTTGAAATCATTTCTATATAATACACAAAAGCCATGAGTATCTTGTAAATTATATCCTTATAATCGGTGAGTTCTGATGTCATCAGTTATAAACGGTGAGTAGTGATGTCATTTCTGTCACATGACTCACTGAAACTTGTGTATTATAATAAATAAAGTACCCCCAGTTGCAAAATATGAGGATATTAGAAGTTACCTTGGAGTTCCATGACCTGTATAAAAACACTCAGCCTTCGGCCTCGTACTTTTATATGGTCATGAAACTCCTCTGTAACTTATAATATCCTTATATTTTACAAGAGGGGGTACTTTATTCACTATATAATACACAAGAGCCATGAATGTCTTGTAAATTGTATCCTTATAAACGGTGCTTAGTGATGTCATCGGATATAATCGAAGCTTAGTGATGTCATTTCTGTCACATGACTCACTGAAACTTGTGTATTATAATAAATAAAGTACCCCCTGTTGCAAAATATGAGGATATTAGAAGTCACCTCGGAGTTCCATGACCTGTATAAAAGCACTCAGCCTTCGGCCTCGTACTTTTATATGGTCATGAAACTCCTCGGTAACTTATAATATCCTTATATTTTACAAGAAAGGGATACTTTGTTCATTATATATTGGTTGAATCCAGTGAATGTTGTCCAAAGTGAAACAGTGAACAGGCTGAGGCTTCAGCCAACTGCTCCCTTGGGGTCATTGTTCTTTATAACAGTACTTAGGCTTTGGTCTTGCACTGTTGCAAATTTTGATTGTGACATCAAGAGGCACATTTATCAAAGGTCGAATTTCGAATTCATGTGAGTATTTAAAAACTCAAATTTGAAATTCGGCCAATCTAAATTTATTAAAAAAATCTAATTTTTCAAACTCAGATGAATTAAAGAAAACTCGAATCGAATTCTAAACTAATTTTATTCGAATTTAAAAAAACTCGAATTGTCAGGAAGGCTGCAAACAACTCCAAATTGATCCCAGGACATCTCCCATTGACTTAAATAGCAATTTTGGAGTTTTTAGGTGGTGAATAGTCGAATTTGAGTTTTAAAGGGCCAGAGTATGATAAATAGCGATGCACCGAAATCCAGGATTCGGCCTTTTTCAGCAGGATTCGGATTCAGCTGAATCCTTCTACCAGGCCGAACCGAATCCAAAAGGATGGGGAGGGAAATTGCGTGACTTTTTGTCACAAACAATGAAGTAAAAAATGTTTTCCCCTTCCCACCCTTTGGATTCAGTTCGTTATTATTTTCAATTCAACCCTTGATAAATCTGCCCCCAAGTGTCCGGATGCAGCAAAACTTACAGCCAAAAAAGACAGTGTTGCCATGGTATCTGTGATTTAAATGGGAAACCAAATGCAGTAAAATGGAACAGAACATGTTTTTTTTACAGTCTATTTGTATTTGACCCACATTTTATTCTGTGTTTCAGTGGAACTTGGCCATTCAGCTTCCATGGGCCCAAGAACATCCTCTCCCTCGATGACTGTGGACGGCATGGTATGTTCCAAATAAAAAGAGGCCCCTTTGCTTTACTATAGGACTGCCCTTGATATTAAAGGGGCCCTGTATTTAAAAGAAGTTCATTCTACCCCATTTTTACTTATCATTTACATGTGGCATTTTATGTACATGACTTTCTTATTGAATTTTTTCTTGTAAAAACAAAAGCCAAATCCGCCTCCTGAGCCTGAGGCCCCAAGTGTGGCTCCTAGCTTTCCCCCACCCCATGAAGTGGAGGCAGTAAGTATGCGGCAGCAATGGATTGAGCTGGGTGTCATGTAACGCTTCAGGTGCAAAGAGTGAGCTGCTAACTGACTTGCATGCGCTTCCCCATAATATGTCTCTGTCTCTACTCATCACATTGGGCTGAGGATTCTGGGTTAATATATTGATAAGGTGTTGAGTGCAAAGGACCTCGTGTATTTGTAAAATGCAAAACTGAAGTTGTATCCAGTATATCAAATACTCTATTAACAATTGACAAATTCACACTTGTTTTCTCATGTTTAAAGAGGTGGTTCACCTTTAAGTTAATTTTAAGTATGTAATAGAATGGCCAATTCTACGCAACTTTTAGTTTTTACTTTTTTATAGTTTTTTTTTTAATTATTTGCCTTCTTCTTCCAACTCTTTCCAGTTTTTCAGATGGGGTTCGCTTAGGGTTACCACTTTTATGTCTGGCTGAGACCGGGCGGGGGGGCGGGTCCGTGACGTCTGGGCGAACCCGTGCCGTCAGTGGGCGGCGCTATGACGTGGCGATTGGCCGATCACCGTGTCAATCAAGGGAATCCCGCCCAGTTTTCTTTATTTGGAAAACCGGGCAGGAAGTATAGACCCAGGCAGCCCCTCAAAATACCGGGGCTGTCCGGGTCAAAACCGGACAGGTGGCAACCCTAGGTTCGCTGACCCCATCTAAAAAAAAAAACCCAAATGCTCTGTAAGGCTACAAATTGTATTCTTTTCACTACTTTTATTACTCATCTTTCTATTCAGGCCTCTCCTGTTTATATTCCAGTCTCTTATTGAAATCAGTGCATGGTTGCTAGGGTAATCTGGACCCTAGCAACCAGATGGCTGAAACTGCAAACTGGAGAGCTGCTCAATAAAAAGCTAAATAGCTCAAAACCACAAATAATAAAACATGAAAACCAATTGCAAATTGTGTAAATCATACTAAAAGTTAATTTAAAGGCGGACAAATCCTGTAAAGGAGAAGGAAAGCTACGGAGACATTTTATTGCCAATAGATTAGCTGCAAAAGTGCAAGATAGAATGTTGAATTTATTCTGTAGAATGTTACCATAAAGCTCTAGAAGCTTGTTTAGGATAGCAGCTGCCATATTGGCTTGGTGTGACATCACTTCCAGCCCGAGTCTCTCTCTGCTCACTCAAAGTTCTAGGCTAGGGAGGGAAAGAGGAGCAAACTGAGCATGCTCAAGCCCAAGCCCTGGAGGTTTAGGCTGAAAACAGGAAGTCTGATACAGAAGCCCATGAGTACACAATAGAAGGAAAGAAATGTGGTGTTTCTTTTGACAGAGGACTCAGAGCAGCATTACTTTGAGGGGTTACTGGTGTATTTATATAGAACTTTCTGATAAAGCTTACTTAGTTTTAAACTTTCCTTCTCCTTTAGGAACACTAAACCGAAGGTTACATTCACAATTGTTTGTGTCTAATTAAGCCTGGGAGAGGCTAATTGCAGCATTCTTCATTAGACTTAGGGGCACAAATTTGCCAGATGTTCCAGTCTTGAAAGCAATTGAATAAGCCTCCTAACATATCAACTACTACAAGTGCGACCAGTGCAAATGGTGAATCCAACAGGACGTCACCTGATCAGAATATGAAACGCAAGAGTTTTTATTGACTGGTATTTCATAAGGTGCTGACAGCATGGGGGGGGGTGCTTGGTGTGTGTCTCTGGGTTGCTGGGTAGTAATTTCTTAAATGAAACCTATAACTGCAACACACAGTATTCCTTTAGGAAATGTACAGACCTACAGGTAAGTGAGAGTAACTGGGTCGTGCAAGTGCCGGGGAAACATTTGTCTTTTGTCCTCCAACAAGCAAAGAAATGATCAGAGCAAAGCAAATTCCTTCCCCAACCAGTAAAAAGCTGCAGGAGAAATTTCAAACCTGTTGTATCTATGACCACCTGATCTACATCATGGCTTTAGTTTTCCTTTAAATATGTTGGTTTGGGGATATCTGTTAACTAAGCAGCATGGATTTAGTTTGTGAATTTCTTGGATATGCACATATTCCACATTTCGATTACATTCCAAGTAAAAATGATTCCTTGCACGAGCAAGTTCCTTTAATCGATTGGACCAATCAGCCGTTTGCTTTCGGTGCAGTAGAACAGCAAAAGCGAATATCTGATTGGTTGCTGGGTTATTGGGTAGTCCAATGTACAGTACAGCTAGTGCGACACATTTTGGAAGGATTCTCCCCCTATTTTCGTCTGTTTACAGATTTAAAGGTTGAACAGAGACCAAGAAAAGCACATTAGGAAGAAATATTGTAAATAAACAAATATATGTAAATCTACACATATGATTCATTAAAGGTAAATATAGTATGCAAAGACTTTAGGTCAAATCCTTAGTATCCACTAGGGGATTTCTTTAATGCACAAATACAGATATTAGATCTGTTATCCGGAAAGCTCCGAATAACGGAAAGGCCGTCTCCCATAGACTCCATTTTATCCAAATAATCCAAATGTTTTTAAATGATTTCCTTTTTCTGTGTAATAATAAAACAGTAGCTTGTACTTGATTCCCACTAAGATATAATGAATCCTTATTGGAAGCAAAAACCAGCCTATTGGGTTTATGTAATGTTTAAATGATTTTCTAGTAGATCTAAGGTTTGAAGATCCAAATTATGGAAAGATCCGTTATCAGGAATACCCCAGGTCCCAGACATGGAAGGGTTAATTCCACCATCCGGGAAGAAATTACATTAGTGGTTTTGAGAATGAATCAAACAGGTTCACTGGGGCTGCTTTACGCAGTCTCTAGATACTGGAGCTCCGTAACGCTGAGAATATTCTAGTCATTACTAAGTAGTGATGGGCGAATTTATTCGCCAGGCGCGAATTCGCAGCGAATTTTCTCGATTCGCCGCCAGCGAATAAATTCAAATCAAAAAATTTTTTTTTCGAAAAAACAGGCGCCATTTCGCGAATTTTTCGCCGTTTCGTGAATTTCGAGCGTAATTCATGAATTTTTAGGCGAAGTGAAACGGCGCAAATTCGCCCATCACTATTACTAAGCTGCAATGGCAGTTTCTTTCACATGAATGCTCTTTGTTATGAACAGGTCCTCCCTGGAGCTAAAGGTCCACCATCATTTCCTGGAACACCAGTTATGAATTCTCCTGCACCCGCCGGTGTGATGTCACAGCCACCTGTACGGATGATTGGTCCACTTCCTCCAAGAGGACCCTTTGGACCCAGACCTCTGCTTCCTCCACAAAGTAGGAACATAATACTACACGGGTTCTAGAGAATATTCTGTGGGGTGATATAATAAACAGCTGCAAAGTCCAGCTTAGTTCTAGTAACCCATAGCAACCAATCAACTAGAAGCCTTTCCTAGGTTCAGTCATGGTTGGCTCTAGGTTACTAGACCTGGGTCATACTATGGTTTTTGTGGAGCTTTAATTTCAGATGGAGAGAGAGTAACTCGCTTTCCATATTTGCGGTTGTCCAAGTGACATTTAGTTTCCTCCTTTTTGGCTTCTCGGTTCCGCTCAGTGCCAGAGCCAATATTCCCCCAGTCTCACGTCAAGGGAGATTCTGATACATTGGTTTAAGGCCTTTAGCCCAACTGCCACGCTGCTCTCTAAATGCCTGGCATTACAGGAATCATATTGGGAATGTTGTATTCAGAATTCCTTAGTGGTTCCACCAGAATATTTCCTGTTCTTTTAAATGGAAAGTGACAACACACGGGGGAAATTGGTTGTGCCTCTCCCTAAAACCAGGGAGGATTTCCATTAAACAGTCATGGGGGGCTCCATATGCTAGAGGGGGGGGGCTCCATATGCTAGAGTCCTGCGCAGAACCAATTTCTAAGACCCAGACCCGAACCGCAACCCTCATATTTACCCACTTTGATCCGCTACCCAACCTGGACCCGCAACTGCCTTATTCGCAACCCGACCTGCAACCCGCTGACCACCATCAAACAGGAAGTGATGTTGCTGCAAACTGGAAGTGATGTCATCAAAAATGGGCAGGGCAGAAACAAGTTTTTTAAAACTTTAAAAGGAGTAAAATATAGACAATATTACATAAGATAAGAAAGAGACCTGCAACCCGACCCACAGAGCCGCGTCCCGCAGGTTACCCATACCTAAAAATCCTCCCCTCATTCCGCCGTGTGCCCGTTTTTTTTTTTTTGGGTAACCTGCGGGTACCCGACCTGCTGCAGGACTCTACCATATGCCAATCTATTCACCCCTTTAGCTCAAAGCCTTGTCTCTTTCATGGCATTCAGCCCCCTGACAAAAGTCTTGTTTGCCCCCACCCCTGTTTTGGTAGCCCTGATATTACTAAAATAGAAGTGTTAAACCCAATGTACTTGGTGCTGCTTACCCATGACACTATTTGAATGAAAAAGATTGTTCAGTTGTTCCTAGTAAGAATATGATTAACACTGGACTATAGGAATTGTAGTCAAGGTTCTCTAGGAAATGTCCTGGTAATCTGTACTTTTTCTTTTCAGTGCATGGCCCACCACCTGGAATGAGAGACCTCCCACCAAGACCATTCTTACCACCTGGTCCAATGCCTTCTGATCTGAGAGGTTTTATCCGTGGACCCCTCGGTCCTAGAGATTATCCCCCTGGTCCTATGCCACCTCCTGGTCCTAGGGATTACTCCATGCTTCCTCCAGGAGTAAGGGACTTCCCACCTGGGGCCCCTATTCCTGGTCCTCGGGATTTCCCTCCAGGTCCCCCACCACCAGGGGGGCGAGACTTCCCACCTGGACCTCCTCTAGTAAGGGACTTCCCACCTGGAAACCCTCCACCAGGAGCAAGAGACTTCCCACCTGGCCTACCCCCTCCAGGAGCAAGAGAATTTATAGGAGGACCTCCTCATCCTGGATCAAGAGAGTTTTTACCCGGGCCCCCTCCTCCAGGAGCTAGAGATTTTATCCCAGGTCCCCCACCTCTTGGGGCTAGAGAATTTCATCCTCAAGGAGTCCCACCACCTCGACCTCCATCTGGAGCAAGAGACTTTATTCAAGGTCGGGACTTTCCTGCAGGACCTCATCCTGGATCCTTCCCGGTAGGCCCATCACTGCCTGATCAGCGCGTTTTCTCTTCTGCACAGAGACCACCGGCACGGACAGACCACAAACTCCCACCAGAACCCAAACCCTGAAATTTCTGCTATGGAAACACACGCTAGAAACAAAAAGTACTTTCAGTAGTTTCCCGTTGGATACAGCGTTACGGTTTACACAAATACCCCCCAATTTATTATTTCAGTCGTCTTCTATTTGCAATAAATATTTTACTTTTTTGTTTTTTGGGGGATTTTTAATTAATTATTCTGGATTTGCAATACAGACGCACCTGTCTCCCCACCCCCATCCCCTTTAATGTACCAGAGTTAACCCTTATTTGTCTTAAAGAAATGAATGTCAACATTTCCTGTGGAAATACATTTTATAATGACATTATTTGCAATGGCTTTTCCACGCTCGGCTGTAGCCTAGACCACTGGTTTACATAGAATAAAGAATTGTTTTTAATCTCTGGTTGGGAACACCAGAAGTGCACATAACCTGTAAATCAGAGAATAATTCTAATAATAAAGAATAGGAAAACTCTTCTCTATGACTCCTGTTTTATCACGTGTTCCTTTAATAACCTACCGGCTCCAAAATAATCAGCTTGAGTATTCTTGTAGGAGCCTCTGGAAAATTCCAATAATTATAAATTTACCAGTGAATCTCTGGCAAGAAAAGTGATAATCACCCATAAAGGTTCCACCATTGTACAATTAGTCATATATAGCAGTAGGGCCTAAATGCTGACTGTGTGCTGCACCATCTCTCAAAGGCAAAACAACGGGGAGCACAGGGGCTTGGGCTGAACTATAAACTATTGTTAGAATAAGTGCTTCTCCGTATTATTTGCAATACATAAGCTAACACTAGGTGGTGTTAGAGTGTAGATCAAGGACAAGACGCAGTGTCAGTTTTTCTGAAGTCCCCTGCTATTTAATATAAGGAGGAATTCACAATACAAGTCCAACTACTAATGAATTCAGATTCTCATTTAATGGCAGCATAGAAACCAGTGCATTCTGCATCAGAATTAAAGGGCATGTAAAGGCAAAAAAAATAAAATCCCATTTTTACTTTCTTTAATGAAAAAGAAACCTATCTCCAATATACTTCAATTAAAACATGTATTGTTTTAATAAGAAACCTGACTGTATGCAGTGAAATTCTCCCTTCATTTACTGCAGTGGATAGGAATTGTCAGACGGTCCCTAACTGCTGAGCAGGGAAACAATCATACTTATGAACAGCAGGGGGAGCCCCCGCCTTACTTCCCAGCCATGCAGAACTCAAGCAGCTTTGTTTATGACGATCCCTAAGCAGCCCAGACCACACTGAGCATGTGCACAGTCTTAGTCTTGCAGAGATGTTTAACAGAGTTACAAGATTGTGACCCCCTGTGGCCAACTTTAAAAGCATAAATCATTTGTTTGATTAGGCTTGTGGTGCAGTAAGTTCTTGTTTATGTTTAGCATACAAAATACAGCATTTCTAGCCTTATTCTATTTTAGACTTTACTTCCCCTTTAATGATCAGCCTTGCAGCATCAGCTTCTACAGTAGATAAACCTCACTTTCTGCAAGAGGATTTCCCCCCAACCCACTGAGCATGTGCAGTGCCACGGACACAAAAAAATGCCAAACAAGATGGGGAGCTTCTGTGAAGGCCCAAATCATTACTGTTATAGGGCTGCTGAACCTCTGGGCTGATACTGCAATTTCAGTTTATAAAAAACAGCATTTCTAGCCATTTTCCCTTTTTAGTTATTTTTATAAACTGCAGTAGCAGCCGGAGTCTGATTTCTGTTAACACATTGGGCCCTGGGTCTCTGTAGGGTCACAATAAGGGGAGAATGAGAAAGAAGATGGAGAAGAAACAATAATATAAAGTGTCTCTGAACTACTACAAATACTGACCCAGACGTGCCCCTCTTAAGCATGGCAGAATTATTTTAGTTGTGTCCAAAAACTTAAATTTTATTTCTATTTTTAAATAAAATAGGAAGCCAATAACTTCCTATAATAATCTCGGGGGCCTACTCTGCATGTGCAAGATGCGCCCGCTATTAATCACTTCCCAGATCAACCATGTGATACACTCTCCAAAGAAAAGACAAAACAAAAAACGATTGTTTTATCTAATGAAACAATTTATTTTTTAACAAAGTTTACATGAAAGCAGCTTTTGTTGCAATGCAAGAGACCTTCTGAATGGAGAGGAAGGATTTTACTAGGGATGCACCGAAGGATTCAGTCCAGGATTCGGCCTTTTTTTGAACAAACGGAATCCTAATGTTCGTATGCAAATTAGGGGCAGGAAGGGAACTCGCGACTTTTCGTCACAAAACAAGTAACATTTTTTTTCCTATGGAGATGGCCTTTACGTAATTTGGAACTTTCTAGATAATGGGTTTTCCCGGATAACGGATCCCATACCTGTATCATATTTGTTAAAGTTGGTGGAAATAGGTTAAAGAATAAACATAACGTATGTGAGCCAATGGGAAATCACTAGAGTGTCAGACTGACCAATCAGAACATCTTGGGCCAATCTAAAATCTGAATGTGATTGCTGTGAGAGTTGGCGTCAGCTTCTCTAGTGGGTCCAAGTCCGACACTGGGGGAACGATATTGGGTGCGAACGTGGAAACATCAGAATCTGAACATATGAAATCATTACTTTCCCAGACATTCAGCTTTACCAGTAAACCGAATGCACCGATAGAGGATAAAATACAAAATATACATTAGAGTGACAAAGCTGTTGAAGTACAAATCATTCGGGTGCTAAGGAATTGGGGTCGGAATTACACAGATATGATTAAAAAGGGGTTAAATTAAATCTGTAGAAAATAGGATTCTGCCTAGAAAAAGCCCAGTGGTTTTTCATTGGAAGAAGATAATAATGTCAGGTCTCATATAGGGGGGAGTAAGGAGAGGAAGGGGGGGTTCCATGCGCTGGAATTAAATGGGGTTTCTGGGTAAATACATAATGGATCCCAGATATGATTCACGCCCTCCTGGGAAGCATGCTGTATGTACACAGATCATACGTGTTAGACTCCTATGTACAAGAGTGAGCCAGTCACCAAAGTCCTTTAACACTCGTATGAAGACACAAGATGGTACATCCCAAGTCTATTATTGCTGTTGGTTGGACCAAAAAAAATTGATTTTGCTACTTTTTGACGTAGGATTACAGGCAACGTATATTAAAAAAAAACAGTTGTTTATGTGAATGTACATAAATGCTCCATATCCCGATGGATTTATCTTGACATGTGACTCCAGTGATGGAATGGCCTCCCCTGTGTGTGGGTACTGCAGTATTGCGAGTCTGACCCTGGAGGAAGACACACAGACGCTCAGTCCTTGAGCAGCGTTTGAAGCAGGTGAAGGTAGAGCGGCTTCTTCGTTAGCAACTGTAATTTCTTCCTTTTAAAGTCAGTTGGTTTCTTGTAGCTGCATGAACAGAAATGGGGAAACGGTTATTTTGGGGGGGAGAAAATCAAACTTTGTTTGCCTCATTTTCCCCAATTGTCTCAAATTGTTCCCATTTATTAAAGGAAAAATAAAACCTGAACTTAAAGTTGCAGCCCAGATGTTCAGCAGCCCTATAATACTAATGATCCAGGCCTTCAAAGTTGCTCCCAGCAGTTCCCCATCTTGGATCTTGTAAGGGATCTTGTGTGTCAGTGACACTGCACATGCTCAGTGAGCTTGGGCTGCTAAGAGTAAAAGGATTCTGTTGTGATTTTTATGATGTAGTTTTTATTTCTGACACTGTTTACACTGCAAATAATTCACTCTACAATATAAAATTTCATTCCTGAACCAACAAGTGTATTTTTTTTAGTTGTAATATTGGTGTGTAGGTGCATCTCAGGTCATTTTGCCTGGTCATGTGATTTCAGAAAGAGACAGCACTTTAGGATGGAACTGCTTTCTGGCAGGCTGTTGTTTCTCCAACTCAATGTAACTGAATGTGTCTCAGTGGGACCTGGATTTTACTATTGAGTGCTGTTCTTATATCTACCAGGCAGCTGTTATCTTGTGTTAGGGAGCTGTTATCTGGTTACCTTCCCATTGTTCTGTTGTTAGGCTGCTGTGGAGGAAAGGGAGGAGGTAATATCACTCACACAGAGCACAAGTCACATGACTGGGGGCACTTGGGAAACTGACAATATGCCTAGTCCCATGTCAAATTTAAAACAAAATTAAATATAAACAAAACTGTTTGCTCTTTTGAGAATTTTTTTCCCCATGACAGTATACCTTTAAGGGTCGTGGGAAATCATCAAGCAGACAATGAGGTTAGTCTGTAACAGAGACTGATAATTCTGATGCAGACTGCACTGATTTCTATGCTGCCATGTGAATGTGCAACTGAGCTACTGGGGCATCTTCAGAGGCACAGAACTTCCCTACTAAAGGGCTTTTGGGGCCTTGACCAATTCTTCTCTTTTGGATGGTTTTGACTCTTTGGGGACCTTCCTCCTGGTAAAAGAAACTTTGCCCCTAAAAGCCTGGGCCTCTATTACTATACGAGAGAAACCCAGGAGGGAAGACAAGTAGAATGGAACCCGGCATTGGCAGAGAGAAGCAGAAAAGTGACCTGTACCCAACACTGACAGTAAAAATATATATTTATTTCTATTATAATAAAATGTCCTCCAATCAGGGCTGTATTTAGATCTGGTGTTGCCAGGGGGGATAGGTTATATATCTCTATCTATATATCTATATCTCTATATATATGTCTATACAGTTATGGGACCTGTTATCCAGAATGCTCGGGACCTGGGGTTTTCCAGATAACGGATCTTTCCGTAATTCGGGTCTTCATGCCTTAAGTCTACTAGAAATCCATGTAAACATTAAATAAACACAATAGGCTGGTTTTGCTTCCAATAAGGATTAATTGTATCTTAGTTTGGATCAAGTACAATCTACTGTTTTATTATTACGGAGAAAAGGGAAATCATTTTTAAAAATTTGGATTATTTGGATAAAATGGAGTCTATGGGAGACAGCCATTCCGTAATTCGGAGCTTTCTGGATATTGGGTTTCCGGATAAGGGATCATATACCTGTATATCTATCTATCTATCTATCTATATATATATCTCTATCTATCTATATCTATCTATATATATCTATACATATATATCTAGAAAATACAGCCCTGCCCCCTCCAGTTAAACCCCAATCTTTAGCTGTAAAGATTATGATACTCTCACATGTACTGGATGTGAATAAAGGGCAAGTAATGCTCCTCAATGTAATATTCCTCATCTGTATCAGCAGCACTACAATAAAGGCTTGATGCACGTACAGTTCTATTACTGTCTGCCCCGGCTTTATCTCATCCATTTCCATGAAGGCAAAACACTTGGTGCTGGTGAATCGCTTCTTCGGTTTGTAGTGTTTGAATTCAAAGAAAATAGCTGCCCCTGAAAAGAGCAAAGGGAATGAGGTTACAAGTATGGAACAGGCAGGATAGAACACGATCCATCAACACAACAACTGGGTTCCGCTCATCATCCTGCCATAGAATGACTCAGGCCTGATGATTTTATGAAGTCTATGGAGGGACACTGATCGATGGGACACTGATCGATGGGCCACAGCCGAAAATAAAGGGAAGTTGATTTATACGAAAGAGATTCAGAATAAGAACGAGATCATAGGGGGGAGTTTTGATCAGTGCACAGCAAACTTCCTGTCTGCAGGATATATCAGGGGAATTCTTTTATACAAATGCCCCATAGGTAAGAGAATACTCCATGATGGCAGACTTCATAAGTTCTGTTCCTGATAAATAGGCAGGGTCAGCATCAGACTGGGCCTGCAGCCTCAGGGGCCCCAACACTATCCCGCAGGCCCCTCCCTGCCTTATCAATATGGGGGAGGGGGTTAATGGATCTAATGTCAGGATATTATGGCACAAAACCTGCTGACTTCTGCCATAAAGTAATGAAAGAAATATTCCACAACACAGCGCTCAGACAACAAGCAAGGGATGGCTTTAATTAGGGAAGATCAGTATTCTGGGTTTAAAGGGGAACTCCATCAAAGAACTGTTATTTTGCATAATGAGAGCAGTATCCGTTTATTTTCTCTGCACTCCTGGTTCTGACTCTTGAAACAGCGCAGCAGAAGCCAGCTGATTAGGTGACCTGGAGGAGAACGGACTCCTGCTAAACTGTTTCAAGAGTAGGGATGCACCAAATCCAGGATTCAGTTCGGAATTCTGGCTTTTTCAGGAGGATTCGGCTGAATCCTTGTGCCTGGCCAAACCGAATTCAAATCCTAATTTGCTTATGTAAATTAGGGGCGGGTAGGGAAATCACATGACTTTTCACCACAAAAGATGTTTCTACTTTTTTGTTTCCTGCCCCTAATTTGCATATGCAAATTGGGATTCGGTTCGGTATTCAGCCGATTCTTTCACGAAGGCTTCGGGCATTCGGCCGAATCCCAAGTGGTGGATCCGGTGCATTCAAGAATCAAAAAAAGAAAATAAAAAGGGATAAACAAATGCAGTGCTGAATAACCGTGACATCATCTTTTGCTTTAAACGTTTTAGATCATTCTCACCTTTGGTAAGTTTTTCCACGTGTTTCTGGATTTCAATTTCAACATTAAAATGGACATACGTGTCCTCTTTCCTCGTGGCCATGGGGGTGTCTTGTACTGGAGTCAAATCAATGCCATTTAAATCTGTACAATTAGATGAGAACATCAGTGAAATGAGGTTGGAGCAGAATTGTGCAGACAACTTGGATATCTGAACTGCAGCCCTTACATTTTGCAACTATACTTCCCTACACTCCTTTGCTTGTTGGGGCTGCTGGGAGTTGCAGTTCAGCACAAAGATACCTGTGGTTTGTGCAGCCATAATGAAGTACACAAGGCATGTCTGTTAGTGCTGTCACATCAAATCATCTGATGACCTTGGGTTCTAATCCCATTCCCAGAAAAGGGAAGTTCAGGTCTTGCAGGAAAATAAAAATCCAGAGTAGCACAGAGACCTGGGATTAGCAGCCAGACTAAGCACACAATCTGCAGAGCCAACTGGAACAGAATGTTCTGTTATACAGATAGCTAGAATCTCAGCCATAAAGCAGGGCAGGACTGCAGCTTGCAATGGGGATCAGATAGGATCTGTGCAGCCACTGGGACAGAATGTTCTGTTATACAGATAGCTAGAATCTCAGCCATAAAGCAGGGCAGGACTGCTGCTTACAATGGGGATCAGATAGGATCTGTGCAGCCACTGGGACAGAATGCTCTGTTATACAGAAAGCTAGAATCTCAGCTGCCATAAAGCAGGACAGGACTGCTGCTTACAATGGGGTCAGATAGGATTTGTGCAGCCACTGGGACAGAATGCTCTGTTATTAGGGATGCACCGAATCCAGGATTCGGTTCGGGATTCGGCCAGGATTCGGCTTTTTTAGCAGGATTCGGATTCGGCCGAATCCTTCTACCCGGCCGAACCGAATCCTAATTTGCATATGCAAATTAGGGGCGGGGAGGGAAATTGCGTGACTATTTGTCAGAAAACAAGGAAGTAAAAAATGTTTTCCCCTTCCGTCACTAATTTGCATATGCAAATTAGGGTTAGAATTCGGTTCGGTATTCAGCCGAATCTTTCACCAAGGATTCGGGGGTTCGGATGAATCCAAAAAAGTGGATTCGGTGCATCCCTATCTGTTATACAGATAGCTAGAATCTCATCCATAAAGCAGGGCAGGACTGCTGCTTACAATGGGGATCAGATAGGACCTGTGCAGCCATTGGGACAGAATGTTCTGTTATACAGATAGCTAGAATCTCAGCTGCCATAAAGCAGGGCAGGACTGCTGCTTACAGTGGGGATCAGATAGAATCTGTGCAGCCACTGGGACAGAATGCTCTGTTATACAGATAGCTAGAATCTCAGCCATAAAGCAGGACAGGACTGCTGCTTACAATGGGGATCAGATAGGATCTGTGGGACAGAATACTCTGTTATACAGAATGCTAGAATCTCAGCCATATATCTAGGTGACTGACACTTCAAAAAAAATTTTTTTACATGGGCATCAGTTTAGAAACACAATAATAACACTATAAATATTTACCCTTTACACTAACAGTAATGTAAGGATCAATGCACTGTCCCGCATCTTTCAAGCCAATCTTCTCAATTTTAATTGTGAGTAACGTCATTCCGGGTTCAGACGGCAGCCTGGGTAAGAGTGTACCTGGGGAATGAAGAATAGGAGTCACTAATATGTACATTTTAATAATAAAGTCTGGGCGCGAGGTTCAATTAACTCTAAGGGCAGTGGCACAAACAGCAATTCTAGGCACTTAGTAGTTCTGCTGGTGAGTAAAAAACAAAAAAACCCCAGGTCACCTCCCATTCATCCCACGCAGTAGGTTAAGGTCACACCCATGAACCTTGTTCTCCCATGTAATAACCCCACAATACCGCTAACTAAGACTTTAAAGGTAAGGGAGGTACATTCATGAACAGGACAGTTTGCTGGCTGCACGACATCCAGATGGAGATTGCACTGTGCATTGTCAGCTGTGCCACCAGTCTGGAGCCAGGAAGGTACATTTTAAAGGAGAACTAAACCCTACAAATGAATATGGTTAAAAATGCCACGTTTTATATGCTGCACGTATTGCACCAGCCTAAAGTTTCAGCTTGTCAATAGCAGCAATGATCCAGGACTTCAAACTTGTCACAGGGGGTCACCATCTTGGAAAGTGTCTGTGACACTCACATGCTCAGTGGGCTCTGATTGGCTGTTGAGAAGCTAAGCTTAGGGCTCGTCACTAATTATCCAGCAGAAAATGAGGTTGGTCTGTAATATAAGCTGATGCTACAGGACTGATTATTAAATTCTGATTCTCTAATTGCACTGGTTTCTGTGCTGCCATGTAGTAATTATCTGTATTAATTACTAATCAGCCTTATATTGTGACATTTCTATTCTATGTGTACTATATATTGTGAGTGGGTCCCTAAGCTCAGTAAGTGACAGCAGCACAGAGCATGTGCAGTGAATCAGCAGAAAAGAAGATGGGGAGCTACTGGGGCATCTTTGGAGACACAAATCTTTACTGTTAAAGGGCTGTGGTTGCCTTGGGCTGGTACAGAAGCACAAAACATAATGTACATTTCTTCTTTAGTTAGGCTTTAGTTCTCCTTTAACTGAAGCAGCAACAAAATAGAACAACGCAAAGCCTCTGCAAAGTTCGTACCTTGAATGGCTCCTGGGTTGAAAGGACAGTGATGAGTGGAGCGAGTGAATGATGAAGCCATGCAGGGAGTCAGCAAATGAGAAACAGGGACATGGAGTCGTTAGTGAGAGCAAATTAATTCTCTTACTTAAAAGTAAACAAGCACATAGGGTGAGAGTAACATGTAACATTCACAGAACACGTCAGCGTTAAAGGAACATTTCGGTATAAAAATAAAAACTGGGTAAATAGGCTGTGCAAAATAAAAAATGTATCTAATATAGTTAGTTAGACAAAAATGTAATGTATAAAGGCTGGAGTGACTGGATGTGTAACATAATAGCCAGAACACTACTTCCTGCTTTGCAGCTCTCTAACTCGGCATAAAAGGTGGCCATAGATAATATTGTTCTAATTAAATTTCCATATGATATTCAGTGCGTGTATGGTGGGAGATGAGCCGACCAATAATCCTTAGAAGACTTGGATATCAGTCGGCTCATTCATCGGCCCAGCCTGGAACATTTTAATCAGCCATTGTTAGTGCTGAATCGTCAGATACAGGTAGAATTCTATTGTTTCTATCTGTATATCTGTCCATTCAGCTCTACACGTGTGTTTTGAAACAAACAATCTTTCCTGCGACCAATAGTCGCAAGAACGATTGTAATTGTTACATCTATGGCCACCTTTAGTCAGCGACTAACAGTTCAGTGATTGTGCAATTGATCCTCAGCATTCAGCTCAGATTCAAAAGCAACAGTTATGACCCATGTGCCCCCCCTGCCCTCAAGTCACTGATTGGTTACTGCCTGGTAACCAATCAGTGGAAACCAAGAGAGCTGAAAAGCAGGAAGTAGTGTTCTGGTTATTATGTTAGACATCCAGTCACTGCAGCCTTTATACATTACATTTTTGCCTAACTAACTATATAAGAAACATTTCTTATTTTGCACAGCATGTCTATTTACCCAGTTTTTATTTTTATACTGAACAATCCCTTTAAAGCCATTTACTGTGGGGAAGCTATATTCCTTGGCACCATTCACTTCCTGCTCAGGAAGTTGTCACTGGCAGGAAGTGGGCAATGTAAGGAAAATACCAACCCCCATAACAAATATACACACAACATGCATATAATGATAAAAACAGCAAGTTTATATAAAATGTCAGAATTTAAGTACAAAAATATCCCACACTGTCATGGGAATGTGTCTGCATGACTTGCCACCCCCTATTCCCCTGGTACCCCATGCCACTTACCTGTTTTGCCCCCAGGGCTCCTGCATGGGGGAAACTGTCTATTGGATCTTTGTCCCACCCACAAACCCGTCATTCCTATAGCAGCCCTGTGCCACTGGCTAACCTGTGTGACATAATGGCTAGTACAGGGGCCCATACCAGTGCAAAGGGGTCCGGCCTGTTGGAGCATTAGGCTGAAACATGAGGGTGGTGCTTACTGGATATCACTGGGACCATATTTTCTATCTTTCTAATGTTGTTCTGAGCTAGAGGGGCCTGGCCCAGCTTTGACTACACATTTAGGGGCCAGAACCAAAAAGCCAAGACCTCCGCTCCCACGGAATGTTTATCACATAGAAACATGAAAATGGTGTTAGGTGGAGCAAATTGAAGCCAGGCAGGAATTCAGCTGTGGAACCGTCTGCTGGGCCCCAGCCATTCAATTGTCTCACAGTCATGGTATTTAGGGATAGAACTCATAGGCAGAGCATTGTCTCAGCAATGGGAAGTGTTAAGGCAACATGTAATATATATAGCAATAAAACTACTATATATTGTGTGTCCACACAGGGACCTTTCTCAAGGCAACCATGTCACACCCCACACTTGTTTATATACCCAAAACCACAATCAACAGGAAGTGACAAAAACACCATTGGAGGCAACTACAATAACTAATTAATTGTCCACATCACATTTTTAACACATATATCAACTATTTAACTTATCAGAGCACTGAGGCACTTTAATATCCAGGATATACAAACACATGATATGATACAGTACAAGCAGCTTGTATGAATCTTTAAGCACACAACTATAGACTGATTAAGACACTTGGTCACTTTATTCGCGTATATAGCGTTTTTTTTTTTGCACTAATTATTGTAATTGCCTCCAATAGTGTTTTTGTCACTTCCTGATGAAGGGTTCAATGGGATTATTGGTATATAAACAGTGTGGGGTTTAACATGGTTGCCTTGAGAAAGGTCCCTGCGTGGACATAAACATTACGTTGGCTTTTCATGTGATTCTTAAATACACCTTTCAATAATTCACCAATATGTCGGAGTTGCTGGTCATTCTTTCAATATTGAATCTATTTACCCTATATAAACAGTTTTTTTTTAATTAACTTAATAAAATGATGGTTTTAAAATAACCTGTGGAAAGGTTCCCAGTGTGCACTCATTTACCTTATCGATATTGTTTACATGAGTAGCACCTGGGTGTTTTGCTTAATTCAGTGGAGTGCGGATAATCGTCTGGGATCGGGAGAGGGTGCCTTGCACAGTGTAATTCTTCCCGGGGGTTTATTGCTGTGTGTACATGGAGTAAATGGAGCTTGCAGCGACTGTCTGGGGCTTGCGGAAGGGTGGAGGAGGGGGTTCCTTAGCAGGTTAAGGGGTAAAGGATGTACTGCTACAGCTGGTGGGTTATCCACTTTGGGTGCAGGGACAGATTCAGGGTTAATAGGGATGGGAACTCTTGCTTGCTGCGCTGCCCTTTGCAGCAGGAAAGCAGAAAATGTTCCCAGTGTGCACTCATGTCTTTTATTTATTCTATATTGCTGCATAATGTATATATATTTGTCCATATATGTCAAGTAAGTCATTAGTCTGCATAAGGAATCTCTTTTAGGAGAAGGAGCTGTCATACTGCAACATGATCCATTCATTTAACAACACTGAAGCTTATGGAAACCAGATCTGCTAAGCAGGTGAGTAGGAGAAGCACCAAAAAAACAAAAATATAACCGACATATACAGGATGTATCACCTAAGCAAATATAATAGAGACACAGATTTAGGAGGCATCCATTGGGTACAGTTTTAACAAAAAGACAGTGCCCCTTTAAGAATTTGTTTCTCACCTGGTACACGGGCAGGAAACAAATCAGGAGACCCAATCCCGGCCCCGCCATCTTCTTCCTCTTCGTCTACTTCTAAATTCTCCTCTTCTCCGGGCGCTAAAATCCTCCTAGAGAGAAGATTACAGGATGTTAATGGGCTGGGCCTGCCATATACCGACTCTCCGCACGATAGCTGGGCCCACGCCCATAAGAAGTGGGATGTACCACATGAGTCGAATGTGCTTACCTTAACGGAACAGGCTGAACATCAAAGGGGAATTCTTTGTTGAAGGTGACAATGGAGCTTAGAACTGAAATAAAGGAGAGAGTTCAGTATCATGAATTATAAGCCTTATTATACAACTCAAAATGCTATTGGTAGTCAGGGTCACTGACTCTGGAAACAAAACAAAATAAAATGGAGTTCTTTTGTTACTTTTTTGTTTTTATAATTTCTGCCCCACCCCTAACAAACCAAAAATGATCTGCATGTCCAGATGAATGCCAAGCGGCTATCAAACTATGAAAAACATCTGGTTTCCAAATGATTTATGTGGTTTTCTGGATTTTCTACTCATTTTGTGTTGTTCTGCTCTCGGTGTGTAGCAAGGGGGAATCACATCCAGACTCAGTAACGATTCATCTCAGCGACACTCACTTGGTTCTAGTTTCTTTACGTCCTCCAGCGTGAAGCCCTCCTGGGACTGCGTGTACTGTTACATACAGAATAATAACGGTCAGCGTCAAGAGAACGCACACGCAAGGGTTAATATAGTGAAAAAAGTACCCCCTCTTGTAAATTATAAGAATATTATAAGTTACCGAGGAGTTTTATGACCATATAAAAACACGAGGCCGAAGGCCGAGTGTTTTTATACAGGTCATGGAACTCCGAGGTAACTTCTAATATCCTCATACTTTGCAACTGGGGGTACTTTATTTATTATAATACACAAGTTTCAGTGAGTCATGTGACAGAAATGACATCAGAACTCACCGTTTATAACTGATGACATCAGAATTTACCGGTTTAAGGATATAATTTACAAGATATTCATGGCTTTTGTGTATTATAAAACAATACACCTTGTAGATGATGGGTTATGATATAGAGCAGTCACTAAAACAGAGTAATATTGACTGATTATTTACCAGGGGTTGCAAATGTACAGTAAGTGGAAACTTTCCTGCACTGCTCCTACTCCCCACACAAGGAAATTAGCCACAGATCTCTGATCGGAGCTTCAGCCACTATACTTTGTTAAAGGAGAAGTAAAGTCTAAAATAGAATAAGGCTAGAAATGCTGTATTTTGTATACTAAATATAAACATGAACTTACTGCACCACAAGCCTAATCAAACAAATGATTTATGCTTTCAAAGTTGGCCACAGGGGGTCACCATCTTGTAACTTTGTTATACATCTTTGCAAGACCAAGACTGTGCACATGCTCAATGTGGTCTGGGCTGCTTAGGGATCGTCATAAATTATCAAAACAGTCATTGTCATGTTGTCATGTAACCAGTTTATCTGTTTAAATCTGGCTCCATGATTTGTGTCCCTGCAGCTGAATTTGGAAACAGTAAAGGGGATGTAAAGGCAAAAATAAAATCCAATACAAATCTCTACACAGTCGCCGACTGCTCTACAGGGAAACAAACAAAGCTGCTTGAGTTCTGCATGGCTGGGAAGTAAGCCGGTGGCTCCCCCTGCTGTTCATAAGTATGATTGTTTCCCTGCAGAGCAGTTAGGGACCGTCTGACAATTCCTATCCACAGCAGTAAATGAAGGGAGAATTTCACTCCACAGTCTTCTTATAAAAACTGTACACATTTTTTAATTAAAGTATATTGGAAGTTTCTTTTTCATTAAAGAAAGTAAAAATGGGATTTTATTTTTTTACCTTTACATGCCCTTTAATATATTATATTACAATTAACCTCAGCAGTATGTAGTAAGCAGTATGGAAGGCCAAACTCATTATTATGCAGATTTAAGCAGAAATAAATCTGCCCGGAGCCTCGCTGCATTGGGTCTGTCACATTAGGTTGGCGTTGGCCTTTTCTATGGTGCCAGGGCAAGATTTCTTGACTAGTCACAAAGGCTAACAGACAGGGAAGCAGGACGAGGTTAAAATGGGGGGGGGGGGTGGACAAGAAATAATAATAATGGCAATAAGCACAAGAGCAGAGAGGCAGATGTACCTGTAGGGCAGCACTGCGGAGTCCTAGGCATGTTGCAATCTTCCCAATGGTTTTCTGCAGATGGAAACAAAAAAGGCACATTAGATATTGAGGGACAATAGGGTCAAACTGTGCAGTCTGTTCTTTAAAGGACCACCACACACCCATTAAATAATTGCAATTGCATTATCACAGGCTGCTCCCATATAGGGTTATGTATCAAAAGGAACAAAGTTTGCCCAGGTGCAGTAACCTATAGCAACCTATCTGCAGGTAAAAACCAAACGTCTTATTGGTTACTGCTCCTGGGCAAACTTAGTGCCTTATATCACATATGGTGGATAGTGCATTGTGTTATAAGCCGTAAAGTGGAAGCAGCAAAGCCAACATAGACTGGTGCAATGTCACTGGGGATGCGGCCAAAAAATAGTGGAGAATTGAATTCAACACTGAAGGACATTCCTGATTGTCTGCTTATAGCTTTATGGTATTTTATCTACATTAAATAAGCACAGGTATTCTCTTGAACTAAGCACAGAAACAGCCCACTTATTGCCTACATAGAGATATACCATAAGCACTATGGCAGCATAGGTATTCTCCTTTACTAAGCACAATTCAGCAGGAACAGTCCCCCTCACCCTCATTAGGTGGATACTATTTTTATATCTGCAACACAATAACACTACCAGGCAAGGTCTGTGTAGCTGTTGTCTGAAAAACAATCATCTTTAAATGAGCAAAAATTGCAGCACCTCCCCCTCAATTTAACAAAATCTAACAGCCATATGACTGTGTGGCCTACACAGGAGTAAAACCACACATGTGCCAGTCATGTTCCCTGCCAGCTGCCGTCTTACTCCAAGAAACACTTGTTCTTAACCCCCAGCAAGCAATAGGTTTGTATCCTCAAGAAGCATTGGACTTTCCTATGAAACACTGTATATCTGCACCCGGAACAACTGATCTCAGCAACTGAAAAAGAAATGGCCTTCCCAAAGGTGCAACTCACATCCTCCTCTGTGAAGCAACTGTGATCCTCTCTCAAGAACTTTGCCCACCGCACAACGGATATCCACCATTAAGAAGTAGTCTGTGGCCACCCTAGTAAAGCAGCCAATGGCCTCTAGTAATCAACAGGTGCCCTCCACCAACAAGGGGCTAGCACCCACCTCCAAGATGCAGCCAGGGCCCTCCTCCACAATGTGGCTGGCGTCCTCCTCCACCATTGCGGCTGGCGCCCTCCTCCACAATGTGTCTGGTCCCTCCTACAAAAATGCGACTGGCACCCTCATCCAAAATGCGCTGGCGCCCTACTCTAATATGCGGCAGCATACCGGTAGGTATTACCCTGTATGAAGCACAATTCAGCAGGAACAGTCCCCCTCACCACAACTATTAGGTGAATACTATTTTTATATCTGCAACACAATAACACTACCAGGCAAGGTCTGTGTAGCTGTTGTCCGACAACAAGAAGAAGCTGGTGTCCTCCTCCAAGAAGCAGCTGGTGCCCACCCTCACAACGCAGTTGCCACTCACCTCTGGGCAGCATGTGCCATCCCATAGGAAGCAGCAGGCATCCGCTATAAAGCAACTGGTATCCTTCAAAAAGCAACTGGTATCTTCCCCAAAGATGCAACTGATATCCACCATTAAGAAAAAAAGCCGGATGGTCAAAGCAACCAATGGCCTCCAACAAGCAACAAGTACCTCTTCCCACAAAGTGTCTGGTACCTAATCCTAAACAGCCGCGGCCCTCCCCTGAGAAGCAGCCGGGACCCTCCGTTTGGCTGCAGTGGGTTCCCCCCACTGGTAACACCCGAAGACACAAAAAGGGTGAAAAGCTGCAGACAAAGAACCCTGAACAGCCTCTACACATACTGCAGCTTCTATTAAACCTTGAAATGACCGACATCAGCTTGTTACATCTGCTCACTTTTATATCCGACTTATTATGTTAGTGCCCCTAAAAGTTTCATGGAAGCCTTTATAATGAAATGGAAGTGGAAACTCAGGGCCACCGTAGTCTCTCTCCATAATCTTCTCTTTCGGACCTAATGTCTCCCCCTTGTGCTTAATTCACAGACTGTGTCCGAGTCGGCAGCTCTACCTGTATGTACCACCGTGGTGTTAAAAAACAGACCAACTGACCATAACAGGCAGGACAATGATCTTTGACAGTAATTAAAGGGGAACTCCACCCAAATGTTAAATTTTTGCTAAATGAAAGTAACTGTAACTAGGCAAATTTCCAATAACTATGCAAACATTTTATAGTTTTATAGCAGAGGTTATCCCTTTCTGCACTGCTGGTTCTGATTCATGCAGCAATGTAGTCAGCTCTCTTCTATCCAAGACTCCAGTTCCCAAAATGGCTTGCATGTTTCTTTATAAATCTGTTATTTAATCGGTGTCTGCTACACTGTGTCAATGAGTCAGAACCAGCAATGCAGAGAATAAAGAAGTATAAAAGTACTGAACACTGTAATGAATATATATTTTTCTAGAATCACTATTGGGCATCAGACATAATAAGCGTGTTCAATGTAATTCTTTAGTCTCTCGGGATCAGTAGGTTGAATACATTCGAGGAGATACTGCAGGGACCAAGACCAAGTATGTAACTCTGATGGACAAAAACACTGCAATTAGAAATATGTATTATAAGAATCTCTCCAATAAAGAGCCCTGGAAGCCATAGGCTCGCTGTCATTTCCTCGCTGACAGTTGGGTGTGGTGGCTCAAGGAGTGAATAAGACCTACTGGTGCTCAGCCAGCTTCATCTCCAGTTTCCATATACATTCTGCTCCAACCCTTCCAACTCTCCAGGTCCCTGGAAAGCCATAAAGTCTGCAGTTCACGTGATCTACTGAGTATTACCCTCCGGCCGTGTGCGAGGAAGTTCAGCTGGCTCATGAAAGACGCCCATTCACAGGCAGGACAGACGGTGCAGGGGCTCTAGAAACAAGCTGAAGTCATTGCGGGAGATGGGGGGAATGGCAGCGAGGAAGTGAATCTCACTTAGCTCACACTTTATAAAAACAAAGAATTTAATAAAGAAAAAAAAAGTGAATCGGAGACTCATTTCCTACACAGAGTCTGCGACTTATGACTTTTGCTTAAAACTGCTTCATCTTAACATGGAGAAACCCAAGCAATGCTTAATGGGCCCGAGTGGGCAAGATAAAGCCAGTTGGGCCCCAGACACAGAGTTCCACGAGAGACCAAGGTAAAGCCCACTAGGATCCAGAGAGGCCAAGGCAAAGCCCACTAGGACATAAAGAGGCCACTAGGACCCAGAAAGGCCAAGGAAAGGCCCACTAGGACCCAAAGAGACCAAGGCAAAGCCCAATAGGATCCAGAGAGGCCAAGGTAAAGCCCACTTGGACCCAGAAAGGCCAATGAAAAGCCCACTGGGACCCAGAGAAGCCAATGAAAGGCCCACTAGAACCCAGAGAGGCCAATGAAAAGCCCACTAGAACCCAGAAAGGCCAAGGAAAAGCCCACTAGGACCCAGAAAGGCCAAGGAAAAGCCCACTAGGACCCAGAAAGGCCAAGGAAAAGCTCACTAGAATCCAGAGAGGCCAAGGCAAAGCCCACTAGGACCCAGAAAGGCCAAGGAAAAGCCCACTAGGACCCAGAGAGGCCAAGGCAAAGCATATGGAGCCTCAGAAATTGGATTATTGGCCAATAAGGACAGCATAGGTATTCCCCTGTACTAAGCACAATTCAGCAGGAACAGCCCCTAAGTTTGCTCATAGTCTGTACAGAGAGATCCTATAAACTATGGCAGCATAGGTATTCCCTTGTACTCAGCACAATTCAGCAGGAACAGCCTCCTAAACTTGTGAAATCAATTAGATCTTACACTGAGTAATGCCGGCTGGATATGGCTCTAAATGGGATTTTTATAGCTTGCAGTCTGCCAAAGAGCTTATGCGCCGTGATATTTTAATAAAATCCAGCCATTAAACACGTTATACTATTTCTACTACATGGCAAAAGGTGAACATTAAGCTAAAATTCCATAACCAGGTGGAATTTAAGATGAAATATCATGTTTCTTTCCCGTGTCATTTATTTATCAATGCATGAAAGTTAGAACTCACCATTTGATAAATACGGTTCTTAAAATCTCATAGGAATGAATAGAACGTTGTGAGTTTTTATTTATTAAGCTCTAGACTCGCATTTTGATAAATCTGCCCCTTAAATTCTCTCTGGTTGCTAGGTGGTACGGACCCTAGCAATCAGACTTCAAGAGGCCCATTTATCAAGAGGCCGACTTTATATCATTATTTTCTGAAAAATACTTGACCAAATCCGCACAGGATTATTCCCCTTATTTATTAATACATTTTCCCAGAAAAATTTCTGTGCAGGAAAAAAAATGAATCGTACAAATTTTTCTGATTTTTGCCGGAAAACCACAAAATCTTCGGATTATTGCACGAAACCCAGCGCAGATCATTATATCTTCAGGTCTACTCCCATTGACTTATATGTAACCTCGGCAGTTCTGAGATGCCGGATTTTCGGATTTGGACTTTTTCCATCCTCTGGGTATAATAAATCCTGAAAAATTTGTGGGTTTTTTTCCACTAAAAATTCGGATTTAATTATTTAAAAAAAAAAAAAGAAGCACGAAATCTTGGGTTTTTGGCATTCGGAGTTTAATAAATAACCCCCTGAAAGTTAGTGAGAGCCGGAAGCTAGAGTTTTATTGTTATTATTTCGTTTCTGGGCCCTGGTCAGACCCACAGTCTAGTCCTTGTAAATCAAAGCGAGAAAAAGAAGGACAGAGAGCAGGAGGATCCAGCTGCAGCAAGAAGCAATGTGCAGGTGTCTGTCCTGATCAGAACCACAGACAAGTCAATCTGAGCGAGTCCGTCATCTCCTGACCCCAAAAGGCACCCAAGGGCGTTCACTGGCCCCCCAGGAACAATTTTCTTGATGTTTTCTGTCCTGCTTGAGCCGAGTCCAGCTGAGATAATCTTACAGGAATGTTCAGTTGTCTCTTTAGTTTACTCTACAGATGAACAACTCTACTAGATACGGAACCAAAGTTATAAATACACACGGACTCTTGGGACACGGCAGGAAATCATGGGCCCCCTCCTCACCTATTTATTTGCTTCTTTAGCAGCAGAAGTAAAATCTATAATTGGGTGGGACAGAGAAAGCATCTACCCTGGGCCCCTGGGATCTGAAGGGGACTTGTAGTGACAAAACACTGATTATGTACAATGGACATATTATGTGATAGAACAATTGTTAGCTGTTGCTATTGTATATACTGGGAATGTCCAATGTGCAGCGCTCCAGCTTTTGTTAAACTACAACTCCCAGAATCCTTCATGCTGTTGCACATCCCTGATTTGTGTACAGGTATGGGATCCGGAAACCAACATGAAGACAGTGAAGAAGTGAATAGCACATACCTTCTGATCTTCTGTAAAGTCAGAGGAGTTGGCTGGAGACTGTGCTTCTTTCTGCAGCTGCCTTGCTAATCTGTATAGAAGACAAAGGAAAAGTTTAAACGGTCAATTTTTTTCAAAAGACATCAGTTAATAGTGCTGCTCCAGCAGAATTCTTCACTGAAATCCATTTCTCAAAAGAGCAAACTGATTTTTTTTATTTAATTTTGAAATCTGACATGGGGCTAGACATATTGTTAGTTTCCCAGCTGCCCCCAGTCATGTGACTTGTGCTCTGATAAACTTCAGTCACTGCTGTACTGCAAGTTGGAGTGATATCAACCCCTCCCTTTCCCCCCAGCAGCCTAACAACAGAACAATGGGAAGGTAACCAGATAGCAGCTCCCTAACACAAGATAACAGCTGCCTGGTAGATATAAGAACAACACTCAATAGTAAAATCCAGGTCCCACTGAGACACATTCAGTTACATTGAGTAGGAGAAACAACAGCCTGCCAGAAAGCAGTTCCATCCTAAAGTGCTGGCTCTTTCTGAAATCACATGACCAGGCAAAATGACCAGAGGTGCACCTACACACCAATATTACAACTAAAAAAAAACACACTTGTAGGTTCAGGAATGACATTTTATATTGTAGAGTGAATTATTTGCAGTGTAAACAGTGTCATTTAGAAATAAAAACGACATTATGACAGAATCCCTTTAAGGACCAAACATTCCATATTATGTTGTATTTAGCAAGGTCCATCTTTCTAAACATTCTCCATCATTTAACACTCCATTGATGGCTAGAACTTTAAAAGAGGTAGTTCACCTTTAAATTAACTTTTAGTATGACAACGACTGATATTCTGATGCAATTTGCAATTGGTTTTCATTTTTTTTTTTTATTTGTTGTGGTTTTTCAGTTATTTAGCCCTTTGTTCAGCAGCTCTCTTGTTGCCAGGGTCTTGTTTACCTTAGAAAACAGGCATTGTTTTGAACGAGAGACTGAAATATAAATAGGAGAGGGGCTGAATAGAAAGAAATAGTAAGTTTTGGCAGTGTTTTTGGCTGCTGGGGTCAGTGATCCCCATTTGAAAGCTGAAAAGATGGCAAATAATTCAAAACCAAATACAGCCATCAAATAAATAATGGGTTACTTATGCGTGTGATTTCTCGTGTAAACTGGTTCACTTTTATTAAAGGGGCAGTTTACCTTTAAGTTAACTTTTGTGTGTTATTGCAAAGTAGCTAGGAATAGGGCAATCTGATCTATAACTGAACAAAACAGAACTGGCTTTACAACATTTGTTTTCTGAAAAAAAGTCACAAGAGGGAATAGTACCCTTTAAACTATTTTCTCCATGGGATAAACAGAAATGATTGTACATCGCACAGAAGGTGAAATATACAAATCATTGCTCTTCCAGTTAGTAGTGAGCCATTTTGTGTAATAAGCGAAAGGCACCATCTGCGTGTGCAGAAACCATCCCTACATTCACATCCTGCTTAAAGACTCCACCCGAAAACAGCCAAGGCTTGGGTGGGAAGCTGAGCAAATATCTATCCTGAAATTGAAAGTATTTGGCAGGAATCCTGCTGCTCTCTGGGTTATCACGGCAAAATGAGTGAAATGCGTGGGGAGGAAAAGCTGTGGTGTCCGCCAGCAGATACTTCTAAGCTCTGCAAAGGAGATGAAGCTGAAGACCCAAAAAATGACTTCATGTTTCCAGCAGTACAAAAACAGCCTCAAACAAGATTCCAGAAGCATCTGCTTTGGTGCAGACAGCATCATAATACACGCCAAAGCATCCCAGTCTTTATGAGGGTTGTGTTAATGCTCAGCCAGAGAAGTCTGAGCTTTCAATGGAAAATCCCAGAGTTTATAGTATACAAGAGCCACGAATAACCTGTAAAATACAGCCTTATACACCGTTTAGTTATCATACATGTGTCACGTGAATCACAAACTGGTATCATAAAAAAACGACTCCCATGTTAAAAATCCCAGTGTGCTTTTATATGGTCACACTATTATATTATCGAATATTCTTATAATTTACAGTAGGGGGTAGATTACTCCTTATTTTACATGAGTGATACTCAGAGTTCCCTGTATAACTCAGCCTGCAGCCTTGTGCCTTTATATGGTCACAGAACCCCTCAGTGACTTCTAATATCCTTATCATTTACAGTAGGGGGTACATTATCCCTTATAATACATGAGTGATACTCAAGAGTTCCCTGTATAACTCAGCCTACAGCCTTGTGCCTTTATATGGTCACAGAACCCCTCACTGACTTCTAATATCCTTATCATTTACAGTAGGGGGTACATTATCCCTTATAATACATGAGTGATACTCAGAGTTCCCTGTATAACTCAGCCTTCGGCCTTGTGTCTTTATATAGTCACAGAACAACCCCTCAGTGACTTCTTATATCCTTATCATTTACAGTAGGGGGTACATTATATCTTATAAAACAAGGCCACATGATGTTGAGAATTGCCTGTATAAGTCAGCTGGCAGCCTTGAGCCCTTATATGGACACATTGTAAGAATATCCTTTTAATACACAATAGCCATGAATATGTTTATAAACGGTGGGTTCTGATGTCATCAGTTATAAACGGAGGGTTCTGATGTAATTTCTGTCACATGACTCACAGACATTTGTGTATTATAATAAAGTAACCCAGTTGAAAAATATGAGGATATTATAAGTAACTTTGGAGTTCCATGACCTGTATGAAAACACTCGGCCTTCGGTAACTTATAATATCCTTATATTTTACAAGAGGGGGTACTTTATTCACTATATAATTTACCGTAGGGGGTATATTATCCCTTATAACACATAAGTGATACTCAGGGTTCCCTGTATAACTCAGCCTGCAGCCTTGTGCCTTTATATGGTTACAGAACCCCTCATTGACTTCTAATATCCTTATCATTTACAGTAGGGGGTACATTATCCCTTATAATACATGAGTGATACTCAGTTCCATGTATAACTCAGCCTTGTGCCTTTATATGGTCACAGAACCCCTCAGTGACTTCTAATATCCTTATCATTTACAATAGGGGGTACATTATCCCTTGTAATACATGTGTGATACTCCGAGGTCCCTAGCCCTTCTAATATCCTTATAATTTACAGAATGATTTCAGGTTTCAGTACACTTAGGATGTGCATTAATGCAGAGAATCCAATCAAGTCTAGTAAACAAGCTTTGGAATATACAGCAATTAATAAAGTAACATGTGAAACTTAAGCAACATCACAAACGTCTCCAGGTTCTATGCAAGAACACAACTTCACACTGTTCCTTGTCAGAGACAGGCGGAATAGAAAGGCAAATAATGAGATAACCAGCTGCAGAGCTGCCAACATGAAATCCCACTACAAGACTAGAATAACACTACTGGGTGCAGTTCCCTGTTATACAAACTCAATTTCCAAAAATATTTAACATAATTCAAGTGTGTAATAAACTTAGTGCAGCTGTCGCCTCATCCGACACAGGATCTGCCGTCTCACATGTTATGCTGTTTGTGTGGGCATTTGTTTCACTTTCCACCCACTAGTGTTTCTCAGCAGCAGCTCAAGATGTCACAGATCTTCTAAGTGAGTAGAACTTGATATCTTCAGCCTCAGCCTGTACTTGTTCCTGAGCTTTAAAGGGGTGGTTCACCTTTTGTGAACATCGCAATATGTTGTCCCTATTCCAAAATTAACCAAAATAAGTTCTTCTGGATCTAGATTGTAAGCTCTTGTGAGCAGGGCCCTCTGGCCCTATTTCTACTTTGTGCTAATGGATAATGCAATAATATTGATTTAGGAAGACACACGGCATGAACATTGACAAGAACTACCAGCTCTTAATCTGAGGATCAGGAAGCACTTACACTGAAATAAAATATAAACAAAAATATAGATCGCCGGTGCACTACGCTTTCCGAAGTGGCCCGAACTTGCCTCAAGAGGAAACTTCGGGCGACTTCGGAAAACAAAGCACTCCGAGTGCCATCCCGCCGGTGATTTAGCTTCTAGCCAGCGGGAGGCAGTTCGGGGAGAGGTAAATTATCCCCGGGCGACTAAATCCCCCCGACCCCCTGCCAGAAAATGCTGGCAAATGTTGAACAACATCACTGGTTGGATATTCCTAAAGATCTGGTCTGTGCTTCCTCAAATATCCAGCCAGTACCATGTAAAATGCCGCCTAAGGGCAGAGACAGACGAGAAGATTCGTGGAGATTAGTCGCCCAGCGACGAATCGCCTCTTCTTTGGGCAACTAATCTCCCCGAACTGCCTCTCCGCTGGCTAGAATGTAATTTGACGGCGGGATGGAACATCGAGCCCTTGTTTTCCAAAGTCGCCTCACAAGGAAAGTTCGGGCGTCTTCAGAAACAAATCGCTCCGATTGTCATCCCGCCGGCGATTTAGATTCTAGCCGGTGGGGAGGCAGTTCGGGGAGATTAGTCACCCGAAGAAGAGGCAATTTGACGCCGGGCGACTAATCTCCCCGAATCTTCTCGTCTGTCTCTGCCCTAAAAGCTCATTACCCCATTGTCACTCAAATGGATTAGCTGCTTCTTAGCAAACAGCAGCTAGCTTTCTGGGCTGGTTCTGGTCCCCCTGCTGGTCTAACGTCTTACTTCATCTCCCAGCACAGCTACACACACAGCAAGCAAACACAAGCGTATTCATTGTAACAGCGCAGACCGTTACATAGCTAATTTACTAAGCTGTCAGCTGCATACCATGGCAATCAGTTCTGTCATTTCTTTTCAGGAGTGTGGCCCTTCAGCGACACTGCAAGAAGGCAATTAGTACAATTAACAGAATATGTGTTTCTGGAAATAATGAGGGTTTTTATCTAGGGCCTTCTCCAATGATTTCATGGCAACTTCAGGCCAGAGAAATACCTGTGGCAATTTAATGGCACAACAAAGTTTGAAAAGGACACTGCAGCACTACAGACAGGTGAGAGAAAACAACTCATCTCCAACTGCTCAATCCTGCCTTATTCAAACAGCCTACTGCTATATCACCCCAAGGTTTCACTTTCCCCTTACAGACATGTCCCCATTCCAAACACTGTGCTCACACTGAGAAGAGACGTTAGCTGCCACTTCAACGAGTCATATAAAAGCCCCACTGAGAAACTTAGTCACACTTGCAGCCCCAGCATTAAAGTTTGAAAGATTTCCCCCAAACGTTTTTGGAGTTTGCCTTTAAGTTCTTCCCAAAGGAAAATATGGTCGTTTATTACTACATGTTTCTCCCAAATATGTCTGGCTTAGCTTTTGGGGCTTCCAAAGTATTTCAGGATTTCCACAAGAGGTTAGAAGATGGTATTTCAAGGATAACTGCATCTCAACAAAGGATTATGCTTAATTTTTGGGTTCTGCCCCAACCCAAGTCTAAACATGCCCCAGTATTTGGCCATCTTTTTTTCTGCTGACTCCCAGCACATACTCTGTGCTGCCGTCACTTACTGGGCTTAAAGGAGAATTCAACCCTAAAGTTAAAGAAAACCCTACCCCCTACCCTACATAGACCCTCCTCCCTCCAGTCTAAGTGTTACCCCGGGGCAAATGCCCCTAACGTTTTACTTACCCCTCGGTGCAGATTCAGGGTATCGCCATCTACTTCTCTTCGGAAATCTTCAGAATGAGACCGGCGTGGCAGCGCATGCGCAGTTGGAGCTATTCTCTTTTTTGCAACAACTGCGCATGCCAGGAAACTCAGGAAAATTGCAGAATCGCCGGTCTCGTTCCGAAGATTACCGAAGTGGCTGAAGATGGCGCCTGTGAACTCTGATGCCTGAATCTGCACCGAGGGGTAAGTAAAACGTTAGGGGCATTTGCCCGGGGTAACACTTAGGCTGGGGGGAGGTGGGAGTGGGGTCTATGTAGCCTAGGGGTAGGGTTTTGTTAACTTTGAGTTTGCTTCTCCTTTATATAAGGATAAGTAAACCTTTAAAATAAGTGAATGTGACACTGATGAGGGGGCTATTCTAAGCACTTTTTTCATTTGCATTCATTATTTATTGTGAGAAGATGTGAGAAAGGTTTCTAATTGTATTCCTAAGCAGAAGAACATCAGAGCAGCCTCTTTCTTTCTCCTGACAACTTCCTTGACTACTTGGTGGTCAGACGGGTGGGAAAATGACCAGCAGGTGGCGCTGTTGTAACAAAATTCATTCATATTAACATCACGTGTGTCCCTTAATATCTTGGAATTAAAAATAAATAATGAACATACATTGCAAAAATGCTTAGAATAGCCCCCTCTTCCATTTTATATTCACTTATTTTAAAGGTTTACTTTAAAGATGTTTTTCAGACACATCACCTGTTCCTTATACCTTGGTTTCTTTGACTGTTGCTACACCAAATGGAAGTGCAATACGTGCAGAGATATTATCGGTTGCCGACGGAAATTTTCTAACGTGACCGATCGCCATCTCACGAAAAAAATGCCGGGACACTCCACACACGGCCCGAAAATCGGACAAAATGGAGATTCCTACGATGAAATCTTTTCGTCTATGGCCATCTTTAGGCTGGGGAGAGGAGGGAGGGGGGTCTATGTAGGGTAGGGGTTATTTAACGTTAGGGTTGAATTCTCTTTAGGGTTAGTCCACACGAGGAGATTCGGGGAGATTTTGTCGCCTGGCGACTAATCGCCTCGTCTTCTGAGCGACAATCTCCCTGAACTGCCTCAGCGTGTTTTCCCATAGGCTATAATGAAAAGTCGCCATCGCTAAAGCACACGCGGCGATGCGTTTTCCATAGTCGCCCGAAGTTGCCTCGTGTGAACTAACCCTTAAGGACTCACAATATACAGTATATACACAATATAAAAGTCACTGGCTGGGTAGTAATTGCACAGGGGGACGCGCAGTGGGGAACTGACGCAGAAGCAGTTTGAGTATTTGTCAAACATCTTATTGAAAGTTATATTGAGAAAGATTTAGCTGCAGGGTCCATTGACTCCTAGTTACAGCATGGTGGGTACAAGATGAAGGCATTAGTTGCAATATAGGAGCAGGGCATTTCCCCCTCACACGAGCTGAACTATAATACAGAGGTACCTTGCCCGGGGCACGTGTGTTTCCCAAGAGGTTCTGCAGCAGTTGAATGCTAGTGGGATCCCTGACAAGGTGAGTTTTAGCACTTAGTGCCCGTCCCAAGGGTAAGTCAGTGAGACACTTACATCTGATACTCATCAATGGCCTCCACCAGTTGCCCCCACGAGTCAAAGTCAGTGCCCTTCTTCAGGCTGGCGCTCCATTTGTGCAGGATCTTGTTCATGTCACTCATGGCTGAGAGCAGACGCCCCTCCCAGGGCAGAAAGGGATGAGAGGCAACTCAGCTCCGCATCTTTCCCAGGCACCAGCAGCCTCACCGTGCCATTCAGCTCCAAGAGCAGCAGATCCCCTGACTCCCACCCAAAACCCAGCCGCCTGCATCCACGGCCAAGCCCATTACAGCCCAGCCCTTCCCTTACTACCATTTGCGTACCAAGCCTCGCACCCAGCCCATGCCACGCCTTCATGTAAGTTTTTCTTTGTTTTGCTTCGCGCTGATTGGGTGAAGTGTTTTTAGAAACCACGCCTACTTATATATAGTTTCAACCGACTCGCGTCGTTGCCCAGGTAACTGCCTCACCCTTGCAGGCTGCGGAACGCGCATGTGCTCTTGGCCGGCCCTATGGTATGACGTAATCTCACGGGTGACGGGGGTCAGCGAGGGGATGAATGACTGGAGGGAGTTAAATATAGTCGAAATAGCCTCGACTTCAATATATTAGTGACGCGCCTAGTGAGGAGTCTGAGGGATTCCCGAGTTTTGGTGTGCGCATGCGCAAAAAGAATGTGCTGTTCTGTCCCGCCTTTGGGCGTGCTTATTTGTTTGCGTCACAACCCGGAAGCGAGCGTGTGACAGTCGGCTGTTTGGGTCCGGGGGATGCGCTGAGTTCGCGGCATCGAAGTTGTTTAGTCAGCTGACTGCTTGGAGCTTACCCGGCCCCAGGTGAGTATAGTCTTGTCTTTACCCGCGCCATTCCAACCCCTGGGTCTCATAACACTGGCCTGAGATTATTGTCCGATCCCGTGGCACCACAATTACAGGGGCCCCTTCTTGTGTGTGTTGGGGGGCTGGGAATACAAAGGACATACTGTAGCATTTAATAGTTCCATATCTTTACTACATCAATCAGCAGCCCTCCAGCTGTTACACACCGGCTTCTCTGTGTTCTAGTTCAACAACACCCCTGCCCTGAGTATCGAGATGGAACTTAAACCCTGTTTTTTTTATCACATTCCATTGTTACACAGACTTTTGCACAGAGCTTCGATATTGTTTGTTCAGAGCCTTTCATCATTGTCTCAGTATTACAGCATCACATTCTCTCTCTACATATTTATATATTAAATAAAGTACCCCCTCTTGTCAATTATAAGGATTATATAAGTTACTGAGGAGTTTCATGACCATATAAAAGCACAAGGCCGAAGGCTGAATGTTTTTATACAGGTCAATTCCGAGGTGTCTTCTAATATCCTTATATTTTGCAATAGGGGGTAATTTATTTATTATAATACACACGTTTCAGTGAGTCGTGTGACCCTGCGGGTAGAAGTTCCTGGTGCGAGTATTCCTGGGTCTTCTCAATAGCGATATTTAATCCTTATTTCTGATCATGACTACTTCCGATGATGTCACTTCCGGTTTACAATGGCAGCACTTCCTGATTCTTGATGGTCAGCGGGTCCGGGTTGCGGATAAGTTACTTGCGGGTCAGGTTGCTAGTCCAAGCGGGTAAGAATGCGGGTCAAGGTTGCGGATTGCAGGTTGCTGGTACGGGTCGGGTCCCAAAAAATGGACACGTGCAGGACTCTACCCTGCACATTGACGGATTGTTTTATGCTAAGTACCCACGTATCGGTCACGCAGACGGTTGCTTGGCAACACACCTTGGTGCCAAAAGTTTGAACCGTGGGTATATAAACTGTGGAGTGGTGGGTCCCTGGTTGTCTGTTGCATACTCCTGACCAAGAGCCCAGTGCAGGTTCGAAACGTTGAGCCAAATAAAGATTTTTTTTGTTTTCACTAAAAAAAAACTGAGTGTCGCAATCTTCCCCACTCTATTTTTTCTTGCGGGCACCCGGGTAATAATATGGACTACGGTGTGCACCATTGTGTTCCAAATATATATATATATATAGTCCCAAAAGTGCCTGCGCTCAAACTTTATAGTTGCCAGAGGTGCACGACCACGATCCTTAGATCCACGATAAGATGCTGTACCAATAAAAGAGCATATATTCACAAATGACAGAGTGTGCTGACCCTTCATCAATATGTATATATATATACGCACATACATACATACTTTTGCTGCTCATACACAGAGCTGCAGTGAGGTGAGGCCTACCCAGTTGGTGGATCTGATTGGGGTGATGTGATTGTTTATACCCAGAGCCAATGATCTGATCATACTATGGCCCAAGAATGTGTTGAAAAAAGGCTTTGTGTGGCATGAAACATCACTTTTTTTGTCCAGAGTCTAAGCAATGCAGTAATAAAGGTTTTTTTAACATAGTTTTGACTTTCTGGTTCTGTTTATCCATTTTTTTTTTATACTAGAGGTCAATGCAACCAGCTGGGAGAGAACCATATCAAAGGCCAATGCAAGAAGCAGAGCATTTGGTCTGGAGTTGCTCAGTCTGCAGCTACTGTTGCCGTGTGAGGCCAGTGTAAGACCTGTACAGGCAGCAATGATGTACATTCCATGTAAAGCGTAACTGAGGCATCTTAGGGCTGAATTTAATGTTAGGGCATTAATAACATGGGCCTCTTAAGGGGGGGCAAACGTTATCAAGAATGGCTGCATAACTGGGGGGGGGGGGGGGGGGCTTAAAGGGTGCACTAGAGCCCACACCTATCTGGGGCCTGAGGTCTGTCTGTGGCAGAAAGCTGCCTTGTGAGTAGATGGACAGAAGAGGAATCTGTGCTTTAGTTACACCACTGTCTGGGACACTCAACCTACAACTCTAAAGTTGTACCTGAACTACAGGTCCCCAGTTGTGTTTCAGTATCAGCTGTAGGACGGCAACTTCACCATCCCTGGTTTTTATTACTCCCGATGGGGCCCTTGCCCTCGCGCTGAGCCTGTCTTGAGCATTCTTCACTTTTTAGAGCAGCTATTAAAGGAGAAGCAAACCCAAAAGCTAAAAAAAAAAACCTACCCCCTACTCTACCTAGACCTCCTCCCCTCAGCCTAAGTGTTCCCCCGGGCAAATGCCCCTAACGTTTTATTACCCCTCGTGTAGATTCGGGCAACGGAGTTCAAGGGCGCCATCTTCAGTCGCTCTGTTAATCTTTGGAATGAGACTGGCGCTTCGGCCCATTCTAAATTGTTGCGAAACTTACTCCAACTGCGCATGTGCCGCTCCGCCGCTCTCATTCCGAAGATTTCCAAAGAGAAGAAGATGGTGCCCATGAACTCCACTGGACAGAATCTGCACCGAGGGGTAAGTAAAAAGCTAGGGGCATTTGCCCGGGGTAACACTAAAGCTGGAGGGAAGGGGGTCTATGTAGGGTAGGGGTTTTTTAACTTTTGTGTTTGCTTCTCCTTTAAGCAGTTCTGCATCAGCCCCAGCCCAATGGAACCATCTAACTCCCTACTGCACCCAGACAAATGGAATAGATTAAAAATATCAGGAACCAGTTAACCGAATAGCAGGTTTTTTTTTTTTTTATTTGGAGGAAGCGAACATACAGGGATTATATACAGACCCCATACATATATTGACCTGGTGGGGGCTGAAGCTAAATCTGAATGCTGAGTCCTCATGCTGAGACAAAAAATCATCCCATAAAGCATGACAAGACAGCTGACTTTATGATCATTACATTGTTTTCTGATGTTGGTTTGTGCATCCAAGTCCCACACATTGAACCTACTTTGCTTTACTTGTGTCTCATGTCCATCCATCCCAACTGTCCCGTTTTTCACAGGACAGTCCCGATTTTGACAGCTCAACCCGCAGTCCTGGATTGTTACTGAAATGTCCCAACTTTCTCTGTGATCTCCTGCACTGAACAGCCGGAAAAAGATACAGTGTTTCTAAAACTTGATTGGCTTTTGGCAGAGAGCCCAGAATAGACACTTAGATACTTTGTAACAATTTAAGATAAACAAAAAAGCAATTGTAACAATTTAGGATAAGCAGGTCTCTTGTTGCAGCAATTCACCTTCATTAGCAAAACTGTAATAACACATAAAAACAACAATAATGTGTTCAAACTTTCATAACCTGCCAATTTTTGTAATATGAACACGGTAATTAGGGGGTGTGGCCACAAAAACAGGTGCGGTCAAAATTCTTTTTGCCGCACTGCACACGGCACAACTTTTTGTCCCTCTTTCTATTCCCAAAAGGTTGGGAGGTATGCGGGTCTGGTTTTATCATTTCATGCCTAGTCGAGACTGCATGTACCCACCAACTGCACTTGCATGTGACTCTCTTCTGCTGTTCGCATATTTGCAACGCTGCATTGGTTGCACTATATTTAGGTGACATAAAGTTGTTTCCCCAGTGCATTTCATGAGGGTCTCAAACTCAGAGGAAGGAAAATGGCAACATAGGCTATACAGAACTGATAGGTATCTATAGTAGTGTGTTGATACTAGTATTAAACTGCAGATATAATAGACCTTTGTAGGAAGCACTTTGCTTTATGTCACACCCAGAGATTAGTGACTGCTATTTGTAGCCGGGTATAAATTAGCTTACTCATGTTTTATAGACAAATATGTCTACTGTGCCTGTGTAGGAAACAATGAAAGCTGTTTCTAGCCAGGTACTGGTACTTGCTACCATTCTTTCTGTTGCAGGTAAGTTATACCTTTGCAGATTCTTGCTTTACAAACCCACAGCAGCTTGTTTAAATAAACTATAGTAGTACTTATCTGTTATCTACTGTGTATCCTGTGCTTGAATGGCTGCCCCCATGGCTACACAGCAGCTTGTTTATATAAACTATAGTAGTACTTATCTGTTATCTACTGTGTATCCTGTGCTTGAATGGCTGTCCCCATGGCTACCCAGCAGCTTGTTTATATAAACTATAGTAGTACTTATCTGTTATCTACTGTGTATCCTGTGCTTGAATGGCTGCCCCCATGGCTACACAGCAGCTTGTTTATATAAACTATAGTAGTACTTATCTGTTATCTACTGTGTATCCTGTGCTTGAATGGCTGCCCCCATGGCTACACAGCAGCTTGTTTATATAAACTATAGTAGTGTTTCTGAAGCAAAGATCACAGTTTTACCTGTGCAGGGCAACTAGTCATTGTAATTTTTTTTTTAAACGCTTTTTAAGGAGAAATATTCATTAGCATACGTTCATTTTTCTCCCCTATTCAGAGAGGAGTGTGAATGCCTTTCTGCATTCATCTCTAAAGCATAAAATCTCAGATTAAACGGAACATTTTTTTTTTTTTTAAACAATGCATTGTTTATGGCTGTGCCAGAACTGTACCAGGTTCTGCTCTAGTCTTCATTCATTCATGGGTTTATGAAGCATAAAAGCTTGCTCTAGGACTACAATCAATAATGTGTTTGTTTTTTTATTATAATTTTTTTCTTTAAATCAAGTCCTGGCAGAATGATAATGGAAAACTCCATGTTTTAAACAAATGTAACCTGCCTTCCCACATCACAGCGCTGTGCCACCTTAAAGAAGAACTAAAGCCTTACTAAAGAAGTAGCTAGTTATGTTGTACATTATGTTTTGTGCTTCTGTACCTGCCCAAGGCAACCACAGCCCTTTAGCAGTAAAGATCTGTGTATCCAAAGATGCCCCAGTAGCTCCCCATCTTCGTTTCTGCTGATTCACTGCACATGCTCTGTGCTGCTGTCACTTACTGAGCTTAGGGACCCACTCACAATATACAGTACACATAGAATAGAAATGTCACAATATAAGGCTGATTAGTAATTAATACAGATAATTACTACATGGCAGCACAGAAACCAGTGCAATTAGCATCAGAATTTAATAATCAACCCTGTAACATCAGCTTATATTACAGACCAACCTCATTTTCTGCTGGATAATTAGTGACGACCCCTAAGCTCAGCTTCTCAACAGCCAATCAGAGCCCACTGAGCATGTGAGTGTCACAGACACTTTCCAAGATGGTGACCCCCTGTGACAAGTTTGAAGTCCTGGATCATTGCTGCTATTGACAAGCTGAAACTTTAGCCTCGTGCAATAAGTTCACTATATCAAATATGGCATTTTTAGCCATAATAATTTTTCAGGTTTAGATCTCCTTTAAATCTGTGTAAGTAATGGCTGTTACATTCCTTGACTACAAGTGATTGGTATATGTTTGTGCAATTAGCGGTGCCTTTGTAACCAGAGCTGCCTAATTGCAGTTAAGTGCTTTTGCAATCTTTCATTACACAATGGAGGAATTTAGCAAACAATAAATAGATTGATTGGATTTCATTGCCTGATACATAGCTGTTTATGTCAGAAGGTTGCTGTACAAGTGTGGGATCTGTTATCTGGAGACCCGTTATCCAGAAAGTTCAGAATTATGGAAAAGCCATAGACTCCATTTTATCTAAAGAATCCATATTTTTAAAAATGATTTCCTTTTTCTCTGTAATAATAAAACCGTAGTTAGTACTTGATCCCAACTAAGATATAATTAATCCTTATTGGAAGCAAAACTAACCTATTGGGTTTATTTAATCTGGTTGTTAACCTGAATGTTTAGTATGATGTAGAGAGTGATATTCTGAGACAATTTGCAATTGGTTTTCATTTTTTATTATTTATGGTTTTTGAGTTATATTGATTTTTATTCAGCAGCTCTTCAATTTGCAGTTTCAGCGATCTGGTTGCTAGGGTCCAAATGACCCTTTTTTGAACGAGACACTGGAGTATGAATAGGAGAGGGTCTAAATATAAAGATGAGTTATAAAAAGTAGCAACAACAATACGTATACCTTACATAGCATTTGTTTTTAGATGGGGTCAGTGACCCCCATTTGTAAGCTGGAAAGAGTCAGAAGAAGAAGGCAAACAATTAAAAAACTATAGAAAATAAATAATGAAGACCAACTGAAAAGCTGATTAGAATTGGCCATTTTATAACATACTAAAAGTTAACTTGAAGGTGAGCCACCCCTTTAATGAGTTGGCAACACCCTCTGTTGCACTGGGAAAATAAATTCACTTGCAGTTCTATAAATAACAATTGCGTAGCCACAATTAAAACCATTTGACATTTCTTCATTTCTGAATGATCTGCTCTGTGCTTGGAAAGATTAATGAAATAATAGTTTTCATTATTCATTTTTGTCACACTAACAAATGCTCCTTTGCTCTGTTCAGAAAGGACATTTATTTGTATGATATTTGCTGCATTCTTTCCATGAGAGGGGCTTGTGTTTGAGTCCTGTTCCCATCAAGGAGCCTTTGTCCGACTTGCTGCTTTCTGTTGTATTTTACTCAGGGACATAATATATGTGAATAAAGTCAATGCATTGTCTGCTCCTGTACACAAGTTTTCTCTTCCCCAATAGGCTTCCGCTTATCCTTCTAGCCAAGGGCTCTATTGCCTACTACCATGTCCTTGTATTCTCAAGAAAAACTGTCACTGGAGGAGTAATGACATCTAAGCATGGCCCATGAGACATTTAAAGGAGAACGAAAACCTATAAATGAATATGGCTAGAAATGCAGTTTTTTACATACAGGTATGGGATCCGTTATCCGGTAACCCATTACCCAGAAAGCTCCAAGTTACAGAAAGGCCGTCTCCCATAGACTCATTTTATCCAAGTAATCCAAATGTTTACAAAATGATATTTTTTTTCTGTTTAATAATAAAACAGTAGCTTGTACTTGACTTCAACTAAGATATAATTAATCCTTATTGGAAGCAAAACCAGCCTATTGAGTTTATTTAATGTTTAACTTATTTTTTAGTTCATTTAAAGTACCAAGATCCATTATCCGGAAAACCTCGGGTCCCAAGCATTCTGGACAACAGGTTCTATACCTGTACTGAACTTACCGTACCAGTCCAGAGGCTGAGCAGCCCTATGAGAATAATGATCCAGATCTTCAAAGTTGCCCCCTGTACTCCCCATCTTGGATCTTGTTAGCCCATCTTTTGTGTGCCAGTGGCACTGCACATGCTCCGTGAGCTCTAGGCTGCTGGGAAGAAGATAAGCTTAGGGGTCAGGGAAAATCATCAACACATTGGTAGAAAGTGAACTTCCATCTGATACAGGAGCAAATGCTACTGTCTGGGCTGTATTTAAGTTTGGTGTATTGTGAATCTGAATTAATTTCAGGTATGGGATCTATTATATAAAATTCTTGGGACCTAGCTTTCTGGGTATTGGGTTCCTATATAAGGTATCTTATACCTGTACTAATCCTCGCCGGTGGTGTGGAGTTCTTGGACTTTCCACTTGACTTTCAAGGGTAAAGACATTTGCTTAGGGCAAGTGTAAAAGAGATATTTGCCCTACTCTGCAGGGTGCAAAGTTTGCTACTAATCTAATTACCTATATCAACCAATCAACAGTATGCGTTTACTAGTCACCTGTCACCTAGTCACGTGCAAACATCTTATTGGTTACTACATCTGGGCAAACTTAGGGCCTTATTGTACTTAAACGAGAATTCAATCCGTAATAAAAAAAAACCCTACCCTGGGTAGACCCCTCCCTCCCGGGCAAATGCCCCTAATTTTTTACTCACTCCTCCGTGCATATTCTGGCCTCGGAGTTCACGGCAGCCATCTTCTTCTCAGAGTTCACGGGCGCCATCTTCTTTCTTTGTGGCTTGACGGCATGCGCAGTTGGAGTAAATTTCCGGTCCCGAACAACTGCGCATTTTTTTTGGAAATTTTCGTGACTTTCCCGCATGCGCAGTGGTACCGGACATTTACTCCAACTGCGCATGTGCCGAAACTTCCAAAAAAGACAGAAGATGAAGATGGCTGCCGTGAACTCTGAGGCCAGAATCTGTACGGAGGGGTGAGAAAAACCCAGAGATTCTGCTCAGCAGGGGCAATCAATTTAGAACAGTTTACAAAGTCGTTGATCCCCCCCCACGGCTGCTTTAGAAGGCATAAGAAGGTGAAAAATGAAACTTTAAACTTCAATATTAAAAAAATTGTTGGAAATAGAAAATAGCAAGTGCAGGTTTTCAGAATGTTCAGGACCTGGGGTTTTTTTCATACCTTTTTTTTCATGTAAAAAGTTAGGGGTTATTAATAAAAGCTAAAATCATAGAGCTTTGTGAGGTTTTTTTATACCTCAAACGAACTCATAAAAAGCTTGAATCTGTGAATTTTAGGTGAACAACTCGAAAACACAAATTGATTGAGTTTTCTGCGGGGAAAAAAATCGTATTGAATTGATCAAATTTTCGAGCGAAATCCACGGAAAAAAAACTCGAACATCATGAAGGCTATTATCTTCAAATGGTTCAAGGGACCTCTGCCACTGACTCCTACATGTTTTCGACAGGTTTTGGCTAATGTATTCGAGCTATTTCCAGCTTCGGCGTATAATAAATCTTAAAAAATTTGAGGTTTTTTTAACCCCAAAAAATTATTTTTTTATTTTTAAACCTAAAATTCGAGTTTTGACTGAAAAATACTCTTGAAAACTCAAATATTTCAGGTTAAATACAGTTCAACCTTTAAAGGAGACATATAGGATAAATGAAAAAAAAAACTAATTTTGTAGACACTTATAAGTAATATATGGTGTTGCTTTTACATGGTGCTAAAAATTATTATCTTTAAAAATAGTCCCTTTATGGGAGCTCCCTATAGATGTTCTCTGGTCCCTGTCTGTGTTTCGAAAGAGGGGTGGGCGTGTCCTAACAGTCACTGCCAGTAGCACAGTAGGAGGGGACAGCCAATCACAGACCTGCAATCACACAAGCACAGACAGGCTTCAGTTCCCTATCAGGTCCTGCTAGCTGCTGATTGGTTCCTGTCCTACAGTGCAGTGAGCTGCCGGTTCCCCTGCACAGCCTGCGAATTCAGGAAGTGGAAGGGAGGGATTATTAGGGTTTTTGCAGAAATATTCAATAAATCAGCCTGAAACACTACTTTTTAAATCACAATTCTTCTATATCTAAATGAGTATAATACACTAGTACATTCTTATTTTTTTTACACAAAATGTCTCCTTTAATAAATCTTCCCTTAATTAAACCCAGTAGGCTGGTTTTGCTTCCAATAAGGATTCATTGTATCCTGGTTTGGATCAAATATAAGGTACTGTTTTATTGTTACAGAGAAAAAGGAAATCTTTTTAAAAAATTTGGATAAAATTGAGTCGGCCTTCCCATAATTTCGAGCTTCCTGGATAACGGGTTTCCCCATAACGGATCCCATACCTGAAATTTATTTTTTAAGTTTTAGAAGGTGAACAACCCCTTTAATATCACAATGTGTATGAAGGAAACTATTTGACTGTAATATAAAATACTCATAAGGCGTCTGAATATTTACTCTTTCTCTTCCTTCAATCATAGGAGATCCAACAGCGAGTGAGAATATTCCATCAAAATGACACACTGGTTTCATCGCAACCCTTTAAAGGCCACGGCTCCAGTGTCTTTTAATTTCTATGGGGTTGCCTCCACCCAAGCAGCATCTAAAATATGCAGGTGAGATCTCTTCACTGGCTCATATAACTGCTCTGGTGCAACAATCCCAAACCATTTTTCACCAATTTCAATAAATTACTAATAATGGTTTATTGTAGAGAGCATAAAGTAAGGGGCCCTTCTAGTCTTCGTTTACTTGGGTCATATTAGCTATCTGATGTTGTCCATATCACTGACCCCATCTAAAAAAACAAATGCTCTGTAATGCTACACATTTAGAGGCACATTTATCAAGGGTCAAATTTCAAATTCATGTGAGGTTTTTTTTTTTTTGTTTTTTTTAAAAACTCCCATAGACCCGAAATTCAACCAATCAAAATGTATTAATAAAATCGAATTTTCTCAGCTCGGACAAATTGAATCCACCCGAAAACTCGAATCAAATTCGATTCGAATAAGAAAAACTCGAATCCAATTAAAAAACTCTATTCTAGTTTTTTTCTCCAAAAAAAAAAAATCGAATGTCAGGAAGGCTGCAAACATCACCAAATTGATCCCTGGACCTCTTCCATTGACTTATACAGAAATTCGGCAGGTTTGAGAATTCGAATTCGAATTTTCACTTTGACCCTTAATAATCTGCACCCTAGTGTAATTGATACTTTTTATTAATCATCTTCCTATTCAGGCCTCCCCTATTCATATTCCAGTCTCTTATTCAAATCAATGCATTGTTGCTTGGGAAATAGGGACCCTAGCAACCAGATTGCTGAAACTGGAGAGCTGCTAAATAACTCAAAAACCACAAATAGTAACAAAAAAAAAACCAATTGCAAATTGTCTCCGAATATCACTCTCTACATCATACTAAAAGGTAATTTAAAGGTGAACAACCCCTTTAATAGTATTGGAGCTGATTTTCAGTAGTCTGGGGAAGTGGAATAAAATTGACCTTCTCTTGTCTGTACAAAGTTCCATTTCCATCAGTGTGTTGCAGAATGAACCACTTGTTCACTGCTATGGTTTTACTCATCCCATTCTCCAACTATAGTCATGAATAGCAACTATAGTCATGAAAACATACATGGCAGGTCAAAGATTTCAAAGTTCTGGATTGATTCAATTCCGTTTGCTTCTCACGCAGTGATTTAAGGAGCACAAGAGCACGTCTGCTGGAATTATTCACCGATGTTACGTGCAACCATGAGATGATGAAAAATGCTACAGACGCCTACTTCTCTCTGCTTCTGGGTAATTCAGCACTTATAGGAAAAGCTTGTATTGGCTGACCATTCCATTATACACCGCAGCACTAACTTATGGAAATGTTTCAGGCTTTATTAATTCCTTGGACGGTGGGACGCAGGACAACAAGCTCCGCTATATCCAGAATTTTAAGTGGACTGACACATTGCAGGGGACTGCTCCCAGGTTTGTCCTTACTGCTGCCTAAATTCTCTACATTTATTCTATGACACTGAAATTCTGCAGATTGATATTAGAATGCAACAAGCCAAGTCTTTTTCCTTGTTGTGTTTTATCAGATATCATTTACCATGGCTTTCTTTTGCAGCGCTCAGCAGGATGCAGTGTATGAACTGGCATCAATGGGGTTCAACGTGGCCCTCTGGTATACAAAATACGCCTCAAGATTGGCTGGAAAGGAAGAGTAAGTCAATGCCAAGGACCTTAAAATGGTTTTATTACCTGTGAATATGTAACCATTGTGCTCTTTCTTGATCGCCGGGCTTGAAGATGATGTTAGGGTCACTTGTAGGGTGGCAACTGAAGTTAGGGTGATTTGTAAATTATAAGTTGCTTTGTCTAGTGGTGCAATTATAGCTGGTACTGCTGATAATATGGAAGATGTGCCCAGGGCCGTATTTACCATATAGGCACTCGAGGGCCTGTGCTTAGCAGGGTTGGACTGGAGCTTTGGGGGCCCAAATGAAGGGCCCTCCTTGCAGGTCTGGGGTACCACCGGGTTTTTTCCCAGTCCGACCCTGGTGCCTAGGGCTGCAGCCTTAAAGGACAAGGAAAGGCAAACAAATAAAATCCAATTTTTACTTTCTTTAAAGGGATACTGTCATGGGAAAAAAATGTTTTTCCAAAATGGATCAGTTAATAGTGCTGCTCCAGCAGAATTCTGCACTGAAATCCATTTCTCAAAAGAGCAAACAGGTTTTTTTATATTTAATTTTGAAATTTGACATGGGGCTAGACATTTTGTCAATTTCCTAGCTGCCCCAAGTCATGTGACTTGTGCTCTGATAAACTTCAATCACTCTTTACTGCTGTACTGCAAGGTGGAGTGATATCACCCCCCTCCCTTTCCCCCCCGTATTAGCCAAACAAAAGAACAATGGGAAGGTAACCAGATAACAGCTCCCTAACACAAGATAACTGCTGCCTGGTAGATCTAAGTACAGCACTCAATAGTAAAAACCCATGTCCCACTGAGACACATTCAGTTACATTGAGAAGTAAAAACAGCAGCCTGCCAGAAAGCATTTCTCTCCTAAAGTGCAGGCACAAGTCACATGACATGGGGCAGCTGGGAAATTGACAAAATGTCTAGCCCCATGTCAGATTTCAAAATTGAATATAAAAAAATCTATTTGCTCTTTTGAGAAATGGATTTCAGTGCAGAATTCTGCTGATTCATTTTGAAAAAAAATTTTTTTTCCCATGACAGTATCCCTTTAATGAAAAAGAAACCTATCTCCAATATACTTTAATTAAAAAATGTGTACCGTTTTTATAAGAAACCTGACTGTATGCAGTGAAATTCTCCCTTCATTTACTGCTGTGGATAGGAATTGTCAGATGGTCCCTAACTGCTCTGCAGGGAAACAGTCATATTTATGAACAGCAGGGGGAGCCCCTGTCTTACTTCCCAGCCATGCAGCACTCAAGCAGCTTTGTTTATGACGATCCCTAAGCAGCCCAGACCACACTGAGCATGTGCAGGGTCAGGGTCAGGCAAAGATGTTTAACAAAGTTACAAGATGGTGACCCCCTGTGGCCAACTTTGAAAGCATAAATCATTTGTTTGATTAGGCTTGTGGTGCAGTAAGTTTATGTTTAGTATACAAAATACAGCATTTCTAGCCTTATTCTATTTTAGACTTTCCTTGTCCTGGTGGCCCTCAGATGCTTATATAGTAAGTAAAAAAATTTAAAAAAATTATCTCCTGGCACCATATATATAACCTCAAATTCACTTCCATCAATGTGCATGCTCCCAAAGAGGTCCAGTGCCTAGGGCAGTACTGGACTAGAATACAGCCCTGAATATGCCCACTAGAGTTAAATGTGACTATTAAATATTAAACCCAGCAAGCCCACAGATGTCTTCCATTCTTGCACAATGAAGTTTGCAATATAAAGAATTTAGTATTCAAGGTTTCCTGCCTTGTAACCTCTGCCCTTGGCTTAAGAACCTACCTTAACCATTGCTGTATAACCAATGCAAGTATAAAAGTTCCACTAATATGAGTTAATAATTCTATACCCACTTGTGCATAAGATGCCTCCATTTTGGCCTTGTCATTTGCCCTTATGCTGGATCCTTAAGATGTGATACTTATTATCATATAGAATATCTTGAGTGACTCTAAATATTATTTATGATGGCAGCCTTAAAGGGATACTGTCATGGGAAAAAAAAAATTTTTTCAAAATGAATCAGTTAATAGTGCTGCTCCAGCAGAATTCTGCACTGAAATCCATTTCTCAAAAGAGCAATCAGATTTTTTTATATTCAATTTTGAAATCTGACATGGGGCTAGATATATTGTCAATTTCCCAGCTGCCCCAAGTCATGTGACTTGTGCTCTGATAAACTTCAATCACTCTTTACTGCTGTACTGCAAGTTAGAGTGATATCACCCCCTCCCTTTTCCCCCCCAGCAGCCAAACAAAAGAACAATGGGAAGGTAACCAGATAGCAGCTCCCTAACACAAGATAACAGCTGCCTGGTAGATCTAAGAACAACACTCAATAGTAAAAACCCATGTCCCACTGAGACACATTCAGTTACATTGAGAAGGAAAAACAGCAGCCTGCCAGAAAGCATTTCTCTCCTAAAGTACAGGCACAAGTCACATGACCAGGGGCAGCTGGGAAATTGACAATAAGTCTAGCCCCATGTCAGATTTCAAAATTGAATATAAAAAATCAGTTTGCTCTTTTGAGAAATGGATTTCAGTGCAGAATTCTGCTGGAGTAGCACTATTAACTGATGTGTTTTGAAAAGAAAACATGTTTTCCGATGACAGGATCCCTTTAACTTGATTTAGAATTGGTTTTGTCTTTTTTAATGAAATGTTGTGACAGTATTTTGTGTTGTGGCATTATTGCATTGTTCCATATTCTGTGTAATGACAGTAAATCTGCTAGACGTCTGCTATACTGTGTCTGTTTATGTGATACTGTAGCATTACTGAAGATGAAGCCAAAGAAGTTCATAGAAGTCTGAAAGTTGCTGCCGGAATATTCAAGCACTTAAAGGTAACAATCAAAACTTCCTTTATATACATTCTATTTACACCTGGACTCCATATTGTAGGAACTGTGGTTTGTTTACATTTGCACCCAAACCCACAGTAATGCTCTCATGCTGTGTTTTCTTTCTTACCACTGACACTTACAATTGAGATATATATATAGATATAGATATAGATAGATATATATAGATATATACTGTATATATAGATATATATATATATATATATATATATATATATATATATATATATAATATTTTGAATGGAACACAGATATGTGTTTATCTATACATGAACTCTCTGGTCTTTTGTTTCAGGAAAGCCACATTCCAAAGCTCATCACTCCTGTGGAAAAAGGAAGAGATCTGGAGACTAGAGTAATAGATGCCTATACAGTTCAGTGCCAGGCAGAGGCTCAAGAAGGTAACTGGTCAGTGATGTGTGTGTTATCCATATAATCAGATATACCTGCAGCTCGCACTTTACCTGATGAACCTTGAAACTATTTATTTTATTTTTTATAACAATACATTCCTCACCTTTGTATCAACAAAAAACCCCAAACATTACTCTTTCTAAAACTTTTGTTGCTTTCTGACACTGCTCAAAAGTCACATGACTAATTGTTCACATCCGTTTTGTTTAAACCAGTGATCCCCAACCAGTAGCTCGTGAGCAACATGTTGCTCTCCAATACCTTGGATGTTGCTCCCAGTGGCCTCAAACGAAGCTTTTATTTGTGAATTACTGACTTGTAGGCAAGTTTTTATTGAATAAAAACAACATATCCTGCTATACAGAGCCTCAAGTAGGTTCCACCTAGGGGCTACCAAATGGCCAATCACAGCACTTCTTTGGCACCACCAAGAACATTTTTCATGCTAGCGTTGCTCCCCAACTCCTTTAACATCTAAATGTTGCTCACACGTTCAAAGGGTTGGGGATCCCTGGGTAAACCGTAAGGATATTGCCAAATACCAGTTTTCCAAAAAGTGCTGGGAATTGCCAAAATGCTCAATTCTGTGCATACAGATGGGCTGGCTTCCCTAGAGGGCGCAGGACAGTGGTTTTGGGGGGCTTATCCTGAAGGCAAGTTAGGCATTCCCCACAAACCTTACCCTATTTCCTCACCTACATACTCCTGGAAGCCCAACCTAAAAATCTTATTTGCAGTCCTAAATGTGCTTGAAAGTATAGTGGCTCACACAGCAGTATTTAACTATTTTTGTAACCCTGTAATGAGCTACGGTGGACCCTGATACAATGTTGGACCTCAAAAGAGAACACAACCCCCCCCTTCGAAATACTGATGTAGAGATACTAATACTGAAATGCTGAAGTGGGTTTTGCCCTTATGCTGTGCCTACCCAGGTAACCCACTTTTTTCTGTTTCTGTTTAAAGGAACAGTAGCACCAAAAAATTAGTGTTTTAAAGTAATGAAAATATTATATATCGTTGACCTGCACTGGTAAAAATTATCTGTTTGCTTCAGAAACACTACTATAGTTCATATAAACAAGCTGCTGTGTAGCAATGGTGGAAATTGCAAAAAGTCTATATGGCACAGGTTAAATAGTGGATAATCGATAACATCATTATGTTCTACAGAGCTTATCTGTTATCTACTGTGTAACTTTTGAAGGGCTGCCCCCATTGCTACACAGCAGCTTGTTTATATAAACTATAGTAGTGTTTCTGAAGCAAACACACCAGTTTTACCAGTGCAGAGCAACACTGTATTATATTATTACTTTAAAACCCATTCCTTTTTTGATGTTACTGTTCCTTTAAATAATCGTTTTTTTTTATTGCATTTCTAGTGACCATCGCAAGAGCTATTGAGCTGAAGCACAATCCTGGCCTGATAGCTGCCCTGGCTTATGAGACTGCTAATTACTATCAGAAAGTTGGTATGTATTTAATGTGCTCCCCTGCCTATAGCTCTAGTACAACTGGGCCTGACTCATATTTAAGAGGGAACTGTACCCACCCAAATCATTAAGTGTGCTCCTCTCAGCACTTTATTATCTTTTTCTATTAGTTTCCATGATAGGCAGTTTTACACAGTTGCTAATATGTACACCCATTGCAAAAGTGTTTCGAAATACTCTAAAATGAAAACATTCTTTAATATTAACCTTGTACCTGTTTCATATATGTATCTGTTTCAGATCACGCACTCTCCTCACTAGATCCAATTTACATTGGCAAATGGAGGAGTTATACTCAACTGAAGATGTGCTTTTATATGGCCTATGTGAGTTGTTTGTGTCACTGCAATGATCTATCATCTTAGTGAGCCAATAAAGGGATTGTCGTAATTTTCTCTGTGCAGTACAATCAATGCAGGTTATTGTCAGTAACGTATCCACAAATGTTTCATTCCAGTCATACTGCTATCATGGTCAGACTTTGTTGTCCACCGATAAATGTGGCGAAGCTATTCGGTCACTGCAAGAGTCAGAGAAATGTGAGTAAGCCTTGTGGGTTCGTCTGATAACTGTTGCTAAAGGGCAACTAAATAAAAATCTGTTTATCTTCAGTCCTAGTAATCACGTGTGATTTTACTGCAGATTTTGGCCCCTATAGGCACTTCTTAAGGTACCTAGGTGCACCCCCAGGCAAATAAATAAGTCTGCTTGAAAATTAGAAAAGTTTTTTAATGTATAGACTAGGTAGAAGAGAGAGTTCTTGGGAGATTGGTGTAGGCAATTTGCACCATCTATTTATAACAGGGATCTGAAAGTTTTGCAGAATTTTTCGGGAAAGTTTTGTAGAATGGGTCCTCACTACTAATGTCTAATTACAACTCCCAGAATCCACAAACTCTTTCAGCTATGGAGAGAGGTTTGTTTGTTTTTGTTTTTTTTTGTGATTTCTGGTTGGCTGCGGTTTGCCATGACTTATTCCCATCCAAATGTACTGTGATCAATATTGGTGACTTTCGTTAGGAAATAGGGCTTATAATGAAACATGGTGAAAAACTAAAACCTGAAGTTTTGGGGTTTTATATCTGGTTCTGTTTCAGGACACATCCCATAGGCTTTCTACTGGCAAGGATGACAAGGACAAAAGGACATTTTCTACAATTCACTACAATAAATCACTACAATTTTCTACAATGATTTTCATGTGAATTCATGTGAATCATGTCAACAATTCTTCCGCATTACTTGTGCTCTGAACTAGTTCTTGGCACCTCTCTGTAATACTGAACAGACCTTTCTATGTACACTGTATTGAAGAAGCAATCCTGTCTATAATGTGCTATGGGCAAAGATTCTTGGCAATGTTGAATCTAAAGGCGGTGTTTTTAGAGGTGTATCCTATGCAGAGAGCCTCTTTGAGCAGGAGACATTAACATGTTATTTATTGGATACATTGAAGTCAGGCAATCTGTATCGTGGATGTGCTTTCTTATTGGATGGATTATCTCGGTAGAAATGTACCCACTTTATAAGTAAAGGTGGCCATACACGGGCCGATAAAAGCTGCCGACAGACCGAGTCGGCAGTTTATTGGCCCGTGTATGGGGCCCCCCGATGGGCTTCCCCGATCGAGATCTGGCCGAAAGTCGGGCAGATCTCGATCGGATGGGACTAAAAATCCCGTCAGATCGCGGCCGCATCTGTTCGTGCGTAAAGCCACCGTAGGATCTGATCGTTGGGCTCTAGGGCCCACGATCGGATCAGCCCGATATTGCCCACCTCAAGGTGGGGATTTCGGGGAGAGAACTGCTCGTTTGGCGACATCGCCAAACGAACGGATCTCTCCGTGTATGGCCACCTATAGAGATCGGCCAGATCTCGATCGGGGAAGCCCGTCGGGGGGGCCCCATACACGGTCCAATAAGCTGCCGACTCAGTGTGTCGGCAGCTTTTATCGGCCCGTGTATGGCCACCTTTAGTTAGGGCCAGAGGATGTTAGCAAGTTGGATTCTCCGCAGGCGGAGAATCCGATTCCCTGCTGCTCCCCTTGCCTTTATAATGGCGGGTGAATTTTGATGCGGAATGCTGTGATTTGGCACTGAAATCTACTGCCTCTTCCTGCACCTGAGTGGAAACAATGCATCCGGGTGCAGTCAGGCCAGGAGTGGACGAGCAGTGGTGCAGCAGTTTCTCGGCCTGCGTAAAAATGCAGGTCAAGATCCGCCATTGTCTGACCCTGGCCTTAAACTCAATTCATTGATCATTTATTTAGTAAATATGCCATGTTGGCCATGGAGCTATGTTTTTTCTGGATATCTATGTTTATTCTAGTGAGTGGGAGTAGCCGAAGTAACTCTGACAAGGTGATCTCATTCAACTGCTATTGAGAGAGAGAGAGAGAGAGAGAGATTGCCCTCTGCTGGACATGGATAGTATTATTTAAAGGTACAAGTGATCAGTGTGGAGTTAGAGAAAGAGAAAGGTGTGACTAAGGAGAACTATTCAGCAGGTAGAGTAATCCATTACCAGGTACCAAGAGTCTGGACACTTGATCATATTGTCATTCACTAGCAGGTCTGGACTGGGATTCAAAATAGGCCCTTGCATTTCAAGTACACAGAGGCCCAAATAGTCCTCCACAGGCCCACCCAATAGTGACTGTCTATGGCACCTTACAGCAGCCCCTCTGGCATTTGCCAGAACCCACAGATTGCCAATCCAGGCCTGTTCATTAGTCACTGCTGTAAAGTAGGTACTAAGCATCTTGTACAGTGCAGTGCAATAATACTCTAACCCTTTTACTTTAATTCTGGTGCAGTTTATGGAAAGGCAGAAGCGTTGTGCAAAGATTATGGTCAGACAAAGGGTCCCGGCACCACAGCCAAACCATCAGGACACTTGTTCTTCCGAAAGCTGGGGGCCTTAGTAAGGAACACGCTGGAGAAGTGCCAGAGAGAGAACGGCTTTATGTAAGTATGAGGCTTTTCCTCTCGGGAACATTTTTTGCATTACAAACTCAAACGCTCATTTACACATAGAAAAGTATTTCCCAAGAGAAGAGGTTCCCCCAAATTTGTTACCCTTGCACCACACTCAAATGTAACAACTGTAGGGGAGCTTGAAAAAATCCCTTGGCGGTGGCAGTGAGAGTTATGATAGGCTAATCCCATGTGGACTGCCAGCCTGCAGGAAGCTTTGTTGGGGTATCTATATGTCTCCACAACTTGCCTTCAAGGCAGGAATTTAAAAATGGGACCTTACATTGGGAGCAACATCAATGGGAGTGGTACGCAGCATATTGGTTGGGTATCGCTTCCTAGAGTAATAGAGTTGCCTTATTCTCCCACCTACAGAGGACAGCTACCTCCCCAGCCAATGACTTATTGACTTTTCCTCCCAGTTCTGCCATAAGAACTCCCATATTTTTTTCACAGAGTCACATTGAACTCAAAGAATGCTGCCGGATGAAACCCAGGGATGCCACAGAAAACAATAGGCAGAGGCCAATCACTGCTGTATCAAATACTGTGCCAGGCTCTGGGCCATGCATGTGCCTTCACCATGGATGCACTCAGTACAGTCACATATATGTGGTTTATTTCTACACTTGAGAAAGAGATAATTGGAGCTTGAAGTGCTTTAATTTATTGACCTAATAAAACACTTATTTTTTTTTACCACAACGGAGTACTGCTATATATATATCTGATTATACATGTCTGATTTAACCCTTCTCCCTTTAATTCAGGGAGATGGAAGAATAAAACCCCATCTCCCAAACTGTTTTTTTTTGGTACCAGTTCTGGGTATCGTCCACCACTTAAATGTTCTTGCCAACTGTCATTTTGTGGCTTATGTCCACTTACTTATGCTTAAAGGAGAACTAACCCTAAAAAATAATATGGCTAAAAATAATATATTTTATATAATGGCCTTATTGCACGAGGCTAAAGTTTGAGCTTGTCAATAGCAGCAATGATCCAGGACTTCAAACTTGTCACAGGGGGTCACCATCTTGGAAAGTGTCTGTGACACTCACATGCTCAGTGGGCTCTGAGCAGCTGTTGAGAAGCTAAGCTTAGGGCTCGTCTCTAATTATCCAGCAGAAAATGAGGTTGGTCTGTAATATAAGCTGATGCTACAGGTTTGCTGATTATTAAATTCTGATGCTAATTGCACTGGTTTCTGCACTATGTTGAAGAAGATTGCATAATAGTTGTGCTGACTACTTGTTTACATTCTGTCCCTACTGCATACACGTCAGGTCAATATTCATTGAATTAATATCAGGGCAGGGAGAGGAACCATTTTTGCGAGGAGCTAGCGTTTAAAGGGACTCTATACCCATTTTGACATGAATGCAATGAATAGGGCATGGAATTTTTTGCCAATTGTTTTGTGAGAGATGGAGCAATAAATTCTATTTATATAGGATGTGGTTTTATATGAAAATATTTTGGAGTTTGTTGACTTTGGGTTCTGTCTTGCAGCTTTTTTCAGAAGGTTCCTCCAGAGGCCCCACAGCTGGAACTGAAGGCTAACTATGGTCTGGTGGAGCCTGTGCCTTTTGAATTCCCTGCAATGAGTTCCCAGTGGAGCCCAGAAACACACGCAGACTTTGATCTCACTAAGCGGCCAAAAGATGATAATGTAAGAGCCACCTCTCATCTGTATCCTCTCCAGGCTGCGAGAGAAGCTTGTTCTGTGTGTTGTACTCCTCCAAAAATAATATAATGGGCAATAGCACTATGACTTTAATGGTGAAAGCCTGGAATTGAGTGTGTAACTCATGCAATTACTGCCCACTGACCCAAGCAAATATATATATATATATTGGTATTGCACCAGTAAATAATAACTGTCCTTTAAAGGGGTTCATCACCTTTAAATGAACTTTTAGTATGATGTAGAGAGTGATATTCTGAGACCATTTGCAAATGGTTTTCATTTTTTGTTATTTGTGGTTTTCGAGTCATTGAACTTTTTATTCAGCAACACTGCAGTCCTGCAGTTTCAATGAGCTGGTTGCTAGGGTCCAAATTACCCTAGCAACCATGCTTTCAATGAGAGACTGGGATATGAATAGGAGAGGCCCTGAATTTGTTTTTTTTTATATGAGGTCAGTTACCCCAATTTGAAATCTGAAAAGAATCAAGCAGAAGAAGACGAATAATTAATAAAACTATAAAAAAAAAGAAATGGTCAATTAAAAAATTGCTTAGAATTAGCCATTCTATAACATACTAAAAGATAATTTAAAGATGAACCACTCTTTTAAATATGAAGAGTCCATTACACTAACGCACTGATCGGGTCTTTGTCCAGTAGGTCAGAACTATAAATGTGAAATTGGACCATTCAGCTGCAGGTCAGCCAGCAACTACTCACAGACTTTAAAGGGGAAGTTCACCTTTCAGTTAACTTTTATTATGTTATAGAATGGTCCGTTCTAAGCAACTTTTCAATTGGGCTTTATTTTTTCTTTTGTATAGATTTTGAATGGTATTGCTGCCTTCTTCAGACTCTTTCCAGCTTTCAAATGGGGGTCACTGACCCCCAGCAGCCAAAAAACGATTGCTCTGTGAAGCTCTCCAATTTTCTCTATTGTTACCTGTTATTACTCATCTTTCTATTTAGATCCTCTTCTATTCATATTCTAATCTTTCATTCAAACCACTGCCTGGTTGCTAGGGGTAATTTAGACCCATAGTGACCAGATAGGTGCTGAAATTCCAAACTGAAAAGTTAAATCATTCAAAAACCACAAATAATAATAAATGAAGGTCAATTGCAAATTGTCTCAGAATATTACTCTCTACATCATACTAAATGTAAATTATAAGGTGAATAACCCCTTTAAGGCTTAGGGGTTCATTGATGGTCCTACTTTTCTGTTTTGGTTTATCAACATTAGTGTGACACCCCCAACACCATAACACTCATTGGAGAGGCCAGTGCACTTTGTTTCCCCACCCCCGCCCCCCCATAAACTATTTATTAATGTTTGTTCTCCCATTAGGCTAAACCCAAGAAAGAAGAAGAAGTGAAGCCGATGAAGGAGCCGGATGTAAAGCTGCAGAAGGACAGTGGATGTCAGATCTCCTGAATGAAGCTCGTTCCTTCTCGCCCGGGTTGCCCACATCACTTCCCTCTGCAGCAAAACACAAACTACAGTTTCTTGCAGCAATTCTTGCCGGTTCACTAAAGGTTAATACTATTCCTTTAATTGGGCGGCCAGTTTAAAACCAGCTGAATTCAGGCTTTAGTGAAACATGATACAATCCCATATGCAGATATGTACGTGGCTTCCATAGCGGCTCTTTGAATTTAACCCCTGCCTTACAATTCACTGCTATCCATGAAAATCAGCCAGTGTTTCAATGTTGCTGCTCCCCAAATTGTATAGAAAAGACCTGCATGCATATATATATATATATATATATATATATATATATATATATATATATATATATATATATATATATATATATATATATATATATATATATATATATATATATATATATATATATATATATATATATATATATATATATATATATATATATTAGTTTATATGAGGTACCCCTCAGTGTGTTTTGCCTTAAATGGATACAGTCATGGGAAAATATGATTTTTTTTCATAATGTATCAGTTAATAGGACTACGCCAGTACTACTACTGCACTGAAATCTGTTTCTCAAAAGAGCAAACCGATTTATTTATATTTAATTTTGAAATCTGACATGGGGCTAGACATATTGTCCGTTTCCCAGCTGCCCCCAGTCATGTGACTTGTGCTCAGATAAACTTCAGTCACTCTTTACTGCTGTACTGCACCCCCTCCCTTTCCTCCCGACAGCCTAACAACAGACAATGGGAAGGTAACCAGATAGCAGCTCCCTAACACAAGATAACAGCTGCCTGGTAGATCTAAAGGTGGCCATAGACGCACAGATAATATCGTACGAAACGAATTTTCGTCCGATATTCGTTGCGTGTATGGTGGAAAAAGAGCCGACCAATATCGGCAGAAGAGTTGGATATCGGTCGGTTCATCGATTGGGCTGGACGGAAAATTTTGATCGGGTGCCCTTGAAGGGACTCAAACATCGCCCATTGTTAGTGCTGAATCGTCAGATACAGGTAAAATTCTATTGTTTCTTCCCGTATATCTACCTGTATATCTGACGATTCAGCTCTACACGTGTGTATTGAAACGAACGATCTTTCTTGGAAAGTTCTTTTCCAAGAAAGATCATAATTGTTACGTCTATGGCCACCTTTAGAACAGCACTCAATAGTAAAATCCAGGTCCCACTGAGACACATTCTGTTACATTGAGTAGGAGGAACAACAGCCTGCCAGAAAGCAGTTCCATCCTAAAGTGCTGGCTCTTTCTGAAAGCACATGACCAGGCAAAATGACCTGAGATGCACCTACACAACAATATTACAACTAAAATACACTTGTTGGTTCAGGAATGACATTTTAAATTGTAGAGTGAATTATTTGAAGTGTAAACGGTGTCATTTAGAAATAAAAACGACATCATAAAAATCATGACAGAATACCTTTGGCATGTGACACATTAATATTATGTGATCAGGGCACTTTGATCCAAACAGAATGATTGGAAAGGAGACACTGTATTGGGTAATTGATATGGGGTGTTCCTCATACAGAGGTGTGTGTATCTGATAGATCCTGTGACACAGAAAAGTACTTAATTTAAGGTGTTCCTCACATTGAGGTGTTCTGTGGTTCTATTACATGCATTCACAAGCAATATGGACAGGTGTTTGGATTGGACGACTGCACAAAAAAAGAAAAAAGTCTGCTTTATATATTGCAGATCCTATGTAAGTCTATATGGAAGCTCACGCCTTGGCTTACTAATGCCATAGATTCACAACAATCATTGGGGTAGATTTATCAAAGAGTGAAGTTAGAGGTCGGCCCAGTCCTCTAGAGTGAAATTCTGCCACTCTCCATTCATTTCTATGGGATTTTTAAAAGAGTATTTATCAATGGGTGAAAGTGAACGTTAAATACGCCTCTCAAAATCCCATAGAAATGAACGGAGAATGGCGGAATTTCACTGTAGAGGACAGGGGCGACCTCTAACTTCACTCTTTGATAAATATACCCCATAGTCTCTCAGAAACAAACTCCCACCAATCACTATTGTGCTGCTCCTTTTAAATCAGTGTAGTGTGTCCGTAGAGAGCTTTATAGGTTTATAACCCCTTTCTGTGGAATTAGATATTGTATGCACATACCTACATGCCATCATGAGTGCTCATTTAACTCTTCTGCTAGAGAGAATTGTTATTTGTAAATAAATATGGCAAATCCTACTAAACGGCCCTGATATATTAATCATGATATTGTGACGTTTCACCCCAGAATTGGAGAGGTTTATAGACAGAAGAGAGCACTATTTCCCTCCATGGGTGTCTATGGGAGTATTTACTTTTTGCTTTTTCACCCCTCGTTACTAAGAAGGTGCAGGGGAACAAAGTCATTTGATGGGGGGGGGGTTGGTATTTTTTTTGGGGGGGGGAAGATTGTTACAGATTCTATTACTGAATATCGAGGACTCTTTGACCTAGAATTGTATTTCAGTATGTGCTGGGTACTAACAACTAGTAATTAGTGATTACCCAGATTCCCCGACCCTAACCCGACCTCCCTCTGCCCGCAACTACCGTGTTCCTTTTCGACACGTGACGCCCTGCTGATGACATCACAAAAAGGGGCAGGCGATAAGGCGCACATCTATAATAAAAGGCAGTCGGAACCGGCAGACCAGCAGAGCAAGTTGGCAGGGAGAGCAGGAAGTAAAACTCAACCCGGTCCCGTCTGCAACCGAAAGTGCGAGGTGGGCCCGAACCCCGCCCGACCCGCGAGTATCAGGCCAGCCTGCACATCACTACTTGTAACCCCTGGGATAAAGCTAAGAGTCTATAAAACAAACAGAGGCATTTTAACTGGGGCCCTGAGCAGCAATCATGAGAATATCCAACTCTCTTTTGGGGTTATGTAATAAAAGGCATTAAGGTTGCCTAGGTGTAGTAACCCCTAGCAACCAATCAGCAGGTAGCATTCACCTGTTTAAACACAAATGTCTTATTGGTTGCTATGGGTTACAGCTCCTGGGCACACTTAGTACCTTTTATTACATATAGGGGTTTGACTTCTATTCATAAATATAGGCTATTTGTCACTTGCACCATCAATAAAAGGACGAGACCCTTTGGAACTGGTAATTCCAGGAGGCCAATTAGAACTTCTGTGAGTTTAGCTGAGACAATTGAACGGAAAGTGCAATTCACCATAGTGCCGGGCTAAAGGAACGCCAGGATAATTCCCAAATATAAGATATACATTAGGATCTGTGCACTATACACTGAACAATTCTATGAGCAAGATATATTATGGATGTTAGATTGTAAGCTCTACAAGCAGGGACTGGCACACTCCTGGGTAAGACTGGCAGGATGATAATATAGAATTGTTACAAGATTTTAACAAACGTGATGTATATTTTTTAAAATGTGTTGCTATTAAACCCTATCTTTAATATACAGACCTGTTGCCTCCATGTATTTGTGCATCTGTAAATTGTCTCTTGACTACTGACCAACTGCAACAAGAACTACAGATCCAACTTCTCTCTGTCCCCTTGTTAGGGCTCTTACACATGAGCGTCTGACCTGCGCTCCCCTGCGTTCCGTTTTTTGGCGTTCAGCCGCAGGGGAGCGCAGGAATAGACGCAAGTCATTATTTGAAATGGGGCTGTACTCACTCAGGCGCGTGTAGGCGCCGAACGCAGGTTCAGACGCAACATGCTGCATTTTTCCTGCGTTCGGCGCCTACACGCGCCTGAGTGAGTACAGCCCCATTTCAAATAATGACTTGCGTCTATTCCTGCGCTCCCCTGCGGCTGAACGCCAAAAAACGGAACGCAGGGGAGCGCAGGTCAGAACGCTCATGTGTAAGAGCCCTAAAAGAAACTACATTCTGAGTATTCTGCCCACACCCAACACTGGCCGGTGGAGTGAAAACCTCTTGTATTTCACCCTAAACTCAACCGCTTTGGAGGATAAAGGGCCACAAGATAAACATGAACATCAAGAAAAGAAACAAATTTATTTAGCCCCTCTGCCCTGTGTCATATGCAGCAGAATCTGGATATTGGGCCTAATTTTAATTGACATCATGGAAGGGAGAGTTATTGCTTCTAAAATGCTCAGTATGGTGAACATGAGGTTTTAAGGGGTTGTTTGCTTTTAAATTAACTTTTAGTTTGATATAGACAGTAATATTTTGAGACAATTTGCAATAGTTTTTGATTTATTATTATTTGTGTTTTTTGGATCATTTCCCTTTTAATTCAGCAGCTCTGCAGTTTCAGCAATCTGGTTGCTAGGGTCCAAATTCCCCTAGCAACCATGCACTGATTTGAGTAAGAGACTGGAATATGAATAGGAGAGGCCTGAATAGAAAGATGAGTAATAAAATGTAACAATAACAATACATTTGTAGCCTTAGAGAGCATTTGTTTTTTAGATGGGGTCAGTGACCCTCATTTGAAAGCTGGAAAGAAGGCAAATAATTCAAAAACTATAAAAAAAAGAAAACAAGGAAGACATATTGAAAAGCTGCTTAAAATTAGCCATTCTACAACATATTGTAAGTTAACCAAAGGTGCAAGTTTTATAGGACCCAAATGAGAGGCAATTTCCCACTCTCTAATTCATTATGGAGCTGGGTATACGTCTGTGAACTTGTCCACTAATGCAGGGCCACCATCAGAAATGAAGGGGCCCGTACAACATTTTCTGGGTCCTGTAAAAAGGCCACACAAACATCTGCACTAAAACAGTAAAAACATGCCCCTTAAGTTATAACAATAATTGCTGGTCAGGGTTCCCCTGCAAGTTAAAAGAACATTGGTGGCCAGGCTTTCCCACAAGTTATAAAAAGCCATTGGTGGCCAGGGCCCCTCTTCTGGGCTGCTTAGGGATGGTCATAAACAAAGCTGCTTGAGTTCTGCATGGCTGGGAAGTAAGGCGGGGGCTCCCCCTGCTGTTCATAAGTATGATTGTTTCCCTGCAGAGCAGTTAGGGACCATCTGACAATTCCTATCCACAGCAGTAAATGAAGGGAGAATTTCACTGCATACAGTCAGGTTTCTTATAAAACGATACACATTTTTTAATTAAAGTATATTGGAGATAGGTTTCTTTTTCATTAAAGAAAGTAAAAATGGGATTTTATTTTTTTGCCTTTACATGCCCTTTAAGATCATGTTTTCAGGTAAAACTAAATCATATGATAAAACAGAGGAGGCTTCTAGAATCTCTAGAGTGCATTACATTTGATCAGAGCTGCCCAGCAAATGACAAGTGTTCCATGGGCCCCTGATTCTCCATGTGACTTGAAAACCATTATTGGTGAATTTTTCATTTTACATAACATACATTTGCCTGAGGATATCACAGCCCTTGTACTGATCCTGGTCCCTTGGCTGCTCACCCAGCCCTGCAAGAAAAACCATTGCCTTAAATGTATGTTGTGAGTTCTTCATCGAGGCTGTCTGTTGAACTGGCTGCTTACTTACCCTTTTAACACTGCAACCTTATCTGTCCTGAGTTTGCATTATCTAGTGCCGTGACTGCCGTCCATGCTGCAGTTGCATTATAACAATCTCTCCCTATACTCATTTACACTAACGCAGTCAGACTTGCCCTTCCCATGTGCAGAGCTCAGCTGAGAAGGTGCCACGGTGGCCACCAGACAGTGACTAATCCCTGGGATTCCAGCCAGTCCCAGCTCAAGCAATACACAAATCCAGGCGCCTACAGCATCCCTGCTAATTACTATGTACAGATCATACAGTCTCACTGCATCATGGGAAAAGGTGCCCCAATGTGCAGTGGTATAACTGCCCCCTATTCCCCTTATAGTTATACCACTGCACAATGGGGCACTATTTCCCATGGGGGCTGCACCCCAAGCACTTGTACATCTAAAAAATGTTTTCCTGCTGGGGGCCAAGTGCATACATTTTCTTAAAGCAGGGGTGTCCAAACTTTTTGCAACGAGGGCCAGATTTGGTGAGGTGAAAATGTGTGGGGGCCGACCATTCAGCCCGACATTCTTTGAACCATTAACATCATTTAACTCATTTAAACAAGGAATCACGTATATAATCACATAAATAATATTTACTAACACTTCAGCACACAGGCAGCAGTATAGACCAAGTGGCAGATCATTTCACTAATGTGCCCAAATATTACTGCTACGCGATTCCTGATCGCACCGTGCTAGTGGACCACATTATTATTGATTTCATGATGGAGGTTGAGGGCCGGTGTAAATTTGAAAATGGGCCGCAATTGGCCCCCAGGCCTGATTTTGGACATGCTTGTCTTATATATAATATATGTAATGTTAATAGTGCTGCTCCATCAGAATTCTGCACTGAAATCCGTTTTTCAAAAGAGCAAACAGATTTTTTTATATTTAATTTTGAAATCTGACATGGGTCTAGACATATTGTCAGTTTCCCAGCTGCCCCCAGTCATGTGACTTGTGCTCTGATAAACTTTAGTCACTCTTTACTGCTGTACTGCAAGTTGGAGTGATATCACCCCCTCCTTTCCCCCCCCCCCAGCAGCCTAACAACATAACAAAATCCAGAAAATTTATTAAGCCCATATGCAAGAAGGCAATGTTTCGAGCCTACCAGGCCCTTTATCAAGGCTTGATAAAGGGCCTGGTAGGCTCGAAACGTTGCCTTCTTGCATATGGGCTTAATAAATTTTCATCTTTGAACACAACTACAACCAGACTCGGTGTGCTGCTGGCATTTTTCTGGATATTGTTTTGACCCAGTGACTTGACTACAAAAGTGTGATTTGGGGAGGTGAGCGCTCCACATAATTGAGCCTAACAACAGAACAATGGGAAGGTAACCAGATAGCAGCTCCCTACCACAAGATAACAGCTGCCTGGTAGATCTAAGAACAACACTCAATAGTAAAATGCAAGTCCCACTGTGACAAATTCAGTTACATTGAGTAGGAGAAACAACAGCCTGCCAGAAAGCAGTTCCATCCTAAAGTGCTGACTCTTTCTGAAATCACATGACCAGGCAAAATGACCTGAGATGCACCTACACACCAATATTACAACTAAAAAAAATACACTTGCTGGTTCAGGAATGAAATTTTATATTGTAGGGTGAATTATTTTGCAGTGTAAACATTTAGAAATAAAAACGACATCATAAAAATCATGACAGAATCCCTTTAAGAACAGGAGTATATACTTATTTATTAATGGAGACGCCGACGCTATGGCAGCTCCAACCCTACGTTGGTGTAAATACCAATGCAGATTGCAATGATTTAAATATTTATTCTTGTTCTAAGTTCTCCTTGTGCAGTGAGCCCCTCCCACATTAGAACCTTGAGCCCCTCCCACATAATCTCCATGAGCCAGCTGAAGCTCAGACAGTTAGGATTAATAATAATTACAACTCAGAAAGGGAAACCTGACCCTCTGTGACATTTTCTAGCCCAGAATAATCGCTCAGCAGAATGTTTCCAACAACAGGAGTCTCAGGTGCAGCTTTCTTGTCCTCCGGCCACAGCAGAGACGCCCTACTGATTATGTGCAGCCAAAAGTCACATCTAGAGCTGCCCTGAAATCAAACAAAGACTGTGGAGCCAGAGCCTGTGTCACTGAGATCCCTGCCGCTCACCCACCCACCCGGGCGCAACACCCCATGCTGAGCACCCACTGACACGGTAAGAAGGGGTAATTATAATTAATAGTAATGGTTTGTTTTAGCTGATAGAGGGGTCTGCATGTGCTACTGGGGATACATTACTGCGCTACTGGGGATACATTACTGCTCTAATGGGAAGTAGCATCAAAATATGTTAGTGGCTAAAAAACAATTAGTTTTGTTTAGTAATTTGTTTGAGGGGAGTTTTATATATGTGTCTATATATATATATATATATATATATATATATATATATATATATATATATATATATACACACACACACAGAAATGGTGAAAAAGTCACTTTTCTGTGTGCATTGAACACTGTCTGATCTCTTCTTTCTCTCTGCAGTCCTGTCCTGCTTTATGGCTGAGATTCTATCTATCGGTATAACAGAACATTCTGTCCCATTGGCTGCACAGATCCTGTCTTATCCCCATTGTAAGCAGCAGTCCTGTCCTGCTTTATGGCTGAGATTCTAGCTATCTGTATAACAAAGCATTCTGTCCCAGTGGCTGCACAGATCCTATCTGATCCCCATTGTAAGCAGCAGTCCTGTCCTGCTTTATGGCAGCTGACATTCTAGCTATCTGTATAACAGAGCATTCTGTCCCAGTGGCTGCACAGATCCTATCTGATCCCCATTGAAAGCAGCAGTCCTGCCCTGCTTTATGGCTGAGATTCTAGCTATCTGTATAACAGAGCATTCTGTCCCAGTGGCTGCACAGATCCTATCTGATCCCCATTGTAAGCAGCAGTCCTGTCCTGCTTTATGGCTGAGATTCTAGCTATCTGTATAACAGAGCATTCTGTCCCAGTGGCTGCACAGATCCTATCTGATCCCCATTGTAAGCAGCAGTCCTGTCCTGCTTTATGGCAGCTGAGATTCTAGCTATCTGTATAACAGAGCATTCTGTCCCAGTGGCTGCACAGATCCTATTGAGTATAACCAATAAAACAATATTGATAGGATAAGGATGGCAAACGAGCAGGATTCCATCTAAATGACCATTTGGGATCAGGTGCTTCTGTGTCTTTGTTTACAGCCCAAACAGACTGAGCGTGTGTATTCAAATATAATGTGGTATCCCGGTCATTTTACCTCCGCCCACAGCCAAGTAGGGGCATAGGAATAACCACTCTGTACATCTTGATTTACTTGTTTTTCTTCCTCATTCAGATCTGTCCCACAGACTCACAAAGTGCCTGAAATGTCGGACGGAGACGTCATACTGGTAAGTGAGGGTATTTGTTAGAAAATCCTAATTCTTAACAATTTCGCAGCTCAAATGCTGTACCTTAACCATGACTTCTGTTGGTTCATTATTTCATGTGGGGCACACAGTTCCATGTATGTATAATCTTTCATGTTTTATATGTCAAATTGGTGATGTATTAACAAATTCTGTCTCCAGTTGAAGATTTCCAGCAATTGGCCAATTGTAAATGTTAGGATATACACAATATTTAATGTACCCCCTGCTGTAAATGATAAGGATATTAGAAGCCACTGTTCTGTGACCATATAAAGGCACAAGGCTGCAGGCTGAGTTATACAGGGAACTCTGAGTATCACTCATGTATTATAAGGGATAATGTACCCCCTACTGTAAATGATAAGGATATTAGAAGTCACTGAGGGGTTGTTCTGTGACCATATAAAGGCACAAGGCTGAGTTATACAGGGAACTCTGAGTATCACTCATGTATTATAAGGGATAATGTACCCCCCTACTGTAATTTATAAGGATATTAGAAGTCACTGGGGGTTATGTGACCATATGAAGGCACAAGACTGCAGGCTGAGTTATACAGGGAACTCTTAGCATCACTCATGTATTATAAGGAATAATGTACCCCCTACTGTAAATGATAAGGATATTAAAAGTCACTGAGGGGTTGTTCTGTGACCATATAAAGGCACAAGGCTGCAGGCTGAGTTATACAGGGAACTCTGAGTATCACTCATGTATTATAAGGGATAATGTACCCCCTACTGTAAATGATAAGGATATTAGAAGTCACTGAGGGGTTGTTCTGTGACCATATAAAGGCACAAGGCTGCAGGCTGAGTTATACAGGGAACTCTGAGTATCACTCATGTATTATAAGCGATAATGTACCCCCTACTGTAAATGATAAGGATATTAGAAGTCACTGAGGGGTTGTTCTGTGACCATATAAAGGCACAAGGCTGCAGGCTGAGTTATACAGGGAACTCTGAGTATCACTCATGTATTATAAGGGATAATGTACCCCCTACTGTAAATGATAAGGATATTAGAAGTCACTGAGGGATTGTTCTGTGACCATATAATGGCACAAGGCTGCAGGCTGAGTTATACAGGGAACTCTGAGTATCACTCATGTATTATAAGGGATAATGTACCCCATACTGTAAATGATAAGGATATTAGAAGTCACTGAGGGGTTGTTCTGTGACCATATAAAGGCACAAGGCTGCAGGCTGAGTTATACAGGGAACTCTGAGTATCACTCATGTATTATAAGCGATAATGTACCCCCTACTGTAAATGATAAGGATATTAGAAGTCACTGAGGGGTTGTTCTGTGACCATATAAAGGCACAAGGCTGCAGGCTGAGTTATACAGGGAACTCTGAGTATCACTCATGTATTATAAGGGATAATGTACCCCCAACTGTAAATTATAAGGATATTAGAAGTCACTGAGGGGTTGTTCTGTGACCATATAAAGGCACAAGGCTGCAGGCTGAGTTATACAGGGAACTCTGAGTATCACTCATGTATTATAAGGGATAATGTACCCCCAACTGTAAATTATAAGGATATTAGAAGTGAGTGAGGGGTACTGTTACCATATAAAGGCACAAGGCTGCAGGCTGAGTTATACAGGGAACTCTGAGTATCACTCATGTATTATAAGGGATAATGTACCCCCAACTGTAAATTATAAGGATATTAGAAGTGAGTGAGGGGTACTGTTACCATATAAAGACACAAGGCTGCAGGCTGAGTTATACAGGGAACTCTGAGTATCACTCATGTATTATAAGGGATAATGTACCCCCTACTGTAAATTAAAAGGATATTAGAAGTGAGTGAGGGGTACTGTTACCATATAAAGGCACAAGGCTGCAGTCTAATTTTAAACAAATCTTGGAGTGGGCAGCATGAGGTTTGCTGGGCACTAGAAGGATCAGTCTGGCCAGCCCAGCATAGCTCAGAGTGATATTTTGGAGATTTTTAGGAACTGGATTTGGCTGTATATCTGCTATCTGGCTGTATATAATTCATTATTATCAGTCTCTTGGAGTCTCTGTGCTCTGCTTATGGGTAAAAGGAGGTTAAGATCACTGAAGAGTATCATGTTCCCTTATCTTGTCCCCAGAAAGAAATTGAGAATGAGGAGAAAAGGGTTCCCAGAAGAATAATTCACTTTGCAAGTGGAGAGACGATGGAGGAATACAGCACAGAGGAAGAAGAGGAGGAAGAGGAAGGACAGATTGACTTCCGTAGTGTGGACACGGTGAGACTCGGCACAGATATTTGATGGCGAAAAAGAACAACAAACCGATTTTATCTACCGTGTTTAAAACGGAATCATTCTATTGATTTGTATTGTTTTTATATAAGAAGTTTCTTATTGTCTGTCTGTGCTGTAATCCCAACAGGCCAAGATGAGCTGGAAATCCTACGTTCAGTTCTGGATCGTGCGAATAGCAACCGGCGCCTTCTTTAGTGAGTGACACAATGAAGGATTTATATCTTTCCATTCCCCGTTATTCTTCACTTTCTATTTCTATGAACAGTCAGGTCCCATTGTTGGACCCCCAAGGGGAATCTACAAGGATTTGTGCCCAGTTCATAGTCATATCCTGAACTGCCCAATTCATTCCTATAAAGGTCACATGGTGCCATGAGCACCTCATAATCCAACAATGCCCCCCTATCAATGTCACACGACTGAGTTTCCTACGGTGAAGTGTTATTGGTCAGAACCAACCGGGCGCATGTTGAATTGAATCCCATTTATCTGCAGATACTGCAACAGGTGGTTCTGACTTCATATTAGAAAATGTATTTTTATTCTTTATTTAGTGCCAGTGACTTACAGAGGGGTCATTCATTATCCATAAACTGCCCCAGCAGAGCTTACAATCTAAGTGTGTTGAGTCTGCTTGAATGAAGTGGGTCATACTATTAGCCAAGTATCTTGCTTATATGGTTCTGGGGTGTAGGAGACAACTGGGGTACCCAGATCAGCCATGATCCAGTCAATTTGTTCTGTGTTTCAGCCTGTGACTTTCTTGGGGGGCGACTGGCGACCCTGTTTGGCCTGACGGTTCCCAAATACCAATACGCCATTGATGAATATTACCGAAGGAAAGAGGAGGTAAAGGCTCTTAATGTAACACATTCTTTTTTTTTTTACTTACCCCCAGCTGTAACCTTAAAGGGGACGTTCAGCTTTAAATTAGTAATTTAGTATGATGCAGATAGTCATGTTCTGAGACAATTTGCAATTGGTTTTCATTTTTTTATTATTTGTGGTTTTTGAACTATTTAGCTTTTTATTCAGCAGCTCTCCAGTTTGCAGTTTCAGTAATCAGGTTGCTAGGGTCCAAATTCCCCTAGCAACCACGGTCTGAATTGAATAAGAGACTGGAATATGAATAGGAGAGGCCTGATTAGAAAGATGAGCAATAACAATAAATGTGTTGCCTTACAGAGCAGCTGTTTTTTAGATGGGGTCAGCGACCCCCATTTGGGCCAGAAGAAGAAGGCAAATAATTGAAAAACTATAAAAATAAAATAATGAAGACCAATTGAAAAGTTTCTGAGAACCAACCATTCTATAACATACTAAAAGTTAACTTAAAGGTGAACCACCCATTTAACAGCAACTCCTAATAGTCTACAGGCAATGATGTAGTTCAGAGAAAGCTGAAAGGGTCACACAAGTTTTAACAGCCTGAGGTGCAGCTACTGTCGCTGGTCTCAATAGGAGAAGGGAGCCCGACAAATGGCAATGAATGCCAAGGAGCTGTTAGCGCTGGACAGATTCTATTAATAAATACCGGTATAAGATCTGTTAACCAGAAACTCGTTATCCAGAAAGCTCCGAATTACGGAAACGCCGTCTCCAATAGACTCTGTTTGATCCAAATTTATAAAAATGATTTCCTTTTTTCTCTGTAATAATAAAACAGTAGCCTGTACTTGATCCCAACTAAGATATAATTAATTCTTATTGGAATCAAAACCAGCCTATTGGGTTTATTTAATGTTACATGATTTTTAAGTAGACTTAAGGTATGGAGATCCATATTACAGAAAGATCCATTATCCGGAATACCTCAGGTCCCACACCTATATATCCAGTTTTCATGAACTTACAATAAATGGTTTGAACCTGCTGGGAATTTGCTTTACTTTGCTGAGCTTTCTTATGTCATTCACTCTGATAACTAATTCTATTTACTGAACATGGATATTGTCTTCAGTCATTTGGCCTGAATGGTCCCCAGTGTGATCTGATTGGTGTCTCTAGTCTGTGTCCAGTTTAGGCCGCCAGTTTTCATTCCCCGTCTTTCTTTCCCCTGCAGGACAGCAGCGATGAAGATGGCCAAGAAATCCCAGAAATGGTTATGGTCCAGGCTGAAAAACAGCATCTGCCGACCCAAAGCGTTGAGTACGGCGCCATCTCCCTGAAAGACAGACCTGCCCAGTATGAGGACCATTATAACATGGACTCCGACTCCCACCAATCACACGAGACATAGAGCACATTTCACACAGACTTGGCTTCTTTCAATTCTTCCCTCTGGCCAATAAGAAAAGACCCGGCAATGCCAAATGCCTTATTGTAAGGTGCAGAGATGCCAAAATGAAGGGTCTGCTCATCCTGAGGCGCCTCACAGTATTGGGTGGAGGTAATTTCAGGATGGAGGCTTATTGGCTGTCATTCTATTCCATGAACAATTATAGGAGTAGCTATTTCTTATGAGCAAAAAAAGGACTTTAGTCCTGCTCTTTTGTCCCCATTATTCATCTGTCTGGGAGTTGTAGTTCTAATACAATTGCTAAGCTATGGATTGGGCAGCCTTTATATAAAGGGTTAATGACATCATCTTTCCCTGCTTTATCTGGTCTCCCCATTATTCTATCTCTATCTACTGCTCCCAAGTTGTGCCGGCGTCAAAATTTTTTTTCCGAAAAAATGGACGCCGGCGTCAAAAACTAGACGCCGGCGCCGTTTCGTGAATTTTTCGACGGTTCACAAATTTTACGGCGAAGCGAAACGGCGCAAATTCGCCCATCACTAGTGAAGGGGCCCGAGCAGTTAACCCCTAGCCAGACCACCTTGAACTCCACCATCTTAGAAGCCCCTGACACTCAATGGACCAGGACAATCTGTCCAACTGTTATTTTTTATTTATTTATTTTTAATCACAGAGACCCAATCAGAATGAAGCCTTCGACGGGACTCCCCAGAGCTCTATAGCTTCTTACTGAATGTAGAATGGCTGTTATGGGAAGGGGCCACAGCAATGGATAAAGCCTGCAGCACAGGGACCTATTTGGGGTGTTTTGCCTGTGTCTGCATGGGTTTCTTCCCACACCCCAAATACATACAGGCAGATTCATAGGTTGTTGATACAACTGCCCCCCAGTGTATGGGATATTAGATTGTAAGCTCCACTACGGCAGGGATTGATGAGTAATCTCTGTACTGGTGCTGCAGAATAGGTCAGCGCTGTATAAATAAGGTATATTTATTAAAAAACACAAATCACCTGCATTACTGTTTTTCTGATTATTTATTAATTTATGAGCAGTGACTTTATGTTGAACTTGTGATGAAATGGTAAAACCCACAGAGCATGTGATGCTGAACTACAGCCCCTCCTCCCCCAGCCCAGCGCCCCATCCAGACTGACTGCATTCCTACATCTTCCATAGGGTGGGGACTCGTATCTCCCATTTCTTATCAGCTCTGCAAATACAGATGCCAAACCTGCTCTGCCACGTCAGCCTGTGAGCCTTCCATAGCAATTCAAATGGGAAAATTCTGAATAATAATAATAAGGGGCTGGTTAGTGACCTGCTGTTTGTTTCTCTATCATCTCCCCTCGTCCCTCTCTGCTCCCAATCAGACTTGGCTCTGCACACAGCTCTGTGCCCTGTACTGGGTGCTGGGAGTTGCTTCAGCCCTGCACAAGTTTTTTAACCCCACTCCCTACATATTAAGTATTGGGTCCTGTCATTGTCATTGTGTCCATACATCGAATGCAATTACTCCTCTACCCCAACAAAATCACTCGTTTTCATTTGCTACTTGACTCAACTTCCCCTTTAAATAGAGCAACTGCAAATCGTTAGAGACTTCGCTGGAGGGTTGATGACTACTGCTACATTGTTTCATTTGTTCATGTAGTCAGAACCAGCAGTACAGAGAGTAGCGGGGGGGGGGAGACTCTGTGCAAGTCATTTTACAATTGGAAACAATTGGAAACTTTCTCAGCATCAGATTTGCTTGAAAACATTTTTACGTGACATACATTGAAAGCAGCCTCTCCTTTGCTATTCTCAGTTGGTCTGACTACAAAAACAATGTATCAGAAATCTGCCCTCCTCCAGCCAATTCCCACAATCCCTTTTACATTTCTCCTGTGCTCCTTCTTTGCCTACACTGGCATGTCTGGGGTTAACATGCTCAGTAACCATTTTGCAGTGATATTACTGGCATGTCTGGGTTTTACGTGCTCGGTATCCATTTCTATGGTGAACTTACTGGCATGTCTGGGGTTAACCTTCTTATAATCCATTTCTGCAATGATCCTACTGGCATGCCTGGGTTTAATCTGGTCAGTATCAGTATCCATGTCTGCATTGATTTTACCGGCACTTTTGGGGTTAATAGGCTCTGTATTGGTGATGTGAGGGTTGAGAAAAACTCGACCCGCACCCCTTCCATTTATAGACCCGCGCTACATCACAAAAGGGGCAGGGCAGGCATGAGCCTATAAAACAGGAGCCAGGAGTCGTCAGTCTAAGGTTGTGGGTGAGGAGAGCAGGCAGAAAAGCCTGCACATCAATAATCTGTATCAATTTTCTGCAGTGAGAATACCGGCATGTCTGAGCTTAATGTGCTCAGTATCTAATTCTAATCTTCTGAGAATCCATTTCTGCAGTGATCTTACTGGCATGTCTGGGGATAATGTTCAGTATCTAATTCTGCAATGATTTCTGGTAATTATGAGTCCTGCAGCGGGTCTGGTACCTGTGGGTTACCCACAAAAAAGCGGGTACCCTGGGGAATGAGGGTAGGATTTATAGATGCTGATCTCATCTAAATTTCTTATCTTATGTTATATTGTCTATATTTTAGTATATGTATATGTTTCAACTTACATACAAATTTAACTTAAGAACAAACCTACTAGGGATGCACCGAATCCAGGATTAGGTCAGGATTCGGCCTTTTTCAGCAGGATTCGGCCGAATCCTTCTGCCCAGCCGAACCCGAATCCTAATTTGCATATGCAAATTGGGGTGGGTGGGAAATTGGGTGACTTTTTGTCACAAAACAAGGAAGTAAAAAATGTTTTCCCCTTCCTACCCCTAATTAGCATATGCAAATTAGGGTTTGGATTTGGTTCGGTATTCTGCCGAATCTTTTGCGAAGGATTCGGCAGAATCCAAAATAGTGGATTCGGTGCATCCCTAAAACCTACAGACTCTACTCGTATATAACCCGGGTATTGCCTGTATATAATGAGGGGGTTGATGACAGATTATGTGTTTGATAGGCCCCCGGGCAGGGTCAGACTGATGGTCTGGGGTAGGGTTTACCTCTTGCTCTGTATTTAACCGGCCTGGCTCGTAAAAATTAAGTTTGATCCCAATGTTATTAATAAGGGAAATGCATAAAAATAAAGGAAAGTCTGTATTTTTTTCAAGAAAAGGAGGCAACCCGACATGGGGCCCACCAGGACTGACTTCAAGAGCCCGCCCCAGGGTTACCACATGGCCAGTATTTTATCGGCCTGACCGGTAAAAATAGTACTTAATGCCAATGTCATTAATACATTTTTTTCCAAAAAATTTGGCCACCTTTCCTCCCCTAGAGTTCGTCCCTCTCCCACCCAAACATTTTACCTCCTGTCTCCTGAACTTTCTGCCTGTCATTGGCCGGGCAGTAGAGTTGCCACCTGGCTAGTATTTTACTGGCCTGGTCAGTAGAAATCGTGGTTGATCCCTGCCTGGCAAGTGGAACAGGCCTGAGTCTGGGGCGGAACAGCAGGACTGGGGGTTGGTGGGTCCATGAAAGCCGGGGGCTACTGGGTTGTTTTCCCACTGGCCCAGTCCAAAACAATCTCTGGGGTGATATTCCCTGATGGGCCCCAGGTCACCTGTCAGTGATCATAATAATAACGTTGCTACTAATGGAATCATCAGAGAATCAACTCCAAATATCAGATGTGAATAAATGAAAACATAAACTAAAGTCGACGAGGATGGGATTCGAACCCACGCGTGCAGAGCACAATGGATTAGCAGTCCATCGCCTTAACCACTCGGCCACCTCGTCACTTTTTTCCCCTCCCCTCGCAATCTCAATCTGAACCTACTACTCAATGAAACACCAGCACGCCCACATACTACAGCTCAGCTGCGCATGCGTCACCTACTGTTTCTTCTGCGCATGCGTTGCCTACTATATCTTCTGCGCATGCGTTACTGTACAGCATCTGCTGTGCTGAGTAGAACTTCCCCCGGAACGTTAATCCGGAACCAACAAGCACATTCGCTGTGTAGAAACGCAAGAAAAATAAAACCCGGACAAAATAGCAACTCTCTCGTTTCCTATGATTCGTGCTGTATATCTGTGAGAACTATGGGAGGATCACTCGGGTTTCATCAGGCGCATGGCGTATTCTGCCACTAGATGTCGCTGTAGAACAATCTTACCTCACGAGTATCGCAATACACTGATATGGTGCAGCATCTGCGTAGAGGACAGTATCTCTCACAACTAGATAATAGCGCTACAGGGAGCGTCTCTCCTTCTACATAATACTATAGGATAGTCAGCCGTAAAGCGCACCACTAGATGTCGCTGTCAGACTGTATGTGGCACAAACTAGATGTCATTTCATTAGCTCTTACTATTGACTCTGTAGTCGTAGTAATGATATCTCCGTGTAAAAGAGCGCCTCCTAGTGACAAACGCGAAATACGACCATTAAGCGCAGCGGCCAACCACAACATGTCCTCCACTAAAGCTTTCTGCCAACCACTTTGGCGGAAGTCACTGCTCAGCCAACCGGCTCACGCTAGTGCCCGGGGGCGTGGCTGTTCTTCACAACAATAACATTAGAACGCAAGGGCGGCTCTTACACAGAGCAGCTGGGAGGAACGCGTGGCGGTTGCCGTGGTTACGCAGTTTTCTGGCGCGCTTAGGAGTCAGTGGGCGGAGCTTGAGAGTAAGTGGCGGCGTTCTGGTCTCGCGCGACCGCCGGCTGTGTATGTTGGAGTCACCGAGTGCCGCGGAGTGAGAGTAGGAACCGGAACCGGGGGCCCAGCTGCTCATGGTGAGTGCGCCCTTTGTCTGCAGTTCTCCTGGGGTGTCCCCCCCCCGTGTTGGGATTTCAGGGCTGCCCCCCCCCAGTTCTCTATTTTCTCTCCGTCCCCCTCACTTGTCAGACTCGTGTAGGATTTCTATTTACTCTACTACTTGCGGCAGTCAGAACCTGCAGTCCTGAGTGTTGACTTTGAAACCACTGAAAATGTTTAATGTACGTGTTTGATTGGGGGGGGGGGTGGGGGAGTACCCCAATACTTTCTATTGCAATTCCAAGCATGGCAATATTACCTAATAGATTACTAGAGTCACGTAAGAATGCAGCCACACAATAAGCCATATACATGTATGGGATCCATTATCCAGAAAGATCTGATTACAGGAAGGGCATCTCCCATAAGCTCCATTTTGATCAAATTATTAAATTAAACCAATTACATTTAAATAATAAAATGTGGACTGGAATGTACTTGCCCTGGCTGTCCAGGTGATGGGGAGCTAAATTCATGCTGCGATGATACATTAGACTTAAATTGACACTGACATGTAATATGACTTTAATTTTCTGTTCTCAGTAGAACAAATCTGTAGGTTGGCGGCGTTCTTTAACTCTTTGTCCTGCTGGTTAATGTCTGGTAGAGAGAAAAAGTTGGAGAGTTCTCCCCTCACTGCAGGTTTTGTCCCCTTTATATTGGCACAAAGGAGGCATTTTTATATAAACATATTAACTGCAGGTCTGGTGTTTTCCAACCAATGATGAAGGAATATGGCTGTATAGAGACTGCACTAGAACATTTAAAGGGAAAGTAAATACTTTTAAATTAAAGGGGGTTGTTTACCTTTCAAACACTTTCAGTTCAGTTGTTCACCAGAAATAAAGACTTTATTCAATTATTTTCCATTTTTTATTTCTTAGTTTAAAGTTGAATGTTCGTGTCTCTGGTGTTTGAGTCTGGCAGCTCAGTAATTCAGGTGCAGACTCTGAACTGTTACAATTTTGCTCCATTAGTTGATACATTTCTCAGCAGCATCTCTGGAGTATTAGTAACTATCGTATCAATTCTAACAGCTGCCTGTAATGAAACCCAGAGATTCTGCTCAGCAGGGACAAAGATAAGAAATGTATCAACTAAATGTATCAATTTAGAACAGCGTCGACGACCCTCCCTTCCCAGAGCTGCTTTAAGGCAAAAAACGAAACTTTACACTTCAATATTAGAAAAACGGTCACACATAGAAAATAGAAAGTAATTGAAAATAGTCTTTATTACTGGTGAACTATCTGAAAACAATTCAACTGAAGAATTGTTTGAAGGTGAACATCCCCTTTAACTTTGTGGCCTATTTTCCCCAGCTTTGCACCTTAAAGGAGAAGGAAACCCAGTCGTCGCAAAAACCCTCCCCCCTCCCTCGTTTAGATGGGCAATTGGTTGCCTCATCGGGGACACCCCATTCCGGAGGTGGTGTCTGATCCCCCTGGGGATACAGCAATAGAATGGATGGAGCAAAATCATCGGAATTGGGTTACGGTGCCCTTTAAGGACATCTATAAGAAAACAGGTTTACCTGAGACAGGCAGATTGGATATGGACCTTTGGGAGACTCTAATCAGCACCCATGATCAGTGGTTCAAGAAAAAGGGTTTAGAAAGTCATGCACTGATCATGGGTGCTAATTAGAGTCTCCCAAAGATCCATATCCAATCTGCCTGTCTACGGTAAACCTGTTTTACCAGTGCAGGTTAACACTGCATTATATAGTGAATAAAGTACCCCCTCTTGTAAAATATAAGGATATTATAAGTTACAGAGGAGTTTCATGACCATATAAAAACAAGAGCCAGAAGGCTCGTCATGAAACTCCAAGGTAACTTCTAATATCCTCATATTTTACAACTGGGGGTAATTTATTTATTATATCACACAAGTTTAAGTGAGTCGTGTGACAGAAATTACATCAGAACTCACCGTTTATAACTGATGACATCAGAACTCACCGGTTATAAGGATATAATTTACAAGATATTCGTGGCTTTTGTGTATTATATTTGTATAACTTTAAAACACTTTCATCTTTTAATGTGTATACCTTCTATTCCGAGTGTCAGATCGGGAGGGGTAGAATGGTTCATCTTGTGATGTTTATACTCGCTCAGATAGTAGTCTTTTCCACCTTGCTGCTAAGATTAACTATTTACTATTTGTTTCCTAGGAGCCCAGAATATCTGATATTGGCTGCACGCCTGGTGATTTGCTCCTGTGGTTACTTTGACCCCCGCATACCTGAGGATACGCCCAGGAATTTCCTTAAAGGTATTTCATGTTTGTTCCTTCATATAAAGCAGCGTGTCCTCTAATGTCGCACACCAGCATTAGCGTCTAAAGCTGGCCATAGACGCAAAGATCTCATCCTCGATTCGTATGAATTTCGGAGCGTGTGATGAGAGTCCCGACATTTTTGTCCGGTGGAGATCGTCATTTGGTTGATCGGACAGGTTAGAAAATTTCTGTCGGCTGCCGATAATATCTCTGCGTGTATTGCCGATCGTACGATTTTCAGTGGGAGACTGTCACCAGCTTTGTCTATCGTACGATTGCTGTCAGAGGCAGAAATACTTTATTTGGTAGGAATGGTAAGACTTTGATCTGAATGGTTAGTGGCAGGTCGGGAGATGGGAAAGTCCGATCGTCGTTGATTCGTACGATCGGATCTTTGCGTCTGTGGCCAGCTTAATGGTTTAAATAACTGGTAATGATCATTTTTAGAATGTTTAGTTAAGCCTGTTGTTCACTTTTGTATTCGTACAGTTTCCTTCTATATGTATGTTTCACAACCTCTGATTCTCTTCAGCAGTTTAATGCCATTGTATTTCTGGTTGGAAATTCTAGTTTTGTTCCTCGTGAGCTGTATGTATAGCTGATAAGCAAGAAACAGCCATAATATGGGGCACATTTATCAAAATGTGAGTTTAAAGCTTAATAAATAAAAACTCGCCCTCGTTCTATTCATTCCTATTGGATTTTCACAATTGTATTTATCAATGGGTGAAAGTTAGAACTTGCCATTTGATGATTTGAAATATGGTTCTGAAAATCCCACAGAAATTAATGGATTAACGTGGGTGAGTTATTATTTATTAAGCTCTAAACGCGCATTTTGATAAGTCTGCCCCTAAATAATTTTCATTTTTGTGTAACCAATATTGATTTCAAAGAGTATGTTGATTCCTATTATAATCAATGAAAATAGACTGTCCCTGTGGCACATACACATGATATTGGCATGCACAGTTTTATTGGGTGATTATTATGAATGAGATATGTACGTTCTACAACGGTAGATAGGACCTGTGCAGCCACTGGGACAGAATGCTCTGTTATACAGATAGCTAGAATCTCAGCCATAAAGCAGGACAGGACTGCTGCTTACAATGGGGATCAGATAGGATCTGTGCAGCCACTGGGACAGAATGCTCTGTTATACAGATAGCTAGAATCTCAGCTGCCATAAAGCAGGACAGGACTGCTGCTTACAATGGGGATCAGATGGGATCTGTGCAGCCACTGGGACAGAATGCTCTGTTATACAGATAACTAGAGTCTCAGCTGCCATAAAGATTCTAGCGATCTGTATAATAGAGCATTCTGTCCCAGTGGCTGCACAAACTCCCATTGTAAGCAGCAGTCCTGCCCTGCTTTATGGCAGCTGAGATTCTAGTGATCTGTATAACAGAGCATTCTGTCCCAGAGGCTACACAGATCCTATCTGATCCCCATTGTAAGCAGCAGTCCTGCTGCTTACAATGGGGATCTGCTTACAATGGGGACTGCTGCTTACAATGGGGATCAGATAGGATCTGTGTAGCCTCTGGGACAGAATGCTCTGTTATACAGATCACTAGAATCTCAGCTGCCATAAAGCAGGGCAGGACTGCTGCTTACAATGGGAGTTTGTGCAGCCACTGGGACAGAATGCTCTATTATACAGATCGCTAGAATCTCAGCCATAAAGCAGGGCAGGACTGTTGCTTACAATTGGGATCAGATAGGATCTGTGCAGCCACTGGGACAGAATGCTCTGATTTAAAAAAGCCATAAATCAAGGCAGGACTGCTGCGAAGGTTAGGAAACTTAGTAGGCCTCAAAGTCAAGTCACGTAGCTTCCACTAGCTGATAAAGAGTTAAAAAAGAAAACAATAATTGAAACAGCTTGCAGTGTGAAAAGTACCTGGGAAAATTGATTACACACCACATTTCAAATCAATTTCATAAGTTAGTTAAACACATGAATAGCTGATGATTAACTTTTATTGGATTGTGATACATCTCTTCATGTGCAAATGTCCAGACACTTGTTGTCCTGTTAAGCAACTTATTTACTTATTAATGTACTAATTTTGATTAGATTTGGCAAATTTATTAAGGTTCGACTTTTTTTCCATGAAAATTCGAGTTTTTATGTGTTTGGTTTTTTTTTGTAGTAAAAAAAAGTTTTTTTTTTTAAAATCTTGAATATTTTAGAAATAGCTAGAATCTGAAAATACACCAACTAAAACCTGTCGACGTTCTGTAGAAGTCAATGGCAGAGGTCCCTGGAACCATTTGAACAGGTTAACAGCCTGTTTGATGTACGAGTTGGAGGGTTTTGCCAAAAACACGAATGATTTGATTTATTTATTTTTGCAAAAAATGCGATCAATTTGAGTTTTCAGGTTGCGGGACTCGAACTAGCATATTCGGGCTTTTGCCATTCGAGTTCTTTCCTAAATAAGACACCATTCCAGTTTCGAGTGCATTTGATTTCATTCGCTTTAAGAAAACATGCAACCTTTGATAAATAACCCCGTTAGTGTCTATTTCGTGGACGTTTATAACATAATTTAAAATATCTTTATAGCCCAACTGCACAAAACATTTAACATAAAATATGTATATTTGCGACTATGGGGCAGATTTACTAAAGGGCGAAGTGACTAACATTAGGGAAAATTCGCCAGAGTGACGTCATTTCGTTACTTCGCTGATTTACTAACTGGCTTACATTCGCTAGCGAAGGAGATAGACTCTAGCGGTAATTCACTCCCTTACGCCTGGCGAAGTTGCGCTCTGGTGAATGGACGTAACTACGCAAATTCACTAAGATGCGGATTTTACTGAACGTTACCTCTTGCGCCAGACTTGCCCTCGCCACCTCAGACCAGACGAAGTGCAATAGAGTAGATAGGACTTCCTCAAAAAATAGTTTAAAAATTTTCTAAGCCCCAAAAAACGCTGGCGACTATTCATTTTTCAGGGTGATCGTAAATTTTTTCTGGGATACCCTGCTTCCCCTCTATATTTCCTAACATATGGCACATAAACTATACACTGGGCTCATGTGTACTGCAATATAACAACTTTATTTTATTAAAGGAGAAGGAAACCCAGTTGGCGTAAAAACCCTCCCCTGTGTTGCCCACCCTCCCTCCTCCCCCCTGGCCTACCTGTCCAGTCCACGGAGTTCACCGACACCATCTTCTTCCACGCGATCTTCTTCCTGCTTTGACTGGCGTTTTGGCGCATTCGCAGTAGGAGCATTTCGCCGGTACGGATCTACTGCGCATGCCCCAAGTCACTAAGTTTTCCGATTTCGCCGGTCAAAGCAGGAAGAAGATGGCGTCGGTGAACTCCGTAGACTGGACTTGCGCAGAAGGTTAAGTAACAAGTTAGGGGCATTTGCCCAGTGGGACAGGTAGGCCAGGGGGGAGGAGGGAGGGGAAGCAACACAGGGGAGGGGGGGGGAGGGTTTTTGCGCCAACTGGGTTTCCTTCTCCTTTAAGGTTTCCCAGGCTTGTGTAGTGTAATGTATTTGCTGCAACATATACGTCCATTAAACTTTAACTTCCCGCGTATGCAAATTAGCCAACGCTAGCGTAACTTTGCTTCGCTTGCTGCAGTAACGCGAACGCTTCTTCGCCAGCATTCGTCGCCCTGGACGCAACTTCAGATTTTAGTGAATTAGCCTTGTCCTGGCGAATATACGCCTGGCGAAGTGTTGCGATGTGAGCGAAGCCTGCGCTGGTGAATTTTCGGAGATTAGTGAATTTGCCCCTATATGGACTTCGTTTTGGCCATGCAGGGTTACTCTGCACAGAATAAGCTAGAGATACAAAGCTTTATGTTATTGCTGCTGTTTGATAATAATGTTTCCCACAACACATGAACCTAAACACACGTGCCCTAAAAACACACACACACACACGGCATTATTATCTGTACTGAAACATCCTGCAAAGCAACTGCTTTATTGACTGAAGCAAATAGAACACCTGCACTGTCAACAACTAAATCAATGTGTTATTGCACTCTTTGTTACCTTGGTTCTTGCCCTAAAGGTGGCCATAGACGCACAGATAATAACGTACGAAACTAATTTTCGTCCGATATTCGTTGCGTGTAAGGAGGAAAAAGAGCCGACTGATATCGGCAGAAGACTTGGATGTCGATCGGGCTGGACGGAAAATTTTGATCGGGTGCCTTTGAAGGGACCCAAACATTGGCCATTGTTAGTGCTGAATCGTCAGATACAGGTAGAATTCTATTGTTTCTTCCCGTATATCTACCTGTATATCTAACGATTCAGCTCTACACTTGTGAATTGAAAAGAACGACCGTTCTTGGAAAGATCTTTTCCAAGAAAGATCGTAATTGTTACGTCTATGGCCACCTTAAGAGCGGAAGCAACACATTTTATATTACATTTTAATTAAGGCCGTCTCTGCCGAAAAGTTTAGCAATACGGCATATATAAAGATATAGAGGAGGGAAAATATTCAGTGCTTTTGCCCTGATGCTTTTTGACTTCTCTTGTCCAGATGAATGAATAAAAGTCAACAAAGCATGTTCTGTGCCTTATTTCCCTTTATTAATTATTTATTAATTGCCTCTCGGCTGCATACAATAGAGATAAGATCATGTTACTGTCTCATATATGGAAGGATAAATGCTATTAATAGGGTATATTGCTATTAATAGGGTAAATTGCCCATTAAGGTTTCCTGCCTTTCAATAGACGGCTCACATCTGGAAATAGGATGACAACGGTCGTAACATTTTCACCAGCTCAATTCAGGGAATTCTGAGAATTTCCGGGTAAGAGCAAATTGTTAGCCAGGGCCTTCAACTGTTTTATGGGCAGAAAGTAAAAGGCGGCGGAAGTTTCAAACCTCTATTCATTTTTAGCAAAAAAATAAAAAAAAATTGTAATTTTCATTTACTTAGAAATGTATCTCTGCATTCCGTTCCCCTGTTCAACCTTGCTCTGTCCCTTGCTGGATGCTGCTCAGTCTCCTATCTCTCTTTCCCGCTGATGCAGGATGGGAAACAAGTTAAAGGGCTTTGCCAAAGGGGGAGAACAAGGCAGGAAATCATTTGTGTCTCACCAGACGGATCCGGAAAAAAAAATTAGGGCGCAAATCACCTAACAAGGAACTGTATAAGTAACAGATGTATATTATATTTATGAAAGCTGTTTTGGAAGAATTTGTGTAATAATATATCCTTGGAAAACAACAGTCTGGTGATTTGTTGTACGTTTATCAGAAAAAATGCCATTGTGAAGAAAAGGTGCTTTAATATTTTCTTATAAAGATCATACATATATAATACACGAGCCGTGAATATCCTATCAATTATATCCTTCTAAACGGTGCTTAGTGATGTCACCGGTTATTAACGGTGTTTAGTGATGTCATCGGTTATAATCAGAGGGTTGTGATGTCATTTCTGTCACACGACTCACTGAAACTTGTGTATTATAATAAATAAAGTACCCCTTGTTGGAAAATATGAGGATATTAGAAGTCACTTCGGAGTTCCGTGACCTGTATAAAACACTCAGCCTTCAGCCTCATGCTTTTATATGGTCACTGAACTCCTCGGTAACTTATAATATCCTTATATTTTACAAAAGGGGGTAATTTCTTCACTATGGAATGATTCATATGAACTGACTTAACTGTTTAAATCCAGTACTTGTATTTGTAGTCCTTTTTTTTTTTTTTTTTTTTTTTTTGCTATCTGGAACAATTATATGTTACATAAACCTTGTGCTCTCAATCTTAGATTCTAGATTATTCATACAGGTATGGGATCCGTTATCTGAAAAGCCATTATCCAGAAAGCTCCGAATTACAGAAAGGCTGTCTCCCATAGACTCCATTATAATTAATCCAAATTTTTAAAAATTATTTTTTTTCAGTACGGTAGCTTGTATTTTATCCCAACTAAAATATAATTAATCCCTATTGGGGATTGGGTTTATTTAATGTTGATATGATATTCTAGTAGATTTAAGCTATAAAGATCTGTTGTTTGGAAAACCCCAGGTCCCAAGCATTCTGGATAACAGGTCCCATACCCGTAAAGTCCTCCCAGGTCCCAGCCTGAAGGCCAGTTATGGTGAGAACTGGGGAAAATGCCAATTTGCTTTCCAAGATACACATTAAGGTTAGTCAGGGTATGATTTGAGGGGAAAATCTGCTGTCATATATAGTCTTGGAAATGAACCAACCCTTCCTAATATATTTATATTTGAAGTAAGTGCATCCCTGATCAAAGGTTGGACCTCTTAAACAGAAATAGTCCCATAACCATTGAACTAGGTTACATAGACCACTTAGCAATTTCATTCTGTTTTTCATTGTGTTGCATTACTCATTGTAACCTCCACATAGAAGAGAATAGTAATTAATTTAATTTCCTATGGCTGGTGCATGACCTTTATCTATGGCCCTTATATGTCTATTCTATTAAGGCGGTTGTTCACTTTTAAATTAACATTTAGTATGATGTAGAGAGAGCTATTCTGATTTATTTTTTTTATTATTTGTGTTTTTTGAGTTATTTGGCTTACTACTCAGCAGCTTTATAGTTTGCAATTTCACCAGTCTGGTTGCTAGGGTACAAATTACTCTAGCAACCATGCATTGATTTGAAAAAGAGAGTGGAGTATGAACAGGAGAGGGCCTGAGTAATAAAAAGTAGCAATAGATTTAGTAGCCTTACAGAGCATTTTTTTAGGTGGGGTCAGTGACCCCCATTTGAAAGCTGGAAACGGTTAGAAGAATAAGGCAAATAATTAAAAAAAAACTGTAAAACGTATTAAATGAAGGCTAGCTAAAAAGTTGCTTAGAGTTAGCCACTCTTCAACATACTTAACTTAAAGTGATACTGACATATAAAAAACTACTTTATAAAATGTACATTAAAAGTTACCTATAGGTCATGTTGATCGATTTTTTGCTGAGAGGTCTGTTTTTGTAATAATTGTTATTTGAAGTTTCTAAACCTGACTCTTTTGCCAACCTGACTCTCCCATCTCAGCCTGTCAGTTAGAGTTTCCAATGCTAACGGACTCCTGCTGCACAAATATGGCAGCCCCCTATATGTATTCTACTGAATGGCCATTTATGGTCTGATGTATGTTATTTGAAATATAAAGAAACATTTTTTCATACGTCCTTTTGTTTGCAAACATTTTTTTGAGTGTGCATTGCTAATATACTTTGTGTGGAGGTAATGTTTGCCAATGGCTGAGCTGTTCTGCTCCTAATACTTAAATGAACATAAACACCAAAAAATTTAAGTGACTTAAAGGAATGGCAATAGAATGTTTTGTTGCCCTGCACTGGTAAAACTGGTATGTTTTCTTTAGAAAGTCTACTATAGTTTTATATAAACACGCTGCTGTGTAGCTATGGGGGCAGCCATTGAAGCACAGGATACACAGTAGATAACAGATAAGTACTACTATAGTTTATATAAACACGCTGCTGTGTAGCCATGGGGGCAGCCATTGAAGCACAGGATACACAGTAGATAACAGATAAGTACTACTATAGTTTTATATAAACACGCTGCTGTGTAGCTATGGGGGCAGCCATTGAAGCACAGGATACACAGTAGATAACAGATAAGTACTACTATAGTTTATATAAACACGCTGCTGTGTAGCTATGGGGGCAGCCATTCAAGCACATGATACACAGTAGATAACAGATATGTACTACTATAGTTTATATAAACAAGCTGCTGTGTAGCCATGGGGCAGCCATTCAAGCACAGGATACAAAGTAGATAACAGATAAGTACTACTATAGTTTATATAAACAAGCTTCTGTGTAGCCACGGGGGCAGCCATTCAAAGCTGAAAAGGCACAGGAGATAACAGATAAGGTCTGTAGTATACAATGGGATTCTTCAGAACTTATCTGTTATCGACAGATGTGCTTAAATGGCTGCCCCATGGCTACACAGCAGCTTGTTTATATAAACTCTAGTAGTACTTATCTGTTATCTACTGTGTATCCTGTGCTTGAATGGCTGCCCCCATGGCTACACAGCAGCTTGTTTATATAAACTATAGTAGTACTTATCTGTTATCTACTGTGTATCCTGTGCTTGAATGGCTGCCCCCATGGCTACACAGCAGCTTGTTTATATAAACTATAGTAGTACTTATCTGTTATCTACTGTGTATCCTGTGCTTGAATGGCTGCCCCCATGGCTACACAGCAGTTTGTTTATATAAACTATAGTAGTACTTATCTGTTATCTACTGTGTATCCTGTGCTTGAATGGCTGCCCCCATGGCTACACAGCAGCTTGTTTATATAAACTATAATAGAGTTTCTGAAACAAACACATCAGTTTTACCAGTGCAGTACATTATATTTTAATTACTTAACAGCCCGTGTGTTGCCATCTTTGCTCCCATTACTGATCTGAAGTACATAGCTGAGTCTCATGTCAGACAGGAAGAATTCTTTGCCACCAAGCCAGAATTCGTTGGTTTTTTTCATTCAATTTATTTTTTCTATAAAAAGTAATCAAGTAAACCACAATTATTTTCACAGTCTATTTAAACTTCAAAATAGCATTTTTTAAGGATTTGGAACGCTCTCAGTGTTGGCATGCTAGTACAACATTAACCTTTTAAAACCACTTGCACAAATATAAGAATATTAAAAACATTTTTGTTTGTTTTGATCTAATGGATTGCAAATGTTTGCAAAAGTAAAAAAAAAAAAGGAAAACGTTAGCCTTTTCTTTTTGTCAGTTGCTTTCTAGTTTTATGTGATGCCAGTTTCGGTTGTCTTTGTTAGTTTTGCTCCAGCCTTCAAACAGCTGTGCTGGAGGCCATGGACTATGCACTGGTTTTCATGCCTCTTTATTTTGGCAAAAGACAAAATCAATGTTTTGCAGCAGTTTGCTGGGATTTGGAAACTGTATCCTATTCATCAAAAAGGTTCCGTCCAAGTATTTCTGCCTGGAAAACTTGTTTAAAGACAATGAATGATGTAGCATCCTAGCAGTGTTATGGAAGAACACCACGAGCGTTTTTCGTCGGAGCGACGCCCGGCGTCAAAAATCACGCGCACACGCGTCAAGATATAATTTGACTGAACAAGTCGGAGGTAACAACTATAAGGTCCGACTGTCAGATGAAGATACTGCTTTCTGCGTCCACATCTGACAGTCGTGTTGCATCGGATGTAATGTAGTTTTTACCTGCGACGTTTCATTCAGTCCAATTAGAGTCTTGATGCCTGCGTCTCCATCCAACTTGTCGAGGGCGTTGGAGTTTTACCCTTACAGCTGTAGCAAATGCTGGGGAAGAAAAGAAGTCATTTGCAACTAGGGATGCACTGAATCCACTACTTTGGGAAAGAAGGCCCAAATCCGAACCACAATTTGCATATTCAAATTAGGGTAAGGAAGTTTTAAAAAAAAACAGCGATTTCCTTGTTTGTGTGAGAAGTCACTTGATTTGAATTTGGTTCTACAAAGCACTTGGATTTGGCCGAATCCTGCTGGAAAAGACTTCCAAATCTCCATGTGGTTCATCCCTATTTGCAAGCAACGGAGAAACACTTAAAGGGATGGTTACCCTTTATGTTAACTTTTAGGGTCAGGGCACACGCTCAGATCTGTGGAGATTAGTCACCCGGCGACAAATCTCCTCTTCTCGTATTCTGGGCAGCTAATCTCCCCAAACTGCCTCCTGCCGGCTTGACTGTAAATAGCCGGCAGGATGGTACTCGGAGAGCTTCATTTTCCAATTTCGTCCGAAGTTTCATCGTGAGGCAACTTCGGGCGACTCTGGAAAGCGAAGCACTCAGAGTGCCGCCCCGCCGACAGCACTCGGAGTGTGAGCATGTGCCCTGACCCTTAAAATGCTCTAGATTGACCAGTTCTAAGCCAATTTTCGATTGGTTGCTATTATTTATTTCTCATAGTTTTTTAAATAATTTTGCCTTCTTTTTCTGAATCTTTCCAGCTTTCAAATAGGGCTCCCTGACCCCATCTAAAAAAACAAATGCTCTGTAAGGCTTACTTTTTATTACTCCTCGTTCTATTCAGGCCTCTCCTATTCATATTCCAGTCTCTTATTCAAATCAATGCATAGTTGCTGGGGTAAATTGGACTCTAGCAGCCAGTTTGTTGAAATTGCAAACTGGAATTAAAAAGCTAAATAACTCAAAAATCACAAGTAATAAAACATGGAAACCAATTGCAAATTGTCTCAAATATCTCTTTCTATATTATACTAAAAGTTAATTTAAAGGTAAACAACCCTTTTAAATGTGAGCATGCTACGGCCATTTATTTGAGCAGAATTTTGTGCTAAATTCTGTGTGCTAGTTTCCATTCAATTAAATGACACCCTGCACCACCACATTCCTGCACTTCTGCCCCCCCCCCAGGGTACCACAGGCCTTTGAAGTAAGGCTTCATGTGTCATGGCACAAGAGTTTGCCTGTAGATACAAGATTGAATCTATTATATGGGTTGACATCCTTGGATTAGACTGCCTAATCTACTACCATATTTACCATATTTTAAAAGCAGTGAATTTAGCCAGACCATTGTTCCTTGTGTGGGGCTTTCAAACGACCATTTGGAGAGCTTGCTGAGTGGACAAAAAAAGCAGTTGGCTGTGCAAGATTTGATTCCAGTCAGGGCCATCATTAGAATTTGCGGGGGCCCTGTACAACAAAATGTATTTTCTGGACCCCCCTACAAGAAAAAAAAAAAACCCTTGGTGGCCAGCCCCCCCCCCCCCCAAGTTAATAACAACTTGGCTCCTTCTTTGGCTCAACTCTGCTCCTTCTTTGGCGCAACTCGACTCCTTCTTTGGAGCAACTCGGCTCCTTCTTTGGCGCAACTCGGCTCCTTCTTTGGCGCAACTCGGCTCCTTCTTTGGCGCAACTCGGCTCCTTCTTTGGCGCAACTCTGGCTCCTTCTTTGGCGCAACTCTGGCTCCTTCTTTGGCGCAACTCTGGCTCCTTCTTTGGCGCAACTCTGGCTCCTTCTTTGGCGCAACTCGGCTCCTTCTTTGGCGCAACTCTGGCTCCTTCTTTGGCGCAACTCTGGCTCCTTCTTTGGCGCAACTCTGGCTCCTTCTTTGGCGCAACTCTGGCTCCTTCTTTGGCGCAACTCTGGCTCCTTCTTTGGCGCAACGCTGGCTCCTTCTTTGGCGCAACTCTGGCTCCTTCTTTGGCGCAACTCTGCCTCTTCTTTGGCGCAACTCTGCCTCTTCTTTGGCGCAACTGGAACTTCTTTATTCGTTATCACATTTAAAAAAATAGTGGAAAAAACTGGACACTTTGTAGTGCCTGTGAAGCAGCCATCGATGCTATGCTACAACTTTTGCAGTAACTTTTTGAATGTGGCATTTAGCAGTCAGGCCAAAAGAATCTCCCTCACCTCTTCCTTTCTGTAGCCAATTAACCAATGTAAACCTAGCATGAGTTCACTGATAACAACAAGTGGTTAATGGCTGCTAAAAAAGCTACAGACAACTGGTTTGCATTTACAGGACTCTCAAGGATTTATATATATATATATATATATATATATATATATATATATATATATATATATATATATATATATATATATATATATATATATATATATATATATATATATATATAAAAAAATTTCCTCAGACATGAAATAAATCAGTTACAGCACATCTGTTATCAGTTTGCTGGGAGGATAGACAAAGGGGGAGAGATTATTTTAACCAATGAAAAAGAAAATCAATGTTGCAGGCAGTGAGCCAAGGGATGAAAAACCCTTCAGCACCCAATTCCTCATCTCTAAATCTGTCCTCCGTAATGAGCACCTGGTTAATAGGTGCAAAGAATAACAGAGCACTGTCTGTTCTGCGAGGTCACAGAGCAGTTGTTTGATCTAAAAACAAACTAAGTATTACGGTCTGGGCGCACCTCATTACGTCCGTGGGGTTCCCCTGCCCCTGAATGGTTCTTAATTATGTATTCAACATTATTTATATACTAACAAAGAAGAAATATCTTTCATAGGTTCCAAACTTGTGCTCCCAGATCTGGAAACAACCAGCCTTTGCACAGATGCAGTTTAGAGGCTTGTGATTCTTTTGCAAAATGTTAGAATGTGCATGGCTTGTTCCCATGAAAGCAAAGATAACACTATTTAAAGTTGTTTTTAATTTAATTATTTCTCACATGCTGGTCAGCTTTGATGGAAGTATAAAGAATTTCACTGGCACTCAGGTCAAATCCAAGCATGGACCAGCCCTTGCTATGTTTATTTCCGAAGGTGCAAAGTTTCAGGGTAAACCCCTTTGTCAAGCATACTTATGAAATTTGGAGGTTGCCAAAGCCTTCTTCACTGGGCATTCGCTTTATGGAGAGCCAGGGTGTGCAAGTGTGGTGACATTTCATTATTCCTTAGCTTTGATGGAAGCCTTTGCCTATGCAATATAGAACATATAATATGACTATAGAACATCTCTGTATTTATACTAGATATGGTGTTAACCACGACTTATTGTGTGCACAGGGCATTCCTTCTGTGCACCTTTCTACATATGTGTAGGAGCTACCATACTGTTTTCCTTAGGCCAGTGGTTCCCAAACTGCGGGTAGTGACTGGGGGCACAAAATTGACAGCCAGTTAGATAAAGAAAAACCTATTTGAAGTGTTCACTTATTTCCTATAATACATAGTCCTGGTACAGGTACTACAAAAAGTGCTTATCCTGTCTTCGTGTTGTAATTGCGGTTTCCTTCCCCCCCCACATTTTTTAATGATCTAAAAGACACTGCAAACCCCATAGTACATTAGCACTGCACTTTTCTATATTTTTTATAGTAAACACTGCCTTCACCATCCATAAATTCCTTCAGGGACCAGTAAACACTGCAGGTTTACAAATCCGAGCTCCAGCATATGCAGTGCAACAAAAGTAACACAAAAATGCTTGTACAGGTATCTTCATCCATTAAAGGGGATGTAAAGTCTAAAATAGAATAAGGCTAGAAATGCTGTATTTTGTATACTAAACATAAGCATGAACTTACTGCACCACAAGCCCAATCAAACAAATGATTTATGCTTTCAAAGTTGGCCACAGGGGTCACCATCTTGTAACTTTGTTATACATCTTTGCAAGACCAAGACTGCGCTACAGGGAAACAAACAAAGCTGCTTGAGTTCTGTATGGCTAGGAAGTAAGGTGGGGGCTCCCCCTGCTGTTCATTGTTTCCCTGCAGAGCAGTTAGGGACCATCTGACAATTTATCCACAGCAGTAAATGAAGGGAGAATTTCACTGCATACAGTCAGGTTTCTTATAAATACGGTACACATTTTCTAATTAAAGTATATTGGAGATAGGTTTCTTTTTCATTAAAGAAAGTAAAAATGGGATTTTATTTTTTTGCCTTTACATGCCCTTTAAGTCTACTAAACCCAATAGGCTGGTTTTGCCTTCAATAAGGATTAATTATATCTTAGTTGGGATCAAGTACAAGATACTGTTATTATTACAGAGAAAACGGAAACAATTTAAAACGGATAATGGATCCCATACCTGTGCTTGCGCTTCATAAAAATAACCTTTGTTTTATCACTGAACATCTGTTTATCACTGTTTGCTCTCAAGGCATCAGAATAGACGAACTTTCTTTTTTCCTTTTGAGCGGCATTAGTGTTTGGTTTTCAAGAGAAAGTAGAACTTTTGGTCTTTAAGAAAAAAAAAGGTCTTGGAATTTGGCGATGGAGGTAAAATTCGCTTATTCTTTCAGGTGTAGTAATGTATCTCCAAATTCTTTTTTTCTTGTTTTGTTTTCTTTGAACAGTTCCATTTACAGGTCTCACTCATTGATCTAAATTGTTCAGATCAAACATAAAAGGAATCCTGCTACTTTTTTTGTGTCCTGGATTCATTTATAAGGTAATTTCACTTCAAACTTGTTTAGAGATGATCTTTTCTAGTTAAGTCCCCTTTTCCCTGAAGGCGTGAGAATACATCTGGACTGTCAGAGGGGTCCTGAAATCTGCACTACAAAGAGACGACTTGTCAATTTACTAATCCGGGAAGAGTAAATATTTAGTAATCGCATGACAATGGCAGCAAAGCGAGGAAACAAGTTAGGTAAAATCTTATGTTGATTGGGATTCCTTAGCTGATATGTGGGAATCATGGAAATGGAAACCACTTCTGCTTTGTTTTTGTTTTTTTGTGATTAACTTCCCATTTTTAATTATGCTTTGCGACTTTTACAAAGGTTAAATAAAAAGGGTATATTGCATTTAAAAGGATCCTGTCAACCGAAAGTTAATAGTGCTACTCCAGCAGAATTCTGCACTGAAATCCATTTCTCAAAACAGCAAACAGATTTTTTTATATTCAATTTTGAAATCTGACATGGGGCTAAACATTTGTCAATTTCCCAGCTGTCCCTGGTCATGTGACTTGTGCCTGCACTTTAGGAGAGAAATGCTTTCTGGCAGGCTGCTGTTTTTCCTTCTCAATGTAACTGAAGGAGTCTCAGTGGGACATGGGTTTTTACTATTGAGTGTTGTTCTTAGATCTATCAGGCAGTTGTTATCTTGTGTTAGGGAGCTGCTATCTGGTTACCTTCCCATTGTTCTTTTGTTTGGCTGCTGGGGGGGGGGGAAAGGAGGGGGTGATTTCACTCCAACTTGCAGTACAGCAGTAAAGAGTGACTGAAGTTTATCAGAGCACAAGTCACATGACTTGGGGCAGCTGAGAAATTGACAATAAAGGTGGCCATACACGGGTCGATAGAAGCTGCCGACAGACCGAGTCGGCAGCTTATTGGCCCGTGTATGGGGGCCCCCGACGGGCTTCCCCGATCGAGATCTGGCCGAAAGTCGGCCAGATCTCGATCGGATGGGATTAAAAATCCCGTCGGATCGCGGCCGCATCTGTTAGTTGATGCGGTCCCGCGATCCGTCCACCTGTTTGCGAACGCTAGGATCCGATCGTTGGGCCCTAGGGCCCACGATCGGATCAGCCCGATATTGCCCACCTCAAGGTGGGCATATCGGAGGGAGATCCGCTCGTTTGGCGACATCACCAAACGAGCGGATCTATCCATGTATGGCCACCTTAAGTCTAGCCCCATGGCAGATTTCAAAATTGAATATAAAATAATCTGTTTGTTCTTTTGAGAATTTCAGTGCAGAATTCTGCTGGAGCAGCACTATTAACTGATTCATTTTGAAAAAAAGTTTTTTTCCCATGACAGTATCCCTTTAAGGTATTGTATCTTATTCTGACTTTCTGTTTATCTTTCCAATCTTGTTCTGCTTTAGGCTGGAACTTCACAATGCGTCTTCTTGAGATCAGAGGCACTGAGAGGAAACGCATGCGAGGAGACTGATGCGTTGAATATAAGGTAAGTAATAGAAATGTCGACCTTGTCGATGCGTGCTTCAGATACGACATGATTCTAGGATGTGAACGATGCACGTTGTGTCTTCACCCGATAGCCGTGTTGTGTCAGATGCACACAGCGACAAGGTCTGACATTTCTGTTACTTAACTTATATTCGCAGCATGCACTTCCTCTCAGAGTGTCGGATATCAAGAAGACGAATTGTGTAGTTCCAGCCTTAAAGGGATACTCTCATAGGAAATTTTTTTTTTCTTTTTTTTAAATGCATCAGTTAATAGTGCTGCTCCATCCGAATTCTGCACTGAAATCTGTTTCTCAAAAGAGCACACTGATTTTTATATATTTCATTTTGAAATCTGACATGGGACTAGACATATTGTCAGTTTCCCAGCTGCCCCCAGTCATGTGACTTGTGCTCCGATACACTTCAGTCATTCTTTACTGCTGTACTGAAAGTTGGAGTGATATCTCCCCCCCCCCAGCAGCCAAACAACAGGAAGGTAACCAGATAACAGCTCCTTAAAACAAGATAACAGCTGCCTGGTAGATATAAGAACAGCACTCAATATAAAAATCCCGGTCCCTCTACGACACATTCAGTTACATTGAGTAGGAGAAACAACAGCCTGCCAGAAAGCAGTTCCATCCTAAAGTGCTGTCTCTTTCTGAAATCACATGACCAGGCAAAATGACCTGAGATGCACCTACACACCAATATTACAACTAAAAAAAATACAGTTGCTGGTTCAGGAATGAAATTTTATATTGTAGAGTGAATTATTTGCAGTGTAAACAGTGTAATTTAGAAACAACATCATAAAAATCATGACTGAATCCCTTTATTGCCATACACTGATAATTAATTTGCATTTTATATAAGATAGATGGAGAGGAAGCTGGTTCTCATAGTAAATAAATGCACAACCCTATTCTTAGTTTAGGATATCTCTGTGTACAAGATACAGAACCTGCAACAGCAACCCCACTTTAGGGCCCAAACCCACAAGTATCAGATATAGATTTGTGGACCGGCCTCACCTGCAGGATCAGGCCGGCTACCACAAAAAATCTTTGGGTCACAGGCAGGTTTGGTTTGAGCGCTCCCCCCCCACTCTTCCCACCCTATGACAGTGCAAGAGGTCTTTGGGACATGAGAGGGATGACTGTGCTCAGCCAACCTGAGAATAATGGAGACAGGAAATACTTAAACTGCCAGCCAAGTCATTAAGGCTTATATAGAACCTTTAAACCAGAGGATAGGAATTATACATTCACATTCACATTCACTCTATATTTTGGTGGAACAAAGAAAACGATGTTCATAAAATAATTTATTGGGGTATTAGAAAGCATTAATTTTTTTTCCATTAATTGTAATAGAGTGAATCCAGATTATTGTCCATCACTGGTGATTTTGGGATATTTTTGCTTTATCTTATCGTGACTTGAGACCTCCTTCAGAACTAACTGTCGGTGTGACTGTGTGCTCTTCCCCTGTCTTTGCCAAATTGTGAAATACCTTGCAGCCCGTCTGAATTGATAGTGTGAACCGACAATTCTATTTGTTGAATCCTGCCGCTTCTCACATCCTTGTGTTTCAATGAAAAGTTCTGCTTGTTAGAAATGTACTTCCTGCAAGACCCTGGGTAGTCTCGCTGTTATTTAAAGGAGAAATAATATTGAAGAATTGGGCGAAATATGCTAAACCTTATACTTTGGGCTTCTGTGCCAGCCAAAGACGGACCCATAATAAACATGGAAAGAGCACACCCGGAAACATTGTGTGCATCTCAATAGTGATGTGCTGGCCGGCCCGAAACCCGCAGGTCAGGCGGACAGCAAAAAATCTTCGGTTCGGGTTGAGCTCTCCCTTCCGCTCTCCAGCGACCTCACACTGCCGGCTTTAGGCTTCCGTTCCCCAAATCTTTAGACTTGACCCACCCTGCCTCTTTCATGACGTTGGGGCTGGGTGCAGGTCTATAAATAGAGGGGACGGAGCGGGCCGGGTTCCTTGTTGGGAGGGGGATTAGGGTTGGGTTCGGGTCGAGAGAAACTTGACCTGCACATTATTACATCCCAGTAAGCACAACCCAGTTGAAAAGTGATTCACAGATGGTCAAGGGCATTTCTTCACTGGCTCCATGTAACATTAGTCCTATAGTATGTTGACTTCTGATGATGTAGAATGCATTATTTAGGCTTATTTAAAAGGTGGATCCTTTGAACGTTTGTAGGGAATGGGAGAGTCTGAGATGTGATGGTAGGGGTTTCCCGAGACTGACTGGAGCTCAAGAGAAGTCTGGATTATAGTGATGAGTGTGTTTTGGTTATTGATTAGAATCACTTTTGGGTGCCCCCAATTATTTTAGATTATAGTTCTCCTTTAAGTGCTTTCAAGCTATGTGTTTGTGTCTTTGGTTTATTTAAAAACCGCAACATTTTCTTTATCTCCCAAACCCATGTTTTCAACCATTTGGGAGGCAGATTCGTGCAGCATTTTCTGTCTGGACCCACTTAAGACTTGCTTAGACTTTTTGTACTAATAAAAAAAAAAATTGAGCACTGTAAGTTTCTTTCTTAGAACTGTGACGTGTTCCGAAAGGCCTTGCAAGTTAATACTCCAAAGCTCTGTGGGCAATTTATCCTAATATTCCCACTTTGCCATGTGTCTGGCAGGGACGCAAGTAAAGGTGTGACTGAGTATGGCAGCTTCTGCTATTGGCTGAATGTTTTGCTATTATTTTTTCTAAGAAAAAAGAAAAAAAAAAAAGCCAGACGAAAACTCTGAATTTGTACTCTAATAAGATTTTCTGCTTCCTTGTCTGCTGGAGCCTTTATTAGCGTTCCGACAAAGCTCTGATCAAATAGAACACGCACTGCAATCCAGCGCCTTCCGTTTACTCAGCCTCTCCGAGCTCTTTTGTGAGTGAGAAAAGGGAGTCGGGTGCTTTGTTCATTTCCGTGAGCAGGAAAGGTGCTGGGCCGAAAGCTGAGCCAGAGAAGTGTCTTTTGTGCTTTGCTGAAATGTTAGTATACACTCCGCTTGCAAATCCATTTGAAAACAAAAGCAATTAGGGCTGTTGTACAATTTGGATGGGAGGACTCGCCTCCCAAGTTGAAGCTTTTTTTTGGTAAAGCAGCCTTGATGTGAAATTTCCATGTTAATTGCTCCAGTTGGAAGCTTTTTTTACTTCGGGTGGAATTTAAGTAAAAGTTTAATTAACTGCTTAAACTGTGTTTCTTGGTACTGCCTTCATTGATGTCATAGACAAGAGAAGCCACTTGAGGCTTTAAAGGAGAACTAAAGCCTAACTAAAGAAGTAGGTAGAAATGTTTTACTTTATGTTTTTGTCTTCAGAACTAGCCCAAGGCAACCACAGCCCTTTAGCAGTAAAGATCTGTGTCTCAAAAGATGTCCCAGTAGCTCCCCATCTTCTTTTCTGCTGATTCACTGCACATGCTCTGTGCTGCTGTCACTTACTGAGCTTAGGGACCCACTCACAATATACAGTACACATAGAATAGAAATGTCACAATATATGGCTTATTAGTCATTAATACAGATAATTACTACATGGCAGCACAGAAACCAGTGCAATTAGCATCAGAATTGAATAATCAGCAAACCTGTAGCATCAGCTTATATTACAGGGGAAGCTCATTTTCTGCTGGATAATTAGTGACGAGCCCTAAGCTTAGCTTCTCAACAGCTGCTCAGAGCCCACTGAGCATGTGAGTGTCACAGACACTTTCCAAGATGGTGACCCCCTGTGACAAGTTTGAAGTCCTGGATCATTGCTGCTATTGACAAGCTGAAACTTTAGGCTGGTGCAATAAGTTCACTATATAAAATATGGCATTTCTAACCATTTTTAGGGTTTAATTATCCTTTAAAGGATTCATAAATTATGGATCTGCCCAAGTTTCCCTGGGCTTTGTTTGCAGCCTTGTGGTTTGTCCCAAACACTCCTAGTTGTACCTTTTTCCTAAACATGCACTGACCAAGCTTTAAGAAGTTCTTCCTTACAGACCTATGCACCAAGGAGATTTCAAGCAGACTCTTATTTTGTCCACGAAGTTGCCTAACAAGGTAACTTCGGAAAATTAATCGCTCTGAGTGCCATTTTTAGCCGGCGGGAAGGCAGGGGAAGCAGTTCGGCGAGATTAGTTGCTTCGAAGAAGAGGAGATTTGTCATCCTCATCGACTAATCTCCCCGAATTTGCCTCTGTGCCCTGACCCATAAAAACGACATCATAAAAATCATGACAGAATCCCTTTAAGGTTATTTTAAACAATTCTAGCCAATCCTTTACAACAAAAATCCTGTTTTTAGCTACTTCTGACCAATCCTTTGCTAAAATTCGACACAAATTCTCATTCGTTTCTGAAACTTCAGTCTATCACTTAATTATACAGTGTTAGTTGGAGCAATGTTTGTTTTTGGTGTGTCTGGCTGTGTAGCAGTGTTGGCTTTTCATAAACTTGGCCGTAGATTTATGACTGTATAAGCCAGCTGTGCATAGTGAGCTGTGACTTTCATAGTCGGCTCGAGCTAGCCCTGTCACTGGCAGGGGGAGTTAAATATAAATGATTCACTATTAAAATATTCCTTGCAATTTACAATGCAGGTTGAAACCTTGTTAAATTCTGTAATTAAAGAACATGACCGAATGTTTAAAAAAAAACAAAAAAAAAAACACTAAAAGCAAATGAACAAATTGCTTTATATTAAAAACTGCCACTAGGAAATATCCTAAATATTTATGTCAGGGTTTTATAAGCTTTTATGAGATTAATATATCAGAGATGAGGCAGCCTGTTTTCCTAAGTAATAGTTGTGTAACAAGCGCTTGGGAAGAAGCCGCATAGAATGCTGCAAATACTGCAAACATAATGCAGACCCAGTTAGGGATGCACCGAATCCACTATTTGGGATTCGCCTGAATCCTTCATGAAAGATTCGACTAATACCGAACCAAATCCTAATTTGCGTAAGAGACGGAAAGGGAAAAAGTGAAAAAAATATTTTTTACTTCCTTGTTTTGTGACAAAAAATGACACGATTTCCCTTTCTGTCCCTAATTTTTATATGCAAATTAGGATGTGAATTCAGTTCGGGCAGGCACAAGGTTTTGCCTGAATCTTGCTCCGAATCCCAAACTGATTTCTGTGCATCCCTGGATCCAGTAGAGAGGTACATTGATGTACAAGAATGAGGGCATAGGTTATTGTGACCCAAAACCCTCCTAGTTTGGAACTCCTGGCACTACAAAACTGCTGGTACAGGTATGGGATCCGTTAACCAGAAACCCGTAATCCTGAAAGCTCCAAGTTACAGAAAGGCCATCTCCAATAGACTTAATTTTATGCAAATAATCAACATTTTTTTAAATGATTTTCTCTGTAATAATAAAAACAGTAGCTTGTACTTGAGTCTAGGGATGCACCAAATCCACTATTTTGGATTCGGCCTAACCCCCAAATCCTTCGTGAAAGATTCGGCCAAATTACGAATCTTAATTTGCATATGCAAATACGGGGTGGGAAGAGGGAAAACATTTTTCACTTCCTTGTTTTGTGACAAAAAGCCATGCGATTTCCCTCACCGTCCCCAATTTGCATATGCTAATTCGGATTCTGTTTGGCCGGGCAGAAGGATTTGGCCGAATCCGAATCCTGATGGAAAAGGCTGAATCCTGGCAGAATCCCAAACCAAATCCTCGATTCGGTGCATCCCTTCTTGATCCCAACTAAGATATAATGAATGCTCATTGAAGGCAAAACCAGCCTATTGGGTTTATTTAATGTTTACATGATTTTCTAGTAGACTTAAATTATGAAGATCCAAATTATGGAAATACCCTTTATTCTGAAAAGCCCAGCCCAACTGCCAACTAACCAACTGCTTGTGAAATGATTGGAATACCGAACCAAATCCTAATTTGCATATGCAAATTAGCGATGTGAAGGGAAAAACATTTTTCACTTACTTGTTTTGTGACAAAAAGTCACACGATTTCCCTCCCCGCCTCTAATTTGCATATGCTAATTCGGATTCTGTTCAGCCGGGGAGAATCCTGCTGAAAAAGGCCGAATCCTGGATCCGGTGCATCTCTAGAAATGATGTAGAGTGGTACAATATAGTGGTACTGGTTCCCTGCTTACCTCAAGACAGCAGTAATTGCAGTGACTATTTTTCGTTGATAGATCATAGTGTTCTGTCTCTCTCCCTAGTACAGAAAAGCAGCATGGCAGCTACTACAGTACAGTAAATATGATGTGGTTTTTGATTTTTTTTTTTTAATTTTTAACTTGAATTGCTGGAATGAGTTCTTTCAGGGCGCCTGCACGATTTCCATTCACTACTTTGGGGACCTATTTCAAAGGATCTGATGCTGTATTTGCACTGATGACAGCCAGAACATTGCATGTACCATTAGCTGGATATAAATCCTTTTAGCCTTTATCTCAGCTGTGCAAATATATTGATGGAGCCTTCCAGTAAATACAAATTACGGTCTGCTTTGCATTATTTATTAGAGCGTTTGTCTTGCCAAAGGTGTTGAGTTCTTCATCAGGCGTTTGTAATAAATACGTCTCATGTAAAGGCCCCAGTAGTTCTCCCTGTGTATACCAAGGCAGCATGCACTATGCACACATGGGAGTATCACATTGCAGAAATAATGAACCTGGTCATTCCAATTTTTCTTGGACCTTCTTTCTCTTAATTTTTCCTAGGGAGTTGATTTTGCACAAATATGTGTTTTCTATTGAAGCCCATATGGATTAAGACAATATGCTACACACACATGGAACATGCAAGTACCAGAAGATGACCTCACAACATAGTGTTTAGCAGTGCCACTATTACTGGGATTGGAATAAAACATGAAGCCAGAGAAGTAATTTAAAAAAATATGCTGCAAGGAGCTTTTTTTAGACAGGGCTGTTATCAGTCATATCGGCTGAGGTGCTGTCATGGGAGCTGTCAGGGGTGAGAATTTCAGTTCAGTCTGTCTGGGGGCCTGGGGTACAGAAACTTTAGTAGAAAGCAGCGCTACTAAGGGAGGAAGGGTCTTAAGGGGGAAAAAAGCTAAAATCTCCTTTATATAGGCAATAATCTACACCCTACATAAATTAGAAGTCATTAGAGAGTTTCAGTGGCCATACAACGGCACAAGGCCGCAGGCTGAGTTATACAGGGAACTCTGAGCATCACTCATGTATTATAAGGGATAATGTACCCCCCACTGTAAATAATAAGGATATTAGAAGTCACTGAGGGGTTGTTCTGTGACCATATAAAGGCACAAGGCCGCAGGCTGAGTTATACAGGGAACTCTGAGTATCACTCATGTATTATAAGGGATAATGTACCCCCTACTGTAAATGATAAGGATATTAGAAGTCACTGAGGGGTTCTGTGACCATATAAAGGCACAAGGCTGCAGGCTGAGTTATACAGGGAACTCTGGGTATCACTCATGTATTATAAGGGATAATGTACCCCCTACTGTAAATGATAAGGATATTAGAAGTCACGGAGGGGTTGTTCTGTGACCATATAAAGGCACAAGGCCGCAGGCTGAGTTATACAGGGAACTCTGAATATCACTCATGTATCATAAGGGATAATGTACCCCCTACTGTAAATGATAAGGATATTAGAAGTCACTGAGGGATTGTTCTGTGACCATATAAAGGCACAAGGCTGCAGGCTGAGTTATACAGGGAATTCTGATTATCACTCATGTATTATAAGGGATAATGTACCCCCTAATATAAATTTTTAAGGATATTTAGAAGTCACAGTGGAGTTCCGTGACCATATAAAAGTAGGAGGGAGTATACGGAATGCTTTTATTGAGGTTGTGGTGACTTCTGAAATCCTGATGTTTTATCATACAGAATCATAATATATATATGTCATAATATGCAAGTTACAAAGGGTCATGTGACACAGGTAACTGAACTAAGCACTGGTATAGTTCAGTCATGGCTCCTGTGTATTACTATAAAATAAAGTATCGGGTTATCCAACCCCCTGAGTCTTATTTTTTTGCCCATGGCTGCAAATAGTTTTGCTTTTGTTGTAGGTTTTCATTCAGGGACATAAAGCAGCGCCCTCCAGTGGCCAGATTTTTATCAAAAGTGTAAAACACTTCAGAGAAGAGAGAGCTTAGTCAATAATATCTTTCTTTTGAGCGGTAATACAATATCTGCCCTTCCCTTTGTGTAGCAGCATCTCATTCACTGGAATGTGAAGTACACTGCCTGTATCAGACATTGGGTGCTGTCGGGTGAAGGTATCTAGAGGGTGTTTTCATTTTTGCTGTCCTAATGAATGGCCACAATACAGTGGCAGTGTGTGCCATAAGCAGCGGGTTCATATATATATATGGCCAGATATGGGATGACTTTGATGTAGTTGGCCAGCTTAAATATATTGCAATATATGGACAAACAATCCCTGTGTTGTTTAAAGGGTAAGGCATTTTTCAGTAGCAGTAGCACAAAATGTCTCAATGTCTTAAGTATATTGATAATGGGTTGAGTGCTGAGGACTCTTGTAGTTGTCTATATGTATTTTGTGGTCACACCCTCATTGCACCCCCGCCTAATGGTTTTAAAAAATAGTGGTGAGCACAACTTTCCCTTGTTTGTTATATCTATCTATCTATCTATCGTCATCTGTCTGTCTATCTATCTTTATATCTATCTATCTGTCTATCTATCAACCATCTATCTATTTATCTATCTATCTATCTATCTATTTATATAGTATAGCAGGGGCAGCACTCTGCTTCAATAACAGCATCGGGTGCATGGCAAGTATTCCAAATGTATACTAAAAAAGACCAGCAACACAGAGATTTTTTGTGAAAAATCAAAATAAGCGTATCAAAACATGCATGTACAGCCGTACAGCTCCAAAATTACAGAAAGGCTGTCTCCCATAGGCTCCCTTATAATCAAAATGTTTACATTAATTTCTTTTTTTCTAATAATAAAAGAGTAGCTTGTTCTTGATCCCAACTAAAATATAATTAATCCATATCGCAAGCAAAACCAGCCTATTGGGTTTATTTCATGTTTATATTATTTTCTAGCAGACTCATGGTATGAAGATCAATTATTACAGAAAGATCTGTCATCCGGAAAAGACCAGGTCCACAGCATTCTTGATAACAGGTCCCATACCTGTGTATAGATAGAGAAAGCGATAGAGATATATTTATATATTTAAAGGTACAGAAAAGGAAGAAACCGCTCTTTCATGAATAATTCTGTGTTTTATTGCAACGTTTCGGCTCATAAACTCGAGCTGTCTAGACTTTTGTGTGTTTTTTTTGTTTTTTTCTTTTTATCAACGGGTCTCCCCATTTCTGCACAGAGAGAATTATTAACTCCATTCCAGCCACAGGATCAAAGGGGAAAATAACAGAAAACAGCACTATGACTTATTTTTTTGTTGTGTTCCCCCCTGTGGAAGCAGGAAGAGGCTAGAAAAGTCACCTTCATATCCTGACTGGCTGACCTTGCGCTCACATGAAGCTCTCCCCGTTCCAGCTGTTACCACTAAATAAGCTGCCCCGGGGGTTAAATAAGAAAAAGGAGCTGCTCTCTGATTGGCCGCTCAGTGCACATCTTTCAGCCCCTTTCATGAGCAGCTCAAGGGATCAACATGTGCTTGTCAGTCAGTCTGCACTCAGCAGCGCTGAAAGGACGGCTCCTGCTTCTGCTGCTCTTATACTTTTGCTTTGGTTTTGGCTTCTGGGGGGATCAAACTGACATTGGAAACACTTTATTTTTTTTTTGGAGGACCCATTGATGACTTGAAAAGATCGGTCTTGTCTATAAAGGTACAATTCATCTGCGGCCATTGCAGTTTTGTCTGGGTGTATTGAGATGTTAAGGCTGTACCAGATTCCTGTTTGCAGAGGGGGAAAGCGTTTTAGGAATGTACTTACGGAATGGCATTGTGTGTATCTGTGATGTGCCCGTGCTTCTTTCTCTTGGGGTCCGTAAAGTTAAATAATCGCTGTCATTACACTAGCTTTTTTTTTTTTTTTTAAGCAGAGCAATATTTACCTTTCTTTTTTTTCTCCTCTATAATCTCCCTGTTGTGCTGCTTTTGTTTGTGTGAGTAGCTCTGACATAGACACAGCTATGGAGATTTCAGTTTTTTTCAATGTATAGGTGTGGGATCCATTATGCGGAAGCCCGTTATCCAGAAAACTCCGAATTATGGGATGGCTGTCTCCCAAAGACTCCATTTTTATCCCAATAACCTTATTTTTTTAAATTATTTCGTTTTTCTCTGTAATAATAAAACAGTAGCTTCTACTTGATCCCAACTAAAATATAATTAATCCTTATTGGAAGCAACACCAGCCTGTATGGTTTATTTAATGTTTACATGTTATTCTAGTAGACTTAAAGGAGAATTTAACCGTAAAGTACCCCCCTACCCTACCCCGGGCAAATACCCCTAACTCCTTACTTAGCCCTCAGTGCAGAGTCTGTCCAGCGGAGTTCACGGCAGCCATCGACAATTCGACAATTTCCGTGACTTTCTGCGCATGTGTAGTTGTCGTGAAACATAAAATTGTTACAACCGCACATGCGCCGATACGGCAGTTGCTTCCCAAAGAGAAGAAAATGGCTGCCATGAACTCCATTGGACAGAATCTGCAACGAGGGGTAAGTATAGAGTTAGGGGCATTTGCCCGGGGTAGCAGCTAGGCTGGGGGGGTCTATGTAGGTTTTTTTTTTTACTTTACAGTTGAATTCTCCTTTAAAGGGATTGTTCACCTTTAAATTAACTTTTAGTATGACGTAGAGAGTCATATTCTGAGACAATTTGCAATTGGTTTTCATTATTTATCATTTGTGGTTTTTGAGTTATTTAGCTTTTTATTCAGCAGTTGGTAGTTTCAGCTGTCTGGTTGCTAGGGTCCAAATTACCCTAGCAACCATGCATTGATTTGAATATGAGACTGGAATATGAATAGGAGAGGCCTGAATAGAAAGACGAGTAGTTAAAAGTAGCAATAACAATACGTTTGTAGCCTTACAGAGCATTTGTTTTTAGATGGGGTCAGTGACCCCCCATTTGAAAGCTGGAAAGAATCAGAAGAAGGCAAATAATTCAAAAACTAACAAAAATAAATAATGAAGAACAGTTGAAGATCCAAATTATGGAAAGACCCTTTATTCGGAAAAGCCTAGATCCCGAGCATTCTGGATAAACAGATTCCATACCTGTACAACAATTCCCTGAAAAACAATTTGTTCCGAGATTGACTGAGAACTTTTCAAACCAGCAGCTAGATATTGATACAATTTTGTGGTTTTAGAAAAGCCAGACGCACCCTACTAAGCATCAGAAAATGTAACATTGTTTTACTTGTATGATATTCTCCCTCTGTATTTATGCGATGTCTCCAGGTGCTCTGGTTTTCTGTGACTCCACAAAACATACAGGCAGGTTACTGCTTTCCTTGTTAAAGTTGAAGCTAGTGTAGTGAAGGTGTAGTGAAGGTGCAGTGAAGGTGCAGTGAAGGTGCAGTGAAGGTGCAGTGAAGGTGCAGTGAAGGTGCAGTGAAGGTGCAGTGAAGGTTAGGGACTGGAGATTGTAAGATTCACTCGGACAGGAACTGGTGTATAAGCTCTGTCTAGCACTGCGTAATCTCTGTGTTGGCTGATTTAACAAATACCGTTTGGGACCTGTTATCCAGAATACTCAGGACCTGGTGCTTTCCAGATAAGGGATATTTCTCTAATTTGTAGCACCATTGCTAAAAAAAAAATCACTAGAATGTGGAAAAAGGATCAATTCTCTTTTGGGATCAAGTACAGGTATGGGATCCGTTATCCAGAAACCCGTTATCCAGAAAGGTCTGAATTATGGAAAGGCCCCCTCCCATAGACTCCATTATAATAAAATAATCCAAATTTTTAAACAATATTTCCTTTTTCTCTGCATTAATCAAACAGTAGCTTGTACTTGATTCAAACCAAGAATTAATCCTTATTGGAAGCAAAACCAGCCTATTGGGTTTATTTAATGTTTACATGATTTTCTAGTAGATTTTAAGGTATGAAGATCCAAATTATGGAAAGATCTGTTATCTGGAAACTAGGGATGCACCGAATCCAGGATTCGGTTCGGATTCGGTTCGGGATTCAGCCAGAATTCGGCCTTTTTCAGCAGGATTTGGATTCGGCCGAATCCTTCTGCCCAGCCGAACCAAATCCAAACCCTAATTTGCATATGCAAATTAGAGGCGGGGAGGGAAATCACGTGACTTTTTGTCAGAAAAAAAGGAAATAAAAAATGTTTTCCCCTTCCCAACCCTAATTTGCATATGCAAATTAGGATTCGGTTCAGTATTCGGCAGAATCTTTCACAAAGGATTTGGAGGTTCGGCCGAATCCAAAATAGTGGATTCGGTGCATCCCTACTGGAAACCCCCAGGTCCCGAGCATTCTGGATAACAGGTCCCATACCTGTATAAGGTACTGTTATATTATTACTGTTTTATTATTACTGAGAAAAAAAAATATGAATTATTTTATTGTAGTCTATGGGATAAAGGGTCAAGTTTCAGACAAAATTTTGTTTTATGAGGTGTGCGTGTGTGTGTCTTAACAATATTTCAAAAGAGAGATGTGAGGACCTCCAATAGTAGGAAACGATCAGTTAAAAAAATGATTTTTTTTTTTTTTTATTCGGACATGATATCTTATCATGTCCTAATAAAAACATGTTTTCATTTTTTTAACCGTTTCTTACTATTGGAGGTCCTCACATCTCTCTTGAAATATTGTTGTGGACTTGCACCTTGGGACTGAGGTTGAACTGTGAGTAAAACCTCTTAGGCTATTTTGATTATCAACCTTTTTGATTTATTTTTTGAGTAGTACTGTATTTGTGCTTTTGTATGGCATTGGCACAAACCTTGTCATTACACATATTGTGTATATTAACACGCAACATATAAAATGCCCAAGTGTGTGTAAGTGAACCACAAATGCTTGACTGGGACCCCAGCAATTCTTGCAGAAATTTCTGTTAGTGGTGTCAGGAGCTGCAGTGACATTTATGTAAGTGGTTCTCTCCTATGCTAAGTGGATAATTGTAGGAAGCTAATGATCAGCGTGGGAATGGCTGTTGTATATTTATTACAGCTGATTAAGGGGGTTATTTATCAAAGGTTGAGTATGTGAAGTTTTTTCTACCTCGAATAAACTCACAACTCGAATGTTTGCTTATTTATGAAAAAACCTGAATGTAAAAAAACTCGATTGCAAGCAATCAGGGGAAAAAAGTAAAAAATTGATGGAGTGATAGGCTAAAAAAACTCACATTGGTCGATTTTTCAAGCGAAAACCACTGTAAAAAACCCCAAAAATCATGAAGGCAAAAAACATCTTTAAAGGGATACTGTCATGGGAAAAAAAATTTTTTTCAAAATGAATCAGTTAATAGTGCTGTTCCAGCAGAATTCTGTGCTGAAATCCATTTCTCAAAAGAGCAAACAGATTTTTTTATATTCAATTTTGAAATCTGACATGGGGCTAGACATTTTGTCAATTTTCCAGCTGCCCCAAGTCATGTGACTTGTGCTCTGATAAACTTCAATCACTCTTTACTGCTGTACTGCAAGTTGGAGTGATATCCCCCCCCCCCCAGCAGCCAAACAAAAGAACAATGGGAAGGTAACCAGATAGCAGCTCCCTAACACAAGATAACAGCTGTCTGGTAGATCTAAGAACAACACTCAATAGTAAAAACCCATGTCTCACTGAGACACATTCAGTTACATTGAGAAGGAAAAACAGCAGCCTGCCAGAAAGAATTTCTCTCCTAAAGTGCAGGCACACGTCACATGACTTGGGGCAGCTGGGAAATTTACAATATGTCTAGCCCCATGTCAGATTTTAAAATTAAATATAAAAAAATCTGTTTGCTCTTTTGAGAAATGGATTTCAGCGCAGAATTCTGCTTGAACAGCCCTATTAACTAATTCATTTTTCCCATGACAGTATCCCTTTAAATGGTTCAAGGGACCTCTGCCATTGACTTCTACATGACCATGACAGGTTTTAGACAGTCTTTTTTTTCTGTCCCAAAAAAATTTGAGTTTTTAGTAAAACTACCCTCAGTTTTTAAGGGAAAACGCAACTCGACCTTTAATACTGTAAATAACCCCTTAGTTTAGTGTTATATGTTCTTCTTAAACATTGACCAGTTACTTTGTCCCAGTTTTGCTTGATACGACTGTACTACACATTGTTACTAAGGGCAGGTTATAGGTAGTATTCCCACATTGCTTCTTACTACTGCTTTTATCACTATTTCGAGGAGATTGTTTGCCGCAAAGATGAGCCGATTAGTCGCCAGGCAATTAAATCTCCCCGAATCGCCCAGTGTGCCCCATCCCTTATGTTATTTGTATATGTAACTGTAACAAGTTCTGACTCTGTCTCAGATGGTTGCAGATGTCTGGTCTTGTATTTAGATGGCTGCATTATTTTAGGAGTCAGAACCAGTAGTGCAGAGAATATAAACAGCCAGACAAATGCTATCAATAGTAATTACTTACAAATTTAACTCTGTAAGGAAATCCAGTTTCATTGGAACGATGCTTAGAATGATATTTTCTTACATTATGTCATTCTAAACAACCTTCTAATACACATTAATCAAAATTTTCAGGGATTTTCATGTTATTTGTAACATAACCTAATGCAGGGAATATAAATCACCTGACAAATGCTATCAATAGTAATTACAGTCACAAATGTAACTTGTAAAGCCATTTAAAATGTAAATTTCATTGGAACAATGCTTAGAATATTTTCTTACATTGGGGGGGCAGATTTATCAAGGGTTGAATTTAAAATTTGAATTTTTATTGTCAAAACTGTCTAATACGACTGGGGAGTTGTTCAAATTCAATTCGAGTTTTTCAAAAAATTTGAATTCGATTTTCGAGATTTATCATACTCTGGCCCTTTAAGAACTCAAATTTCCACTATTTGCCACCTAAAACCTGCCAAATTGCTGTTAAAGTCAATGTGAGACATCCAGGGATCATTTTGGAGTTGTTTGCAGCCTTCCTTGATATGAGTTTTTTTTGGAGAAAAAAAACTCGAATCGAATTTTTAAAATTCAAATCAAATTCGATTTGAGTTTTCGGGTTGATCCCTTTCACCCGAGTTTAAAAAAATTAGATTTTTATAATAAATTTTAAATGGTTGAATTTCAAGTTCATGGGAGTTTAAAATAACTCGAATATTTCGAAATTTGACCCTTGATAAATGTGCCTCTAGGAAATTCTAAGCAACCTTCTAATAATATACATTAATTAAACATTTTCAGGGATTTTTATGTTATTTTTATATGTAACTGGAACACTTTCTGACTGTTGCCCGGTTCTGACTCTGTCTCAGATGTCTGGTCTGTTACTCAGGTGGCTGCATTATTTCAGGAGTCAGAACCAGTAGTGCAGAGATTATAAACAACCAGACAATTCTATCAATAGTAATTACTTACAAATTCTAACTCTTTGTAAAGCCATTCAAAATTTCTATATTTTTTGGAATGATGCTTAGAATGAGATTTTCTTACATTATGCAAAAATACTGTGGGATGCAGATCCCCTTTTATACTGCTGTTATTCTTGCCCCTGCAGTGGCAGTTTATTTAACTTGGGCACATTTATCAAAGGTCGAATTTCGAATTCATGGTTTTTTTTTTAAACTCCTTTAAATTTTAATATACTTGAAATTCAATTGGGGGATTATTTGATAAAAAAAATTGAATATCTAAAACTCACAAATTTTACCTACCTCAAAAACGTGAATCGAATATAAGACTAAACTCAATTCGAGTTTTTTCTCCGAAAAAAACTTGAATGTCAGGAAGGCTACTAACATGTCCAAATTTGTCGCTGGACCTCTCCCATTGACTTATACATGAACTCAGCAGGTTTTAGCTGGCGAACAATCCAATTTGAGTTCTTAAAGTGCCAGCGTATGATAAATCTCAAAATTAGTATTAGAATTAAAACTCTATTCGTGTTTGGATGATACACAATTCCAATTTGAGAGTTTTGACCATACATTTTTTTAAAAAATTTTCAATTCAACCCTTAAAAGGGTTGTTCACTTTTTTCAATTCAGTTATTTTCAGATTATTCCCCAGAAATAGACTTTTTTCAATTACTTTCAGTTATTTATTTTTTAACTGTTTTTCCAAAATCTAAGTTTAAAGTTGAATCTCCCTGTCTCTGGTGTTTGAGTCTGACAGCTCAGTGATTCAGGTGCAGATTCTGAACTGTTACAATTTTGCAACATTTAGGGGCATATTTATCAAAGGTTGAAGTTCGAATTGAAAAAACATTGAAATTCGAATTCAAAAAGACCAACGGAAATTAAGTCAAAGATTTGTTTTGTTTTTTTTTTTTGGTCGAATAGGTCAGTTTTCGATCAAATAGGTCCGTATTCGCCGAATTCGAATTGTACGAATCGAATGAAAAGCGCATTTGATCGAATTCGATTCAAAGTCCACCAATTGACTCCAAATAGGTTGTGGGAGGTCCCCCATAGGCTAAAACAGCAATTCGGCAGGTTTTAGATGGTGAATGTTGAATTTTTAAAGAGACAGTACATAAATTTCGATATTCTAATTTTTTTCCAATCAAATTTGGACTATTCACTAGTCGAAGTACACAAAAAATAACTCAAAATTTGAATTTTTTTCATTCGAAAATTCATGTCAACCTTTGATAAATCTGCTCCTTAGTTGATACATTTCTCAGCAGCATCTCTACAGTACAGTTTGGGACCTATTATCCAGAATGCTTGGGACCGGGGTTTTCCGGATATGGATCTTTCCGTAATTTGGATCTTCATACCTTAAGTCTACTTGAAAATCATATAAACATTAAATAAACCCAATAGGCTGGTTTTGCCTCCATTAAGAGTTAATTATATCTTAGTTGGGATCAAGAACACGTTACTGTTTTATTATTACAGAGAAAAGGGGAATCATTTTTAAAAATGTGCATTATTTCATTATAATGGAGTCTATGGGAAACGGCTATTCCGTAATTCGGCGCTTTCTGGATATCGGGTTTCCGGATAACGGATCCAATACCTGTATTAGCAACTATTATATCAATTCTATCAGCTGCCTGTAATGAAACCCAGAGATTCTGCTCAGCAGGGAAAAAGATAAGAAATGTATCAACTAAATGTATCTATTTAGAACAGTTTACAGGGTCGGCGACCCTCCTTCCCAGAGCTGCTTTAGAAGTTGAAAAATGACACTTTACACTTCAATGTTATAAAAACGGTGACACATAGAAAATAGGAAGTAATTGGAAAAAGTCATTATTTCTGGTGTCTATCTGCAAACAACTAGTTGTGTGAAGGTGAACCACCTGTTTAATAAATCTGCCCCTTAGCTGACACTGCCAGCAGCAGCTGTTCTAATATAATTGCTCCAGTATCATTATTACGTTTATGCAATGATCCATCCGATTGACAAAAGAATAGTAAATTGTGGATACGCACATCGCTCAGTTCCCAATTCCGATTGGTCAGATTAGAGGCTGTGCCGGCCCTGCAGGTCACCGTTGGTCAGTGGCTTCATGCGTGTCCATTGCAGCTCAACTGGTTTTCTCTTATTCATGAGCCTCACATATTCATGAAGGATCACGCAGTTCAGTTGAAAATTAGTAAATTGTATCAAACAAAGGGGCAGTGTGTGGCCAACTTCAAATGCCAATTAAAATGGCCGTGCATACGAGAAGCTTTCCTGTACATCTGACATTATTCTTCTTGCTCTGGGCAGTGAGTAAAAGTGCCTGTTGCCTTTTTACAAAAGTAAATTAGATGTAAAGGTTTCCTTTTCAATGAATACTTGCCATTTAGCAACAACCGAGGCTCTGCAAGGTCAGTCCGATCATCGTAGTAAAGCAAGAGCTGAAATGACACAGTTACTTGAAAATGTTGCTTTCAGACTTGCTGTTTATCCAAGTGGCATTTGGAGGGATAAAGGAATACAGGTATGGGATCTGTTATCCAGAAACCCATCCAGAGAGGCCATCTCTCATAGACTCCATCTTATCCAAATAATCCAAATGTTTAAAAATGATTTCCTTTTTCTCTGCTGTAATAAAACAGTACCTTGTACGTGATCCCAACGAAGATACAGGTATGGGACTTGTTTTCCAAAATGCTCGGGATCTGGGGTTTTCCAGATTATGGATCTTTCTGTAATTTGGATCGTCATACCTTAAGTCTACTAGAAAATCATGTAAACATTAATTAAACCCAATAGGCTGGTTTTGCCTCCAATAAGGATTAATTATATCTTACTTAGTTGGGATCAAGTACAAGCTACTGTTTTATTATTACACGGAAAAAGGAAATCATTTTAAAAAATTTGGACTCATTTATTATAATGGAGTCTGTGGGAGAGCTTTCTGGATAACGGGTTTCCGGATAACAGATCCCATTACTGTATAATGAATCCTTATTGGAAGCAAAACCAGCCTATTGGGTTTATTTCATGTTTACATGATTTTCTAGTAGACTTAAAAGTACGGAGATCCAAATTACAGAAAGATCCCTTATCCGGAAAACCCCAGGTCCCGAGCATTCTGGATAACAGATCCCATGTAATACCCTTATAAACATACAGTTTGATTTAATTCACAGCAACTTAATAGCCCTCCTTATCTTCTCAATGGACACACATGTTGTAAATCACATTATTTTATTTACACTTTCCAACATTTCCAGTGACTCTGTTTTGACATCTTACTGGGATTAAGGTGTCCATAGACGCACAGATAATATTGTACGAAACGAATTGTACGAAACGAATTTTCGTCCGATATTCGTTGCGTTTATGGTGGAAAAAGAGCCGACCGATATCGGCAGAAGACTTGGATATCGGTCGGCTCGTCGATCGGGCTGGACGGAAAATTTTGATCGGGCGCCTTTGAATGAACCCAAACATCGGCCATTGTTAGTGCTGAATCGTTGGATACAGGTAGAATTCTATTGTTTCTTCCCGTATATCTACCTGTATATCTGACGATTCAGTTCTACACTTGTGTATTGAAACTAACGATCTTTCTTGGAAAGATCTTTTCCAAGAAAGATCGTAATTGTTACGTCTATGACCACCTTTAGACTCCAAATGCTGTCATTTTTTGGAACCGGATTGTCCGCATGTTCTCATGAAAAACTATAGGGCCCGATACCCTTACACAATCAGACTATGCATGCTGAAGCATCTTTATATCAAAGCATTTATTGTTTATTTTTATTGGTTCAAGGTCCGGGCATGGGAAATGTACACGTGTTACAGTAGACCTGCTGGGAAAAGCTCTGTATTTATCTTGTGATGTAGATTGTAAGTGGAACTACACCCAGAAGGGACCCTAATGCGTCTTTCCTGCTGATTAGAAACAGTTCTTCAGTCACAGTGTGTCCTGCATTTATTTTCTGGAAATAGCTGCTAGGGGTTTTTTTTTTTCCCCCCCCTTGTATTTAAAGAGTGACGTGGAAACTTCAGGTCACGGATTTCAGAATTCGGTTCGCCCCTTCTTTTTCTATTTTCTCTTTCTGGCTGCCAGTGAAGGAAGTTAAATCATATGCAATTGCTAGACAGGCTGGCACGGTGCCGTAATGTAAGTGTTGTGTTTTGTGGGAGGTTGGTGGTACATTTTGGAGTTTTCTACACGTCCTTTCATAGAGCGTATTCTAGATCTTTGCTGTATTCAGATTTTTGTGACTTGAAAGGGGCCAAACTCTTGCTGAAAGTTCACTTAATGCATTTCCTTACAGAAAGGCCATTCATTTCCTAGACTGGAAAAAAAGCTCTACACAGAGCAAACACACAGCTGCCAGGCCAACTAATATGCTTTCCATACTGCCCAGGGAGGCTGCTGAACAATTTTCAGTAATCATTAGGGCTCTGCTATGTTTGTACGATATTAACACTTTCTTTCCTCCCTAGAGCCATTCTTGCTTCACTCTTACATATACAGTTCTTTGCAAAGGTATTTAGACACTTGAGAAGTTCTTTCAATTTACTGCATAAAATGATGACCAAGAACATTTAGGCATAGGCTTTTATTTGGCAGCATTGAGGCATAAACTTTTGGGTAATTATGTGCCAGCTTTGCTCATGGTCAGTCGGGTTGCACCAAACCAGAATAAAGAGGGAAGGCGCACACCCTTGAATCGAACTACGGGGTACTAATCCATCGGTGACTCCCCATAAGGGTCTCCATATTGAATTGCAAATATTAAAGATATTGAAATTTGAAAAGCAAAACTAATTTATTACAAAAAGAAGAAAAAAATAAGCAAAAATAATATACAAAACATAATTGAAAATAAAAAGGTGAGCCCAACGCGTTTCGACCTTAAGGGTCTTCCTCAGGGGCACAAAATAAACAAAAAATCAAAAAAGGCAGGATTTGGGTTGCACCAAACCCACTGTTCAGATCCGGTCGAACCCCTGAATCCGTAGTGAAAGATTTGTCAGAACCCCTGAATCCTTAAAGGGATCCTGTCATCAGAAAACATGTTTTTTTTTTCAAAACGCATCAGTTAATAGTGCTGCTCCAGCAGAATTCTGCTCTGAATCCATTTCTCAAAAGAGCAAACAGATTTTTTTATATTCAATTTTAAAATCTGACATGGGGCTAGACATATTGTCAATTTCCCAGCTGCCCCCAGTCAGTGCAGATTTCTGCTGGAGCAGCACTATTAACTGATTCATTTTGAAAAAAAAAATTTCCCATGAGAGTATCCCTTTAATGAAAGATTTGGCCAAACCCCTGAATCCTTAGTGAAAGATTCGGCAGGACCCCTGAATCCTTAGTGAAAGATCCGGCCAAACCCCTGAATCCTTGGTGAAAGATTTGGCCGAACCCATGAATCCTTAGTGAAAGATTCAGCCGAATCCCTGAATCCTTAGTGAAAGATTTGCCAAACCCCTAAATCCTTAATGAACGATTCAACCGAACCCCTGAATCCTTAGTTAAAGATGTGGCTGAACCCCTGAAACCTTAGTGAAAGATTCGGCTGAATCCTTAGTGAAAGAGTCGGCTGAATCCTTAGTGAAAGAGAGTCGGCTGAATCCTTAGTGAAAGATTCGGCTGGATCCTTAGTGAAAGATTCGGCTGAATCCTTAGTGAAAGATTCGGCTGAATCCTTAGTGAAAGATTCGGCCGAACCCCTAAATCCTTTGTGAAAGATTTGACGGAATACCAAACGGATTCGGAACCCTAATTTAAAAATGCAAATCCGGGTGGGGAAGGGTGATAGAAAAAATGGTTTTTACTTCCTTGTTTGTGTGACAAAAAGTCGCGTGATTTTAAGGATTCGGTTGAGCCAGGCACATGGCTTAGGCTGAATCTTGCTGAATACCAAACTGAATCCTGGATTTGGTACATCCCTAATTGTCAGTCATGATTTTAGCCCATGTTTCCAGCCAGATTTGCTCTGGTTGTTCATGTTAGTTGGACGATGATGGGGAGGCACATTTATCGAAGTTCGAATTTAGAAAAAAATGTGAATCTCAGGAAGGCTGCAAACAACTCACAATTGATCCCAGGACGTCTCCCACTGACTAAAACAGCAATTCGGCAGGTTTTAGGCATCAAATTAGAGTTCTAATGGCCCAGAGTCTGATAAATCTTGAAAATCAAATTAAAATTTTAAAAAAACTTGAACCAAATTTGAACAATTCCCTAGTCAAATTTGACAGTTTTGGCCAAATAAAACTAGAAGATTCTAATTTTCAATTCCACCCTTGATAAATCTGCCCCATAATGTGTCTGGTTTCAAATATTGCTGCAATTTCACAAATAAGTAGATTGCCCATTGAAGGACATTTTTCTTTCATTATTGAGCCCTCTACTTACCACATATCATGCCAGAATTATATTGTTACCATGACCATTTCCCTGTCCACCGTGCAGGAGATTTTTAATCTAGCATGGGTTGCAGAGAGCAGGTATGTTTCCGACTCAAATGCTTGGTGTTCTAGCACTTGTGCCTTGGAGGTTAAAAAAAAAAACGAGACCTCATGTCTCTGGAATTATTTTTATATTAAATATTAGCAACTCTTCTTCATAGTAGGCAGTATATATATTATGCAGCATCACTCCTTTATATCTTGTCACTTGAGTAGTTCCCTTTGTAATGTCTTTTACACTAGATAGAGAGAACCAGCCTACAGGAACAGTGGACTCTCCTAAAGGTGGCCATAGACGCACAGATAATATCATACGAAACAAATTTTCGTCCGATATTCGTTGCGTGTATGGTGGAAAAAGAGCCGACCGATATCGGCAGAAGACTTGGATAACGGTCTGCTCGTCGATCGGGCTGGAAGGAAAATTTTGATCGGGTGCCTTTGAATGCACCCAAACATCGCCCATTGTTAGTGCTGAATCGTCAGATACAGGTAGAATTCTATTGTTTCTTCCTATATATCTACCTGTATATCTGACGATTCAGCTCTACACGTGTGTATTGAAACTAACGATCTTTCTTGGAAAGATCTTTTCCAAGAAAGACTGTAATTGTTATGTCTATGGCCACATTTAGAGCTGGATTCACCTGTAGCCACCAATTCAAATTTAAGATTTAACAGAGCCAAATGGAATAAAATTCATGTCGCCCTATATGGCACCCAGTAGCTATACCCACATGCTACACATTACTCCTGCATTCCTGACATTCCCACTAATGTCTCATCCAGCTGCAAGGTCATTTGATTGCATTTGTTTGCTCAGGGCTTTAGCCAGAAAGAATTATTAGCTGATCTTTACGTTACGCATTAATAAAATCATTGTGGCTGGAGACCCGAGGACCCACAATCCCTTAAAACAAAAACTCATTTTTACTAACACTGACATTCTGAGAAAAAACAACAACATTGTGGGTACAATTTGCATTTGTGTCAGTAAATAAACTCTTTAATCCAGTTTTGTTTGAAGGAGAACTAAAGCCTAACTAAAGAAGTCGCTAGAAATGTTGTACATTATGTTTTGGGTTTCTGTACTATCCCAAGGCAACCACAGCCCTTTAGGGTCAGGGCACACGCTCAGATTCGGGGAGATTAGTCGCCCGGCGGCAAATCTCCTCTTTTCGGGGCGACTTATCTCCCCCCGAACTGCCTCCTGCCTGCTAAAATGTAAATCGCCGGTGGCCATATACGGGCAGATAAAGCTTCCGATATCGGTCGTTTGGACCGATTTGACAGCTTATCTGCCCGTGTATGGGGGCTTCCGACGGGTCTTCCCGATCGATATCTGGCCACAATATCGATCGGGAAGGTTTGATTTTTAACCGACCGACCCGTCGGAGCCCCTTGGCGCATCGTAATTCGATCGTTCGGCCATACGGCGGAACGTTCGAATTACCCACGATGTAGCCATGCCGTTAGTGGCATATCGGGGAAAGATCCGCTCGTTTGGTGATGTCGCCAAACGAGCAGATCTTTGAGTCTATGGCCACCTTTAGTTTTCCGAAGTCACTTGAGCAAAGAAGAGATCATCTGTGTTTTCTGTCTTCTGTCTTAAAGTTTCATAGAATAACCTTTCCACGAGGATGCACCAATCTAAATAAATTGCACAGGAAAGCACAAATGTTAGCCTTACAGATTCTCGACATTTTTCTTGCAACGAAGAACTCCTTACGTTGAACCCAATAGTAAATATTGACCAGTTGGTAACAGGCAGTTTTTGGTATTAATCCTCCCCCATCCTCTAGGGAACTACTGTGTTTTCTTTCTTTCAGTCGCTATTAGACTCCATAGGATAACAGGTGGTGCCTGATGTTTGGGATGGGCTTTGTAGATCGCTCTCTAACAATCTATCAGGCAGGCAGTTTTCCATGGAATGTGGCCTTTGCTCAGATGCTTTGAGTGTTTCTTCATTTGGAATTTACTTGTACTTGTTTAAAAGACTTCTGAATCCTACAGTGTTATTGGACTGAATAACCGTCCAGTCTTTAAAGGGGTTGTTCACCCTTGAGTTAACTTTTAGTATGATGTAGAGCAGGGGTCCCCAACCTTTTTCACCCTTGAGCAACATCCAGATGTAAAAAGAGTTGGGGAGCAACACTAGCATTATAAAAGTTCCTGGGTGGTGCCACATAAGGGATGTGATTGGCTATTGGTAGCCCCTATGTGGACTGGCACCCTACTGGAGGTTCTGTTTGGCAGTACATCTGGTTTTTATACAACCAAACACCTGCTTTGAGGCCACTGGGAGCAACATCCAAGGGGTTGGGGAGCAACATATGTTACTCACGAGCTACTGATTGGGGATCACTGATGTAGAGACTAATATTCTGAGACAATTTACAATTGGTTTTCATTTTTTATTATTTGTGCTTTTTGAGTTATTTAGCTTTTTATTCAACAGCATGCCAGTCTGCAATTTCAAAAAATTTGGTTGCTAGAGTCCAAATTACCCTAGCAGCCATACACTGATTTGAAGAAGAGACTGGAATATGAATAGCATATTAGAAAAAAATGAGTAATAAAAAGTAGCAATAACCATAAATGTGTAGCCTTACAGAGCATTCGCTTTTTGATGGGGTCAGTGACCCCCATTTGAAATAAAAAGGCAAATAGAATAGAATTGGCCATTCTATAACATACTAAAAGTTAACTTAAAGCGATACTGACAGGTTCCTATAAAAATCATGGGAAAATGTCAGTATCAAGTAGTAGCTGCACCCGGAATAGTTCCCCTCAAAGCCGCCCCCCAGCCCACGAACCTTTGTGCAGCCGACCCTCTGACACAACTGATCTTCTGCGTTGTAATTAGCCTATGGAAGGATTGCGCCACCCCAGCCCAGCGTCACTGAAACAGCACAGAAGATCTTTTAGCGATTGAGGAGGGTCGGGGCAGATCAGGTTTGCGGGGCTGGGGGGCGGCTTTCAGGGGAACTATTCCGAGTGCAGCAACTACTTGATACTGACATTTTCCTATGATTTTTATAGGAACGTGTCAGTATCGCTTTAAAGGGGACCTGTCACCCAAAAAAAATATTCAGAATCCAATTTTATCACATTAGTGATAGCAAAATGAACTTTAATTACACTATATAAATTATTTTAATCTTGTTTCCATCAATCTGGGTATTAATAATTATAACAAGCAGGCAGGAGCCATTTTGTGGACAGTGCTATTAAGACAAGCCTTGTATCATCTCAGAATCTTGTTTGTGCATCAGAATGGGGGACCTGATGTCCATCCCCATGTCCTGGCTACACAATTAAATGGTGAAGAGAACGGGGGAATGTGGGGAGAGCAGTGACATCCAGGAAGTGCTGAATGGAAAGTGAAAGTAATTGTCTGCCCCGCCTCTATGCCTAAGACATAGAAGAGGGGCAGACAATATTTGATTGACAGCTGAGATTTTTAAATGAGCTTACAACAGCTATGAATGATTTAATAAAAAATAGAAATTGGATTTCATGTTTAATTTGAAAAGGACTTTTATTATACAGATTTTTGTGTCTGGGTGACAGGTCCACTTTAAGGCTGAACCACCCCTTTAATGTAAGGTATAATGGCGTAACTTATGCAAATGTTTATGAAAGCTCCTAAACTGTTTGGGAATTTGGCACCCGGCTTTATGGCACATGTTTCAATAATCGTGCCTTTGTGTTTAATTATCCCTAATAATTTCCTGTGCTAAAGTCGATGACTTCATCTGAATGTATTTAAGAAAGGTCTCGAATTAGTTAATCACAATCAATTTTTGTTGAAGGAATTGTACTCAAATATGTGCAGTAGTTAACGTTTTAGAAATGTAAATCTCCTATGTACCCATGAAATATTATGCCTACGTTTCTAGTTTTTAGTAGTTTAATATAATATTTTTTTTTCTATCTTAGACCTCTCTATGTTTGCTACAAATTGGGAGAATGGCATTGAACAACAGAAACTGTGAATTTTTGGCTCTTAGTAATGGCAACATCCCATCCAAATCCCTGCCCACAGCCAACAATGGAGAGCAGCAGCACCCTTCCACCGACGAAGGAAGACTTAAAGTGAGTCCCAATGGATGCCTTTCACACAACGGGGTGGACAAACCTTGTTCTTTGTTTCTAGACAACCAAAGAATTTCCCAGTGCTGCCAGCCCTGCTCATACCATCATTCTTTACACAACCATAACAACCCACAAGACTGTGTTCCACGGACGGGCGGAACGGCTAATTCTGCACTGAATTCTGGCTGCCTACAGCCACGCACAGAGTTCTCCACAGACTCAGGTTGCCAAAACCATCCACCCATATATCACCCTGCCTGTTGTCTTCAACCCTCACAATCATTCTGCCTTCATCATTGGCGTGATCATTTTCAGCATCAGCAAGTGCCACACCATTTAGTAAATTTAAGGTTAGTGACATCTTTGTACACACATTTTGTTGGTACTCTTCTACCACCTAAAGGGATACTGTCATAGGAAAACATGATTTTTTTCAAAACGCATCAGTTAATAGTGCTGCTCCAGCAGAATTCTGCACTGAAATCCATTTTTCAAAAGAGCAAACAGATTTTTTTATATTCAATTTTGAAATCTGACATGGGGCTAGACATATTGTCAGTTTCTCAGCTGCCCCAAGTCATGTGACTTGTGCTCTGGTAAACTTCAGGCACTCTGCTGTACTGCAAGTTGGAGTGATATCACCCCCCTCCCCCCCCCCAGCCCAGCAACCTGACAAAAGAACAATAGGAAGGTAACCAGATAACAGCTCCCTAACACAAGATAACCGCTCCCTGGCAGATCTAAGAACAACACTCAATAGTAAAAGCCAAGTCCCACTGAGAATGATTCAGTTACATTGAGTAGGAGAAACAACAGTCTGCTAGAAAGCAGTTCCATCCTAAAATGCAGGCACAAGTCACATGACTGGAGGCAGCTGGGTAACTGACAATATGTCTAGCCCTATGTCAGATTTTAAAATTGATTATAAAAAAAATCTGTTTGCTCTTTTGAGAATTGGATTGCAGTGCAGAAGTCTGCTGTAGCAGCACTATTAACTGATGTGTTTTGAAGAAAACATGTTTTCCCATGACCGTATCCCTTTAAATATACATTTTCAGTGGAAATGTGAATACATAGGGACATATTAAGGTTTGAGTTGTGTTTACCATGAAAAAATGTGAGTTTTCAAGCTTATTTTTGAGTCAAAAATACATTTTTTTTCCGAAAAAACACCATCTAAAACCTGTCAAGGCAGAGGTCCCTTGAACCATTTGAAGACTAAAATACCCTTCATGATGTTCGTTTTTTTTGGAGGGTTTCGCTCCAAAACTCGATCAATTTTTTTAAGCTTTTTCTGGCCGTAAACTTGATCGTTTCATGTTAACTCCAAACTCGTTGATTTTCTCATTTCGACTTGTGTCTTTAACTCGAAATTATTCGAGTTGTGAGTTCATTCAAGGTCTAAAAAAAGCTCACGTAACTCTAAAATGCGACCTTTGATAAATAACTCCCATAGTAACAAAGTTGAAATTCATGAGAGAAACCGGATTAGAACGATGGGAATAGCCGCCGACGGAATGAGGACTGCATCAACTCGATTCTCAATCACAGGGAAAATTCAAACCTGCCCAATCAATATCTGGACAATTTTTGGCCATATATCGGCCGGGGAGTCCCATTGGAACGCCCCATACGCGAGCAGATAAGCTGCCGAAGCAACAATTACCTACCAGGTTGCTGCTGTTTGATAACTAAAATAATGCGCCGATCTGAGCTAATCCAGTAGGCCCTCGGGCCAGTGATTAGATGCATCAAGGGCCCATGTACATTTCATCCTCTGCATACTGTACATCCATAGATATTGATTGAGGTGGAAATAATTTTGGGTACAACGTTTCGGGGGGGGGGGAACACCCACCCTTCATCAGCTGATGAAGGGTGGGTGTTCCCCCCGAAACGTTGATGTTTGGTGGCTGAATAAAAGGGGATAATCCCCGACTGCACTAATCGGTGTGTGTGCGGATCCGTTTTCTTTTACTCTTTCATCAAAAGACTGCAACTACCTAAAGATTTCATATACGTTTTCTAAATTAAGCACAACAAGAACAGGGCCTAAAATAATAATGATCTGATTGTTATGCGGTATGAATATTTGATGAACACTTCAAATGCTTCGTTTCCATCCAACCGCAGTGTTGTCATGTTTAAATTTTAAAATGGAACATTTTGTCACCAATCACTCGGCACAGCAACCAGTAACAGTGATACACGTTATCCAGAAAGCTCAGAATTACGCAATGCCCATTATTAATGAAATAATCCAAATGTTTAAAAATTCTTTCCTTTTCCTTTGTCATTATAAAAAATTGTAATGGTAAAAAAAAAAAATGTTTTGCCTAATAAAAGAAAACAATTCTAAACAATAAAAATATGGTTGAAAAAAAAAAAGAAAACATAATTCTAAGCAACATTGCAATATACATTTATTACAAAATTTCTATGGTTTAAAGTTATTGGTATATGTATAGAAAGCACCTTTGTTCACCTTTGAGTTAACTATTACAGGTATAGAACCTTTTATCCAGAATGCTAGGGACATGGGGTCTTCTGGATAACAGATCTTTCCATAATTTGAATCTTTATACCTTAAGTCTACTAGAAAATCCTTTAAACATTAAATAAACCCAATAGACTGATTTTGCTTCCAATAAGGATTAATTATATCTTAGTTGGACTCAAGTACAAGGTACTGTTTTATTATTACAGAGAAAAAGGAAATATTTTTTTAAAATGTGGATTGTTTGGATAAAATTCTTTAATTTAGAGATTTCTGGATAACGGGTTCAAGGATAACAGATCCCATACCTGTAGTATGATGTAGAGAGTATTATTCTGAGACCATTTGCAATTGTTTTATATTTATTATTATTTTGCTTTTTGAGTTATTTAGCTTTTTATTCAGCAGCTCTCCATTTTGGAATTTCAGCAGTCTGGTTATTTTATTTCTGAAACACGTGGATTAAAGAAAAAAGATTTACGTCATACATTTAAATTTTTTTTTTATACATTTATATTTTTCAAATAAGAGGTTCATTACTTTGAAGCAGAGCACCTACACACGCTTGTTGTTCATTGTGTTCATTAACTGGAAAGCATATACAGGTATGGGACCTGTTATCCACAATGCTCGGGACCTGAGGTTTTCCGGATAATGGATCTTTCCGTAATTTGGATCTTAATACCTGTAGTCTACTAAAAATCATATAAACATTAAATAAACCCAATAGGCTGGTTTTGCTTCCAGTAAGGATTAATTATATCTTAGTTGGGATCAAGTACAATGTACTGTTTTATTATTACAGAGAAAAGGGAAATCAGGTTTAAAAATGTGGATAATTTGGATAAAATGAAGTCTATGGGAGACGGCCATTTCGTAATTCGGAGCTTTCTCGATAACTGGTTTCTGGATGACGGATCCCATACCTGTAGTCCTTGGTGGTAATTTAAATAATGAAAACTCAAATATCTCTCCATTTTTGTCTTCAGCCCAAACTAGTCCAAATACAGTCAGAGCAACCTTAGGTGTCACCTACTGTCATTAATCACTTTTAAAGGAAACCTTTGTAAATATCATCTCAAACATTTTACTTGGCCAATGAAGAGTCGGGGGCTTTTTGAACGCCAAAATTTGCTTTGTAGAAAGTCTTTTATTTTGCTCTCCCCCGGGATCAATGCTGTAACTCCCCGTTCCTGTAGGCACAAAGCAATTTGTATTGCTTAAAACTATTTAAAGCTTTCAGAGTCCAATGTTTGTCTGTTGACTCTACCACAATAGCAAGTGAATTAGCCGTTTACTACGATGAAAAGATTTTAAAAGGATTAGTCGAAACATCTATTATAAAGAGTTTTATTTTATGGTCTTCACTTTGAAACGGGGCTGTTTCTTCTTGTACATGAGAATGTTTCTTTCTTTCCCTTTGAGTTCTAAGCAGGTTCCACAATGAATCGGTAGATATAAACCTCACTATTTGTACCGTTATGCTTTCTGAAATATGACCGACTCCTTTGTCTTCCTACATAGTATTTTATTTATAATCTTGTTTTACAACATTATGCTTAGAGGTAGTAATGATTGTCAGGGTCAAAAAATCCTCAATCGTTTTACCTGCATAAGGAAGGGAAGAGGGGCTAGAAGTAGGGATGCACCCAATCCAGGATTCGGTTATGGATTTGGCCAGGATTCAGCCTTTTTCAGCAGGATTTGGATTCGGCCGAATCCTTCTGCCCAGCCGAACGAATCCTAATTTGCATGTGCAAATTAGGGGCGGGAAAACATTTTTTGCTTCCTTGTTTTGTTTGGATTCGGCCAAATCTATTGCAAAGGATTCGGGTGTTTGGCCGAATCCAGAAAAGTGGATTCAGTGCATCCATATCTAGAAGTCACTGACAGTTTGCACTGGAGTGGTTCACCTTTAAAAACTTCTAGTATGTTATAGAATGGACAATTCTAAACAATGTTCAATTGGTCTTCATTGTTTATTTTTTATAGTTTTTGAATGATTTGCCTTTTTCTAGCTTTCAAAAGGGGGTCACTGACCCCACAAAAAATATATGCTCTTTAAGGCTACACATGTATTGTTATTGTTAATTATATTAATTATCTTTCTATTCAGGCCCTTTCCTATTCATATCCCAGTCTCTTGCTCAAATCAGTGCACAGTTTCTAGGGTAAGTTGGACCCTGGTGACCAGATTGCTGAAACTGCAAACTGGAGAGTTCCTCCATTAAAAAAAACAAATAACTCAAAAACCACAAATAATAAAAACTGAAAACCAATTGCAAATTGTCTCAGAATATCACTCTCTACATCATACAAGTCTGTTCTACTGCTGTGCAGTTTTGCGCTTATTACCACATGCAAAAGTGCTGATGGTGGTTGTAAGACGAACCTTTTACTGTTTTATTCACTCATATATGGCTCAATCAACAGATCTAGATTGACCAAATGTCACAACCGTTGATTATAAATTTCACTTTTAAGTTTTAATTTACCTTACTGCAGGGGTCCCCAACCTTTTTTACTTGTGAGCCACATTTAAATGTAAAAAAAGAGTTGGAGAGCAACACAAGCACGAAAAGGTCCATGAGGATGTCAAATAAGGGCTGTGATTGGCTGTTGGCAGCCCCTATATGGACTGGTAGCCTACAGGTGGCTCTGTTTGGCAGTACACCTGTTTATTTATGCAACAAAACTTCAGGAATTCAAAAATAATCACCTGCTTTGATACAACTGGGAGCAACATCCAAGGGGTTGGTGAGCAACATGTTGCGAGCTACTGGTTGGGGATCACTGCCTTACTGTATAATGTGACCCATTTGTGGCCAGTAGAGGTAGTTAGGATTTTGCCCACAAAAAAAAAACACCTCACACAAGCTACAGTTCTTTTTTTTTTTTTTTTAATTTAATGCTTTAACAGTTAAAAAAATAGGTAAAGTGAGGAAGAAGAGTAAAGATATAAAGAGTACATAGCTAACTAAGGCATTGCAAGTCATATCAATTTATACGGATTGAACCAAGTGTCCCATATTGCGTTGAACTTAGCTGGGCATCCCCTAGACAAGTAAAATAACTAAACAAACACATCATTGCTTCCTAAATGCTGGAGCCATTGTAGATTTCCAGGTCCATAAAATAGCTTTTTTCACTTAAAACAACATCTGGAGATGGCATAACTGTTGGTATGATGATAGTCCCAAATCTTCCAGCACTCCATGTAAGCATACCTTTGGGCGCTGAACATTAGGGACAGCCAGACTCTCATTAATATACTTTAACACAGCAGACCTAAATTGTTTAATTACTGGGAATTCCCAAAAAACACGAAGGAAGGTGCCGACCGCAAGATTACATTTGGGACATGTGTCTGATACTTAGGGGTACAATTACCAGCCTGTACGGTGTTAGGTAGGCTCGGTTAATGAATTTAATTTGAATAAACCTGTCCCTAACAGTCATTGTAATATCTGGGACTTGCTTTAAGGCATCTACCCACATTTCTTCCTCCAGGTCTGCCATTTTCCTTTTATCCTGGCCAGCGGATCAGGATTGCCCTGCCATAACAGGGTATAGAACCATTAGAGAGGTTTTTTTTAAATCTCGCCTATGCAGGTAAACTTCCAGGGTGGTTTCGGATCTTTGCAGGGGTCGAGCCAATCTACATTTTTTTTTATAAACGATGCCCTTATATTCCAGTTTACATTTACTTGCATATTACAAAAGCAGTGCAAAACATGGCAGCGCATGCAAACTGAAGCCAATCGTATTGATTGATAGCAGAACTAATGAGATAATTTGTTTGTGTTGAAAATGTCGAGGTATCTGAGCCAACCCTGTTTCAGTAAGCCTTTTCTTTGTTTGCATTGTGTCACCCCATACAGGATTCCCAGGGTAATTATAAATGATTCATTGTTCAGAGAATCAGAGCAAATGGTAGATTCCCCGTTATCTAATTAAATTGTGCAGGAAAAACAGTGACAGATTGCTTGCTGGGGGGGAAAAGGTACTTTTAATGACATTCATTCTTATGCCTGTTGATAAATAGTTTTGTTAAAATATTGATGAGATATATATATATATATATAATTAGGGATGCACCGAATCCACTATTTTGGATTCGGCCGAACCCCCGAATCCTTTGTGAAAGATTCGGCCGAAAACCGAACCGAACCCTAATTTGCATATGCAAATTAGGGATGGGAAGGGGAAAATTATTTTATTTCCTTGTTTTGTGACAAAAAGTCCCACGATTTTCCTCCCCACCCCTAATTTGCATATGCAGGATTCGGGTTCGCCTGCTGAAAAAGGCCAAATCCTGGATTCGGTGCATCCCTACTATATATATATATATATATATATATATATATATATATATAGATTATTTGGCAAAAAAAATGGGGCCATATGGATCAGACTAAACTTCCAGCATGGGTGTTCTTTTAATGAGATGCTGCCTTTTCATTCAATTTGTATTTTTATCAACCAATAAGAAAACCAGAATATCCATATGGTATAATACAGAGATTCTGCAGATATCACCCTGGTCAGGATCGAACCCAGTACTGCACTACCTATTGCTGTGAGATAGCAGAACTAAGTTCATATCTATCCAAGCGCTGCATCCCTACCTTAATTACAGTCTAACTTTCTGCGTTATGTCAGTACAGGTATGGGACCTGGGGTATTCCGGATAATGGATCTTTCCATAATTTGGATCTTTAAGTCTACTAGAAAATTATTAAATAAACCCAATAGGCTTTCAATAAGGATTAATTATATATATATATATATATATATATATATATATATATATATATATATATATATATATAACATATATTTGTAATCAAGTACAAGCTACTGTTTTATTACTACAGTGAAAAAGTAAATCGTTTTTAAAAAATTGGATTATTTGATTACAATTGAGTCTATGGGAGACGGCCTTCCCGAAATTTGGAGCTTTCTGGATAACGGGTTTCTGGATAACGGATCCCATACCTGTAAATTGGTGTAGGAGTAATGCATACCCTGCCTAGTACTTGTAACATTAGAGTATTTCCTTTAATTGTGAGATTAAGCATGAACAAGATTGTGAGCAACTTGATGAATAATAAAGATACATTAAAACGTTGAAAGCTTGTTTCCTGAGTCGTATACTCTTAATGGAAATTATCATTGGTAATTACTTCTATCTGAAAATTCCGTGTACGCTCTGCGGAAGATGATCTCAGACTCCTGGAACTGAGTAATGCTGAGTAAATAAGAGGCCTGCCCTTCGTCAGCCCGCAGCCTTCATTAGGATTTCGATAAACGTGGTTTATAGACTTTAATGTGAAAGACGCCTAATAAAGAGAAAAAAACATTTCTTATCGTGAATTATGAGCAAATCTCCACATTGCAAACTCCTCCGTGTTGATTTTTATGGCTTGTTTTCAACAAATGACTCATGTAGTCCTTCTAAAGAGCCTTTTTATTGTCCGGCTGAACACTTCAAAAGCTTTTATTTGACTTCCAAAACAGCGTCCGCTTCCCCAATGAAATCAAAGCATCTTCAAAGTGACAAGTTCCCCTGTATGTACTCAGAGACATTGACAGGAGGCTGGGAAGGTGACACAAAGCAAACGTCCGTGCCAGAAATGCCTTTGGCTTTTGTCCCATTTCTGTGTTTTCTTGGTGCAGTTGCAAGTCATTCAATTACTACAGTCTGACTACCTGAGGTGGCTGCTTAAAGGAAAACTATACCCCCAAACAATGTAGGTCTCTATAAAAAGATATTGCCTAAAACAGCTCATATGTAAAACCCTGCTTCATGTAAATAAACCATTTTCGTAATAATATACTTTTCTAGTAGTATGTGCCATTGGGTAATCATAAATAGAAAATTGCCATTTTAAAAAATAAGGGCCACGCCCTGGGATCGTAGGATTCACGGTGCACACAAACAAACATACATGTTAGGTCACATGAGCCAATTAACAGACAGAGTTCTGTATTTTGCTTCCACACTTCTTCCTGTTACAGTTAGAGCTGCAGTATTTCTGGTCAGGTGATCTCTGAGGCAGCACACAGACAATCATGAAATGGTGGTTCAAGGCAACAGATGTAAAAGGGCAATGTTTACTTACATACATATATATATATATATATATATATATATATATATATATATATATATATATATATATATATATATATATATATATATATATATACACTGTATATATTCCAGTTTGGTAAGATGCTTTAATATGCTACTTAATATTATATAAAATATTTGTTGCTTAAGTATTCGTTTGGGCGGTATAGTTTTCCTTTAACAGTCTTTCATTTAAATATTGCTCATTAAAGGACCAGTAACATCAAAAAACTTTTAAAGAAAATTCATTCATATATATCAAAAAAAAAAAAAACCCACCAAGACAAATTAAATAAATCTCAGTCTTTATTAAGCAATAACTTACCGAAACTTCGCTTGCGCTCCTCTTCTGAAATCAAATGGGCAATCCATCGTCCGGTGCTCGATTTTTCTGCCCTGCCTTCCTTATAGGAGATAGCCAGGGAAGAGAAATCGAGCGCCGCACAATGGATCATCGCCGTGTCGCCTTTTCTGAAGAGGAGCGGAAGTGGTGTAGAGAGTGATATTCTGAGACAATTTGCTATTGGGTTTTTTATTTATTATTATTTGTAGTTTTTGAGTTATTTAGCTTTTTATTCAGCAGCTCTCCAGTTTGCAGTTTCAGTAATCTGGTTGCCCTAGCAACCATGCACTAATTTCAATAAGAGACTGGAGAATGAACAGGAGAGGCCTGAAAAGAAAGATGAGTAATAAAAAGAAGCAATGACAATAAATGTGTAGTCTTACAGGGCATTCGTTTTTAGATGGGGGTCAGTGACCCCCATTTGAAAGCTGGAAAGGATAAAAAGAAAAAGGCAATTAACGCAAAAAGTATAACATACAAATAATGTAGACCAATTGCAACGTAGCTAGGAGTTGGGCGTTCTATAACATACTAAGTCCGAATTGATCTCAATATTTTCTGCTACAAACCCCGATCAAATCCGCTCGGGTTTTTTACACTTATTTATTATTAAATTTTCCCGAAAATTTGCTTAGCTGTAAAGATCTGATATTTTTTTTCAGATTTTTTTTTAACAGATTTTCACGACTTTTTCTGAATTTTCACCCGAAACCTCAGAAAACGTTGTGGTATTGCATGAAACCCAGCGCACATCGAAAAATCTTTGGGACTTCTCCCATTGACTTTAATGTAACCTCGACAGGTCTGAGATGCCGGATTTTCAGATTCAGACTTTTCCATCCTCGGGGTTTAATAAATTCCAAAAAATTCGTGATTTTTTTAAAAGTTCGATTTTATTAAAAAAAAAATTTTCATGATTTTTACATTCGAAATTTAGTAAATAACCCCCTAAAAGATACCTCAAAGGTGAACCACCCCTCTAAGTTAAACTTTGACTAAGATCAACTTTGGTTGGGCTCCAAGGCCAAGATAAGGTGGGCAACTGTTGTCCTTGCCAATTAAATTGCTTCCAATAAGGAGTAATTATATCTTAGTTGGGATCAAGTACAAGCTACTGTTTTGTTTTTACACAGAAAAGGGAAATTATTTTTAAAAATGTGGCTTATTTGGATAAAATTAAGTCTATGGGAAACGGCTTTTGCGTAACTCGAAGCTTTCTGGATAACTGGTTTCTGGATAACGAATCCCATACCTGTACTGATTTTAGGAAAGACATATTGGTGTAAGTTTGTTTTTCATAGTTTTATGCATTGACATATGTTTGACGTCTTTAGCCCTCTTTGAAATAGAAGCCTCTTACCCTCTTCCCAACCCCCTCCCTTCCCAATGGCTATGAAAAATGGTAGCCTGACTACTACTACTGATTGCTTCTGAACAAGGGATCTCTCAGACATAGGAGTGTCCTTGTTTCACTCAGCAGGAACATTTTTGTTTTTAGAACTTAGAACCGATCTGTATTTTCTGCCATTAAGTTGGAGCAATCCGTCATTCTGACTTAAACTAATGTGAACAAAGCCGTTTGCTAATAAAGTGTGCGGCTGGAGCAGGAGTGAAATTTAAGCTGCAGTTCTACCTTAACATCTGGGATCTGTTATGCTCCGCAATAGGCTGTTATAAAAAGACCATTCTGGTTTGCTATGTACAGTTAAGTGAAGTGGGGACATTTGTCAGTTTTGGACTGTTTGGAAGAAAAATAAATACAACCCTGCCTTTAACTGGATAATAGCTAATAAGTGATATCCCAATCAGATTTTCCTTATACCTACCTGCACCCATTCACCCATTCTCCCAATCAGATTTTCCTTATACCTGCCTGCACCCATTCACCTATTCTCCCAATCAGATTTTCCTTATACCTGCACCCATTCACCCATTCTCCCAATCAGATTTTCCTTATACATATAAGGTATTCTCCCAAAATTAAAATGGAGCTTGGTGAGGAACCCATGCTGTTAAACAAGTGCACAGGGTTTGAAACCACTGCAAACTAGGACACCTCACTTTTGGGGGATGTTTATCAGCACTGACCAAATTTGCCCATGGGCAGTAACCAGTGGCAACCAACCATATTGTTGCATTCATTGTTCCTGCAGCTGGCTGAAAAAAAATCCAATGGCTGATTGGTTGCTATGGGTTACTGCACATGGGCAGATTTGCCCAGTGTTGATAAATGAGCCCCTATATAATATTGTGTGCAGCTTAAATGGAGCATTGGTACTTTCTTTTTGGAAAAAACCCATAAGTTTGTTAATAGCCTGTGCAGAGATACCATAAGAATCGCTGTGTAATAAACGAGTATCACTCGTGTATTATAAGGGATAATGTACCCCCTACTGTAAATAAGGATATTAGAAGTCACTGAGGGGTTCTGTGCCCATATAAAGGCACAAGGCCGCAGGCTGAGTTATACAGGGAACTCTGAGTATCACTTATGTATTATAAGGGATGATGTACCCCCTACTGTAAATGATAAGGATATTAGAAGTAACTGAGGGGTTGTTCTGTGACCATATAAAGGCACAAGGCTGCAGGCTGAGTTATACAGGGAACTCTGAGTATCACTCATTTATTATAAGTGATAATGTACCCCCTACTGTAAATGATAAGGATATTAGAAGTCACTGAGGGGTTCTGTGACCATATAAAGGCACAAGGCTGCAGGCTGAGTTATACAGGGAACTCTGAGTATCAGTCATGTATTATAAGGGATAATGTACCCCCTACTGTAAATGATAAGGATATTAGAAGTCACTGAGGGGTTCTGTGACCATATAAAGGCACAAGGCTGCAGGCTGAGTTATACAGGGAACTCTGAGTATCAGTCATGTATTATAAGGGATAATGTACCCCCTACTGTAAATGATAAGGATATTAGAAGTCACTGAGGGGTTCTGTGACCATATAAAGGCACAAGGCTGCAGGCTGAGTTATACAGGGAACGCTGAGTATCACTCATGTATTATAAGGGATAATGTACCCCCTACTGTAAATGATAAGGATATTAAAAGTCACTGAGGGGTTCTGTGACCATATAAAGGCACAAGGCTGTAGGCTGAGTTATACAGGGAACTCTGAGTATCACTCATGTATTATAAGGGATAATGTACCCCCTACTGTAAATGATAAGGATATTAAAAGTCACTGAGGGGTTCTGTGACCATATAAAGGCACAAGGCTGCAGGCTGGGTTATGCAGGGAGGTTTGAATATCACTCGTACTATTAGAGATAATGTATCCCTTTTGTAAATTTATAAGGATATTAGCAACCACTGAAATATTTCAAAATTACGTTTTACCGTTTTTTGGTGTTTTTTAAATATAAATTATATTTATGGTTAAGGTCTCGGTGTAAATTCCTGTTGTTGGAGGAAGAAGCCTGTTGGTGCATGAAATAGAGGTTGGCAAGAATGGGGGTCCCATCTCCTCCTCCTGAGCAGTTTTTGTTACACAAAAGCAAAGCCGTGTTCCCATACTTGTTAACAGGTGCAGGGAATGGAAGCCCTGAGAATTCCCCAGTGTCGGGGACGACGCATCGTTATGCGAGATGCTGAAATCTGGGTTTATGTGAAGTGTTCGCAGCTCATAAAAATGTGTGAGATGTCGCAATGCAATTTTTTTCAGATGAGGTACTGGAGACTTGGCATCGCTCTCTGTGATGTAATGCCTGCTTCACCGCCATAGGGTCCTTGCTACCAATTTATTCTCTTGCACTTACCAGAGCCCCAGTATTAGCAATATGGCACATGAATTATTAAATTCATATTTTATGGGGAAAAGCCACCAATTCTGGAAACATTTGCTAGATGTGGCAGGTACTGTTTTTTGGTTTTTTTTCCACAGCTTTACTGTGACTGTGTAGTGTTTATTAGCCCCGCAGAACAGTAAAATGATTCAGCGTCCCCTCGCAGAGATGTCCGAAGAGTGAGAATTTGATCTTACAGACATGACTGCAGCTTTAGTCTGTATGTGACGTAATTGGGCCTGGCGTTTTATTGCAAGGCTGCAGTGGAACCTTTCTTTACGCTCTTAATGATGTGTTGTTTTTCTTTTCCACATTAATTGCAGGTGGCTAGTGAAGATTAATGATGGCTTCAGCATCAAGATCCTAATCACGGGCCAAAATGATTATTTTGGTTATAAAACATGAAGCCTATCGATTTGCATGAAAGCAAACTGGTTTTAGTGGGTATTAATGTCCCCGGCTCTCAGACCTGTAGCAATGTGATCATTACTTAAAGGGATACTGTCATGGGAAAAAAAAATTTTTTCAAAATGAATCAGTTAATAGTGCTGCTCCAGCAGAATTCTGCACTGAAATCCATTTCTCAAAAGAGCAAACAGATTTTTTTATATTTAATTTTGAAATCTGACATTGGGCTAGACATATTGTCAGTTTCCCAGCTGCCCCCAGTCATGTGACTTGTGCTCTGATAAACTTCAATAACTCTTTACTGCTGTACTGCAAGTTAGAGTGATATCACCCCCTCCCTTTACCCCCCCCCCCCAGCAGCCGAACAAAAGAACAATGGGAAGGTAACCAGATAGCAGCTCCATAACACAAGATAACAGCTGCCTGGTATATCTAAGAACAACACTCAATAGTAAAAATCCATGTCTCACTGAGACACATTCAGTTACATTGAGAACGAAAAACAGCAGCCTGCCAGAAAGCATTTCTCTCCTAAAGTGCAGGCACAAGTTACATGACCTGGGGCAGCTGGGAAATTGACAAAATGTCTAGCCCCATGTCAGATTTCAAAATTGAATATAAAAAAAATCTGTTTGCTCTTTTGAGAAATGGATTTCAGTGCAGAATTCTGCTGGAGCAGCACTATTAACTGATTCATTTTGAAAAAAAAAATTTTTCCCATGACGGTATCCCTTTAAAGGGGGCGGTTCGCCTTTAAAGGCGGTGTTTCACCTTTAAACAACTAGTTGTTTTCAGATAGATCACCAGAAATAACGACTTTTTCCAATGACTTTCTATGTGTGACCGTTTTTCTAATATTGAAGTGTCAAGTGTCTTTTTTTTCCACCTTCTGAAGCAGCTCTGGGACAGGTGTCGCCGACCCCGTAAACTGTTCTAAATGGATACATTTCTTATTTTTGTCCCTGCTGAGCAGAATCTCTGGGTTTCATTACAGGCAGCTGTTAGAATTGATACAATAGTTGCTAATACGCCAGAGATGCTGCTGAGAAATGGATCAACTAAATGTTGCAAAATTGTAACAGTTCAGAATCTGCACCTGAATTACTGAGCTGTCAGACTCAAACACCAGAGACACAAACATTCAACTTTAATCTTAGAATTTGGAAAAACAATAAAAAATAAATAATAAGAAATTGAAAAAGGTCTTTATTGCTGGGGAACAATCTGAAAACAACTGAACTGAAAAAAGTGTAAGCAACTTTTCAGTTGGTCTTTATTTTTTATATGACTGTGAAGATTTTCATTCATCCAGGTCATGGTAAATCTAGTATAGGGAAATCTAAAAACAAGTGGACTTGCTGAGTAATCAATGAAATTTTTTATAGTTTGTAAGTTATTTGCCTTCTTTTTCTCACTTTCTTCACCTTTCAAACGGGGGTCACTGACCCCATCTAGTAAACAAATGCTCTGTAAGGCTACAAATTTATTGTTATTGCTCATTTTTATTACTCATTTTTCTATTCAGACCTCTCCTATTCATATTTCAGTCTCTTATTCAAATCAATGCATGGCTACTAGGGTAATTTAGACCATAGCAACCAGATGAAACTGCAAACTGGAGAGCTGCTGAATAAAAAGCTAAATAACTCAAAACACCCAAAAATTAAAAAATTAAAACCAATTGCACATTGTCAAATATCCCTCTTTACATTATACTAAAAGTTAAATCAGAGGTGAACAATCCATTTACAACATCATCTTGTTATACTTTCTCATACCTCCCAACATTTTGAAAATAGAAAGAGGGATAAAAAGTGCCCGCAGTGAAAATTTTTGACCATGCCCATTTTATGGCCACACTCTCTAATTTCCATGTCCATTTTACAAAATTTGGCAGATTATGGAAAGTTTGAGCACATTTCTGGGGGTTTTGGGGTCAGGTTATGTGTTATTACAGTTGTGTAATAAAGGTGAATTTGCCCTTTAAGCTGCAATTAAGGTGCAAGTCAGTTTCCGTGAGACCTGCTTATCTTACATTGTTACAATTGTTTCTTTGCTTATCTTAAATTGTTAAAAAAAATATCTAAATGCACCTACCACATATTCTGGGCTCTCTGCCAAAAGCCAATTAAGTTTTAGAAACATAGGGGTATTTATCAAACTAAGATATAATTAATCCTTATTGCAACCAAAACCAGTTAGAGATCAGCATAGTCCGCTACAGGGAAATACCGCCTCTCTCCATTAATTCCTATGGGATTTTAAGAGTATTCATCAATAGGTGAAAGTTTACTCTTCGATAAATACGCCTTTAAAAATCCATAGAAATGAATGGAGAGTGGCGGAATTTCATTCTAGTGGACTGTGGTGATCTCTAACTGGTTTTGGTTCCAATAAGGATTAATTATATCTTGGTTGGGATAAAGTACAAGGTACCATTTTATTATAACGGGGGAAAAAATTTAAATTTGGGTTATTGGGATAAAATAGTCTATCAGACACAACCTTTCCATAATTCAGAGTTTTCTGGATAACTGATTTCCGGATTAAAAGATCCCATTGGAAGCAAAACCAGCCTATTGGGGTTCTTTTATGTTTACATGATTTTCTAGTAGAAAAGACCCATTGTCTGGAAAACCCCAGGTCCTGAGCATTCTGGAGAACAGGTCCCATATCTTAATCTCCATTTTTTTTAGTTGCCAATTTTTTTTGGGGGGTTTGCATCTCCTTTATGTGCTTCAGACATCAAAAGTAACAATTCCGTAGCAACATAGCACAGGCTATGTAACTAAACATTGTTACCAAGATCATAGAATGTGGGAAATGTAACTGTACAGTGTGGCTTTGTACAGAGCACGGAGCAGCACGTAGATGGGAGGTTGGAGCACACACACGTCTTTTCCTCCCCCAATATTCATGGATCACGTTAAATAGGATTCAATTCTTTCTGTGCTCTTTATTCTGCAATTTCTGCACCCCGGGGAGCCCCTGATTTGCACTGTTTACTAACACCGGGACTTATAGATGTTGTCAAAATGCAACTGATTTTAAGCAATGGATATACAATGTCGGCATTCTAGACTAAAGATGTCTTTCTCCAAAGTCTGTGCTTAGAGGCATGGATTCTGCAACAATCCACTAATATTGTATGTGACTACAGATTGTTACAGCTTGGATGCTGTAAGTCTCTGTACCTCCCAACTGTCCCGTTTTTAGAGGGACAGTCCCTCTTTTGACAGCTCAACCCGCAGTCCCTCGTTTGTACTGGGAAGTCCCGATTTTCTCTGCACTGAGCAGGCAGGGGGTTCTACTGTATGTTACTATGTAACTATCATTGACGTCTGTATGGATCATCGGCAGTAAAACATGTGAATCACATAGCCATTAGAAAATGCATGAAAATACATGTCTGGTTCTTATTTGATTCAAATGTTTTATCAATGGAAATTCAAGCTGGCACAAATAAAATGGCATCTTTGGATGTTTTTGGTGCTGGTGAAGATGAAGCAAAGGTGACAAAAAGTGCTGTGTGCCATTACACTAATGGACAAGGAAATATAGAATAACTAAGATTTTCTGTAAGATTTTCTGTACTGCACATACGCTCACCAAGATCACTGTATGCAGGTATGAGATTCATTATCTGGAAACCCGTTCTCCAGAAAGCTCTGAGTTACTGAAAGCCTGTCTCCCATAGACTCCATTTTATCCAAATAATCCAAATTTTTAAATATGATTTCCTTTTTTCTCTGTAATAATAAAACCGTAGCTTGTACTTGACCCAAACTAAGATGAAATTAATCCTTATTGGAGGCAAAACCAGCCTATTGGGTTTATTTAATGTTTACATGATTTTCTAGTTGACTTCTAGAAGATCCAAATTATGGAAAGATCCATTATCTGGAAAACCCCAGGTCCCGAACATTCTGGATAACAGGTCATATGCCTGTAGAAGCAATAAAGCCTTCTTTTTCCCAACCATATTTAAGGTACACAGCTGTGTAGTGTAACCACAGGTTCCAGAGATGCTAAAGGCTCCCAGAGATGCTAAAGGGTCCCAGAGATGCTAAAGGCTCCCAGAGATGCTAAAGGCTCCCAGAGATGCTAAAGGCTCCCAGAGATGCTAAAGGCTCCCAGAGATGCTAAAGGCTCCCAGAGATGCTAAAGGCTCCCAGAAATCTTAAAGGCTCCCAGAAATCTTAAAGGCTCCCAGAAATCTTAAAGGCTCCCAGAAATCTTAAAGGCTCCCAGAAATCTTAAAGGCTCCCAGAAATCTTAAAGGCTCCCAGAAATCTTAAAGGCTCCCAGAAATCTTAAAGGCTCCCAGAAATCTTAAAGGCTCCCAGAAATCTTAAAGGCTCCCAGAAATCTTAAAGGCTCCCAGAAATCTTAAAGGCTCCCAGAAATCTTAAAGGCTCCCAGAAATCTTAAAGGCTCCCAGAAATCTTAAAGGCTCCCAGAAATACAAAAGGGTCCCAGGTCCCACAATTACATTTTCAACCTTGCATGGAAAAACTGTTTATAACAGGGCATAGAAACCATCAGGGGGCCTGAATAAATTATTGACAGGGGCCCTCACGGATTAGATGTGTATTCTGTCACACATATTTGGTATATAACGTTAGAACTAATATGTATTATTGTCTTCCTTCTTTTATCATCTATATCCATCTTTATTAATGCCGTAGAAATTAATCTTTTAATGTTATAGCTCTTCTGTTAATGAATACTCATACTTCCATCTCTGGGATTTCCCCCTCATCTGGAATTTCATTAAGAACTTCACTTTTTATGGTCAATCTTTGCGTGACCGATTTCCCACCCCCACCCTCCCTAAAAAGGGACTTACAAAGGAGTTAATTCCAAAATTATAGTTCTTAAAGTAAATTGCAGAAAAAGCGTCTTTAGGTTAAAATACATATATGCATAAAGGCGGCTTTTGAAATATGGGAACCCAACATGTTCCCATTGCGTATTAAAGGCAGTCAAAGATTGTTATGCATTTTTAACTTAATAGCATGGCAAAATAATTTTTGTAGATGGTTTCAGGGGATAGTATTGCTTATTGACTAGTATAATAACGTCTTCATCGTAACAGCTGCAGGGTATTGGTTTCACTGCTGGAATTCCTTTGGTGTAGGCAAATTGTTATGCATGCTTTTTGAAGCAAAAATATTTAATGATGGCAGGTGTGACTTTTAACCCTCTTAAGTGTTAGCGCTTGCTTTACTTAATAAAAATACAGTTTGGGGAGCATAAATAGCACAAACAAAATATGAAGTCTACAAACATGGCACTGATCACTGCATTTGCCTTTTAAATATTACCTTGATGTGTACTTTTTGTTATTGGATTTACAACAAAACATGTAAAGACTGTTGGACAATATAAAATTAGTGGAAGATTAAAGTTCCTCTTTGGATAGTTAAAGGATAAAGAAAGGCTAAAATTAAGTAAGCTTTATCAGAAAGGTCTATTTAAAGGGATACTGTCATGGGAAAAAAACATTTTCAAAATGAATCAGTTAATAGTGCTGCTACAGCAGAATTTTGCACTGAAATCCATTTCTCAAAAGAGCAAACAGATTTTTTTTATATTCAGTTTCGAAATCTGACATTTTGTCAATTTCCCAGCTGCCCCAAGTCATGTGACTTGTGCTCTGATAAATTTCAATCACTCTTTACTGCTGTACTGCAAGTTGGAGTGATATCACCCGCTCCCTTTTTCCCCCCCAGCAGCCAAACAAAAGAACAATGGGAAGGTAACCAGATAACAGCTCCCTAACACAAGATAACAGCTTCCTGGTAGATCTAAGAACAGCAATCAATAGTAAAATCCAGGTCCCACTGAGACACATTCAGTTACATTGAGAAGGAAAAACAGCAGCCTGCCAGAAAGCATTCGTCTCCTAAAGTGCAGGCACAAGTCACATGACCAGGGGCAGCTGGGAAATTGACAAAATGTCTAGCCCCATGTCAGATTTCAAAATTGAATATAAAAAAATCTGTTTGCTCTTTTGAGAAATGTATTTCAGTGCAGAATTATGCTGGAGCAGCACTATTAACTGATTCATTTTGAAAAAAATGTTTTTTTCCCATGACAGTATCCCTTTAAATACCAGTAAACCCTCAAAGTAATGTTGCTCTGAGTCCTCTGTTCCTTCCTGTTTTCAGCTTAAACCTTCAGGGCTATGGCTTTAGCATGCTCAGTTTGCTCCTTTATGCCGTTCCCTTTTCTACCTCCCTGCTGTAATCTGAGCCCAGAACTATGAGTTAGAAGGGAGAGACTCAGGCAGGATGTGATGTCTCGCCTAGCTAATATGGCAGCTGCTGTCCTAAACAAACAGAGCGCTTCTAGAGCTGTTCACTCAGGTATGATAAAGCATTCTGCAAAATAAATATAGTGTTATAGCTTGCACTATTGTGGCTTATCTATTGGTAATAAACTGCTTCGGTAGCTTTTCTTCTCCTTTAACTGAAATACAAAAAAAACAAGGTTGCCTGGATTTTATTTATACAACAAGGATGAAATAGAATCAGGATAAGTATCCAGGTTTCTATGATAAGATACAGGTTGGGGGTGGCTTTAATTTATGTTTAAATATTTTAGTAGACTTAAAACGATACTGACACTAATAAATAATATAACTATTCTTCAAAATATTAATGTACATATAAAAGTTACCAATAGGTCATGTTGCTCATTTTTGGTGATAGAGCTGCTTTTGTAAGTAATTGTTGCTTGAGGTTCCTAAACATGACTTTTTTGTCTACTAGGCTGTCCCATATCAAACTGTCAGTTAAGACAACTAAAGCCCTCATATAGGAACATGGCGAATCAGATAGGTAATGTAAAAGCATTGGATAAATAATTTTATGGCAAAATTATAAGTATCATGCCAAGACAATGTTATGATAGATGTAAAAAAGTTTTTTAATTTCTGGTGTTTTCTTTCCTGGACACTTCAAACTGTCCTAAAATCTTGGTTGTGCTCAAACAAGAGACCAATGTCGTTCTTCTCTTTTAGTTACCCAACTTCTTTTTCCAATAATAATTTTTTCTGCGAATTTTCCAGTAGTAGGAGTCCTGCATCGGGTCGGGTAACCGCGGGTTACCTGCAAAAACCTGCAGTACCTTATGGGTTGCGGGTAGAAGTTCCGGGTGTGGGGTCGGCGGGTTTGCGGGTCTTCTCAATAGTGATAGAGTTTTTTTTCTGATCACGCCTACTTCCGATGATGTCACTTCCGGTTTACAATGAAAGCACTTCCTGATTCTTGTTGGTCAGTGGGTCGTGGGTCCGGGTTGCTGGTCCAAGCAGGTAAGAATGCGGGTCTGGGTTGCGGATTGCAGGTTGCTGGTACAGGTCGGGTACATATTCCAAAAAATGGACCCGCGCAGGACTCTACTTTCCAGCGCAGCTCCAGTTTGTTTTGCCATGTTTATGAAACCCTTACTGGGCTTGTAACATTTGAACCATGCCTACATAAAATAAATGCTGTGTTTTAACCAGTTTAATTATTATCTCAGTGATGAACAAATGCTGGATTTATTTATAAATAGGATCTGCTGGATGACAGTCAGTTACTTGGCTTGGTTACAGCGCAGATAAAATTAAACACTTTTTTTTAGCACATCTGCACATGGTTACCTGAAATATTTCCCAGAAACCTATGTTTCTCCAGCCGGTAAAGATTCTGTGTAGCAATGTATTATCTTTTTATTGAGAGCCATGGTTTTCCAGCAGATAAGCAATGAAGAACACTTTCAGGCTTATTATTAGTTGGCCTGAGTGTAATTTCTTTTGTTTTGCATTCCTTGGGATATTTAATAAAAAACACACACTTTTTAGTCTTGTTTTTCCTTCTATTCTCTCTTAAAGGGGCACTCTACATTTAATTATTGTCTGTAGATCTATCTAATGGAAAGGTGCTGAACACGGTATTTCTTATTGATTCACCACCTCAGGCTTCTATGAAGATGTTGCTAGCTCAGAATGCAGATTATGTGTCTTTTTTCTTGCAAAGTGAAGTCTTCTGAAAACGGAGGGTAATTACTTGTCTCATACCATACACATAGCCAGGGCCGGATTTGCATAGCGGGTGCCCCAAGGCCCGCTGCCGTTCATCGCCCCTGTCCCCTCCCCTCAGGGTCGGACTGGGGTGTCCGGGGCCAACCGGGACTGGTGTCCAGGGCCCCCCTCTGGCCCCCGCTACCTACTTGTTAGGCGAATCCCTGCTCGGCGCCCAGGCGGCGCAAACGGAATCGGCGCTGCGATGCGCCGAAATTTTTTTTATTATTTTTTTTAAAACTGTTTGGGAGAGGGGGACTGGCCCGGCGGGGGCTGGGAGAGGGGGACTGGCCCGGCGGGGGCCCACTAGGGTCGGGGCCCACCGGGTATTTTCCCGGTATCCCGCCGGGCCAGTCCGACACTGCCTCCCCTTAATTTGTGCAAATTTTCATCATCTGGACTGGAACAATGGGGATTGGTGCATGGGAAATTGAAAAAATGATTGTATCTCCAGCGCATCCCCAGTGTTTTTGAACCAATGTAGGTGTGGTTGGGCAACGTGCCGCCCCCAAAAAATCCGGCCGCCCTAGGCCCAGGCCTAGATGGCCTTTCCCCAAATCCGGGCCTGCACATAGCACTGCCTAAATCCCAAAATGAGAGTTTTAATTCGACCTTAATGCATCATGGGTGGAGACATGCCAATCACTCCTTTATGTTTGTTTGGCCAACTCTGCATCCAAAACCACTGGTTTTATAGCACAGATACAGCCCAATGGTTCAAAGCCATATATCCAAACTTGCAGACCGTCTGTTTCCATCTTGTTAGATCTCATCAGTGCAAGATATTGGAACATGGCTTCTGAGGGGGTAAGACTTGGAGAGTAGCGAAGCAAAGAACCAATCCTGGTTAGGGTGAGATGGGCTAAACGGAGCCAAAAATCCAAAAGCAAAACTGCATGACCAGGGATTGGGGACTCTTTTGCCCAAACCCCGACCACTTTGTGGATACCCGACATGCTGCAGGACTCTAGCACATCATGCACACGATGTGTTTCTCTGAATATATAACAACGATATAGGACAAAACCAAATTTTTTTTTTTTGCAGAAATCATTGGAGCAATCTAGGTCCGTTTCAGTGTTTTTCTGATGGTGGAAAAAACACATTGTACGCCAGTGACACAGTCTCAATTTTTCCTACGCTGCCCAATCCTGCTGCCTGCAACCTTTTTATGTCCTAACACAACTTCTATTGTGTTACCTATCCCTTTACAAAAAGCCAGAAGGGGCAAGGACTAGCGCCCCTTCTGGCTATCCCAGCCATAACAGAGGCCTACCATAAATCTATGGCAGATTTAGTCTGCAGAAAATAAAGGAGTGTTTCAGCATTCAGTTAACTTTTAGTATGTTATAGAATGGCTAATTCTAAGCAACTTTTCAATTGGTCTTCATTATTTAGTTTTTATAGTTTCATTATTTCGTTTTTTTTCTGTCTTTTTAAAAAGGAGATGACTGACCCCCAGTGTCGGGGGCCACCAAAAGACCTTAGATTAGGGGCCCACTCTCAGTACTATTATAATTCCTATCATCACTCAACCTCTATTCTGCTATTCTCTTTTCTTTACATGCTATAATCTATTATTCAATCTATTTAGTCTCTTTGTTCTCATAGAAATAAGTAATGGCCATGAACTATGCCACTGACATCTGGGCCCACCAGAAGTTTTCCTGGTATCCCTGTGGGCCAGTCCGACACTGCTGACCCCACCTAAAAACAAATGCTCTGTAATTTATTTTTATTATTATTATAATTCTACTTTTTTATTACTCATCTTGTTTTTCAGGCCGCTCTCCTATTCATATCCCAGCCTCTTATTCAAATCAATGCATGGTTGCTAGGGTAATTTGAACCCTAGCAACCAGATTGTAAAAAAAAATTGCAAACTGCTGAAAAAAGCTAAATGACTAGAAAACCACAAATAATAAAAAATGAAAACCAATTGCAAATTGTCTCAGAATATCACTCCCTACATCAGACTAAAAGTTTATTTAAAGGTGAACAACCCCTATAAAATTGGCCCCAGAGAAATGTTACTAGTCTGTTATATTATTGTTGCATGTAGGGCTACTGTTCTCCTTTCCATATACTGTAGAATGCTGCAAAATAAGATCCATGAGCTGATCTCCCCCCCCAGCTCACCTCCCAGGTCTGACTTTGATGACCCTTCTTCAGTTTAGCGTATGAGGTTCTGCCCTGCCATAAAACAAGACCAAGTGCCCTTAAGGCCCATTAGCATTTACTGTATTTGTAGATGCCTGTGGCTTATTTACCAATGAGGGTGTAAAATAAACTAGCTGTACAAGTAAAGATGTGGTCCATAATGGCAAGTGTTTTGCTGGAATCCAGCAAAATATTTTAGCAAAAGGGTTAGGTGGGGAGCAGAAATGGGACAATGGACCATTGATAGTCAAGTCCAGCAATTTTTAGTCCCTCAGTGGGCATGAAATGAACAACGTGTATGTGGATTCAGAACTGCACATTTCATGAGCTTCTGGATGATATTTCAGATAGAATTCATGGAGTGGGTGGACAGCTACACTGTTGATTTCACAACTCGAGTAAGGACTCGTTTATGAATAGATCCACTAGTACTATTAACTAGTACAAGGGAGAGATGGTGCCTATAGTAACAGTTTCAGCAAACGTAGGTGTGGATGGAGCACATAACTCGCAGACTCTGCCGCAAATGAATATTTATTGAATCAGAACATGTTTTCGGATCACAAGGATCCTTTTTAGTGACTTCACTTGAAAAAGGATCCCTGTGATCTGAAACATGTTCTGATTCAATAAATATTTATTTGCGGCATAGTCTGCAAGTTATGTGCTCCATCCATACCTACGTTTGCTGAAATTGTCTGTGGGTCTCCTGGTGTGGCCTGACTGGAGAGTGAGCATGATACATAGGTGAAGGTGACTGAACGAATTTGCTGAAACCTATAGTAACAGTGGAGATAATAGTCTCTGGGAAGGGAGTGTGACTGTGGGATAGCAGGTATAGTAGGGAGAGATGGTGCCTATAGTAACAGTGGGATAATAGTCTCTGGGAAGGGAGTGTGACTGTGGGATAACAGGTATAGTAGGGAGAGATGGTGTCTATAGTAACAGTGGATAATAGTCTCTGGGAAGGGAGTGTGACTGTGGGATAGCAGGTATAGTAGGGAGAGATGGTGCCTATAGTAACAGTGGATAATAGTCTCTGGGAAGGGAGTGTGATTGTGGGATAGCAGGTATAGTAGGGAGAGATGGTGCCTATAGTAACAGTGGATAATAGTCTCTGGGAAGGGAGTGTGACTGTGGGATAGCAGGTATAGTAGGGAGAGATGGTGCCTATAGTAACAGTGGAGATAATAGTCTCTGGGAAGGGAGTGTGACTGTGGGATAGAAGGTATAGTAGGGAGAGATGGTGCCTATAGTAACAGTGGGATAATAGTCTCTGGGAAGGGAGTGTGACTGTGGAATAGCAGGTATAGTAGGGAGAGATGGTGCCTATAGTAACAGTGGGATAATAGTCTCTGGGAAGGGAGTGTGACTGTGGGATAGCAGGTATAGTAGGGAGAGATGGTGCCTATAGTAACAGTGGGATAATAGTCTCTGGGAAGGGAGTGTGACTGTGGGATAGTTGGTATAGTAGGGAAAGATGGTGCCTATAGTAACAGTGGGATAATAGTCTCTGGGAAGGGAGTGTGACTGTGGGATAGCAGGTATAGTAGGGAGAGATGGTGTCTATAGTAACAGTGGGATAATAGTCTCTGGGAAGGGAGTGTGACTGTGGGATAGCAGGTATAGTAGGGAGAGATGGTGCCTATAGTAACAGTGGGATAATAGTCTCTGGGGAGGGAGTGTGACTGTGGGATAGCAGGTATAGTAGGGAAAGATGGTGCCTATAGTAACAGTGGGATAATAGTCTCTGGGAAGGGAGTGTGACTGTGGGATAGCAGGTATAGTAGGGAGAGATGGTGCCTATAGTAACAGTGGGATAATAGTCTCTGGGAAGGGAGTGACTGTGGGATAGCAGGTATAGTAGGGAGAGATGGTGCCTATAGTAACAGTGGGATAATAGTCTCTGGGGAGGGAGTGTGACTGTGGGATAGCAGGTATAGTAGGGAGAGATGGTGCCTATAGTAACAGTGGGATAATAGTCTCTGGGATGGGAGTGTGACTGTGGGATAGCAGGTATAGTAGGGAGAGATGGTGTCTATAGTAACAGTGGATAATAGTCTCTGGGAAGGGAGTGTGACTGTGGATAGCAGGTATAGTAGGGAGAGATGGTGCCTATAGTAACAGTAGATAATAGTCTCTGGGAAGGGAGTGTGACTGTGGGATAGCAGGTATAGTAGGGAGAGATGGTGCCTATAGTAACAGTGGATAATAGTCTCTGGGAAGGGAGTGTGACTGTGGGATAGCAGGTATAGTAGGGAGAGATGGTGTCTATAGTAACAGTGGATAATAGTCTCTGGGAAGGGAGTGTGACTGTGGGATAGCAGGTATAGTAGGGAGAGATGGTGTCTATAGTAACAGTGGATAATAGTCTCTGGGAAGGGAGTGTGACTGTGGGATAGCAGGTATAGTAGGGAGAGATGGTGTCTATAGTAACAGTGGATAATAGTCTCTGGGAAGGGAGTGTGACTGTGGGATAGCAGGTATAGTAGGGAGAGATGGTGTCTATAGTAACAGTGGATAATAGTCTCTGGGAAGGGAGTGTGACTGTGGGATAGCAGGTATAGTAGGGAGAGATGGTGTCTATAGTAACAGTGGATAATAGTCTCTGGGAAGGGAGTGTGACTGTGGGATAGCAGGTATAGTAGGGAGAGATGGTGCCTATAGTAACAGTGGGATAATAGTCTCTGGGAAGGGAGTGTGACTGTGGGATAGCAGGTATAGTAGGGAGAGATGGTGTCTATAGTAACAGTGGATAATAGTCTCTGGGAAGGGAGTGTGACTGTGGGATAGCAGGTATAGTAGGGAGAGATGGTGCCTATAGTAACAGTGGATAATAGTCTCTGGGAAGGGAGTGTGACTGTGGGATAGCAGGAAGAAAATCCCCTCAGGAAGGGAATGGTATGGCAAAATACTGAAGGTCATCGAATTGACATTCCTAGATTATATATGTAATGGGCTCCTGCTACCAGTAACAACAGCTGTGACTATAAGGCAATAAGAAAACAGAAAGGAACAGTTAGAATAAGGACTTGTGAATGGTTTTCATTTAGAAATGTGAGAGAGAAGAAACAGGACACTTAAAAGTTTTACCTAAAGCTGTTGAACATCTGTTGGCTCGTTCCCTAACATCTTCAAAAGAATTTACAGCCTCTGCAGGGATAGTCCCAGTCATCATTATGTTTCTCATGTGCTCTATCAGTTTTATTACCTGGATAATTGGAAGCAGGTCTGGCCTGTGATATTGCATCTTGTGTCAGAATGGATTTGTCATTTATTGGCAGAAGCCTGAAGATTTTCCACTTACCGGTATTTGTGTGAAACCTTCCTGGTTTATTGCGTGTTGTGATTTCACACTGTACCTTTATCTCCTTTCTATGGTTATTAGATTACAATATGTCCTTTGCTGCTTTGTGACCTTCGGGTCATTGTTAGAATCGTTAGGTAAGCATACGCCTTTTTTTAGGTGGCAGTTTCTATCCAGACTTGTAGGAGAAGAGTCCTTAAAGGAACAGTAACACCATTGATGCCCTGCACTGGTAAAACTGATGTGTTTGCTTCAGAAACACTACTATAGTTCATATAAACAAGTTGCTGTGTAACAATGGCAGAAATAAAAAAAATCCAATATGGCACAGGTTAAATAGTGGATAACAGATAACACCATTATATGCTACATATGCTATCTATCTACTGTGTATCCTTTGTTTGAATGGCTGCCCCCATGGCTACACAGCAGCTTGTTTATATAAACTATAGTAGTACTTATCTGTTATCTACTGTGTATCCTGTGCTTGAATGGCTGCCCCCATGGCTACACAGCAGCTTGTTTATATAAACTATAGTAGTACTTATCTGTTATCTACTGTGTATCCTGTGCTTGAATGGCTGCCCCCATGGCTACACAGCAGCTTGTATATATAAACTATAGGAGTACTTATCTGTTATCTACTGTGTATCCTGTGCTTGAATGGCTGCCCCCATGGCTACACAGCAGCTTGTATATATAAACTATAGGAGTACTTATCTGTTATCTACTGTGTATCCTGTGCTTGAATGGCTGCCCCCATGGCTACACAGCAGTTTGGAGCTTTCCAGATAATGGGTTTCTGGGTTACCGAATTGAATAAATGTGTGGATTCCCTGTAGTAGTCATGGGGGGAGGGGTAGCTTGAGGTGCTTGGTGCCACCTGTTTGCTCTTCTAAAAAAACGCAGTGCTTAAATGACCCTGTGTGCCATAGCCACAAACAAGACTGAGCTGAAATTAGACCATGAGAGACAAACACGACTTAAATAAAGGGCTGGCAAGAGAGGGCCTGAACAGAAACATACATACATACAGTATATTATAATACTAATACTTCCTGTAATATCCAGATTATGGGAAGTTTTTTTTCTCAAAGACTCTAGTTTAATCAAAAAATTTAACTTTTTTATTTTTTATTTTTTTGTATAATAATAAAACGGCACCTTGTACGTGATCCTAACTAAGACTGAACTAATCCTTATTAGTAGGGTTTATTTAATGTTTAAATCATTTTTTGGTGGGCTGAACTGGAAACCCTAGGTCCAGAGCACTCTGCATAACAGGCCCCATACCTGTAATTAATTCTTGCATCACAATTTATTGCTATTGGTAAAACAGAACATAAGGCCAGTTTGGGTTGCTTTAACCTTGCCACAAATCAATGTTAGTTTGAGTCTGGGAGCCCTGTTTAACTGCTTTATTTGGGTTGCCCTAGGAATTCTGAGCTGTTTTATACAGATTTGTGTTCGTCGCCTACATTAGCACCACCTCTAACTTACCTGACTGGGTAAAAGTTACACTATACAACCAATAGGGATTAGTACAGTCCATCCACACGCACTGGCCAATTGTGTGAGCCAATGAATTTCCATATCATCCGATGTCCTAGTACATGTGCCAGATAGGTTCACTCACGTAGGACCATACAATATGTACTATATGATGAATAAGTATATGTGGTCAGCGTAAGTTTACTGAATTTTTATTTTTCTTCTTCTGTCTCTTTAATTTTTTGGTGGGTTTTGTCAAAAAATGTAAGTTTAGGTTACTTCGCTGATGTTAGTTTGTGCTGCCAAATGAATTCATCACATGTTTAGTGTAGGTCAGAAAAGCTTTGCGTTACATGCATATCAGTTCAAATTAAGTGAAACTGAAAAGGAAAGCAGTACTGACTCAGGAATGTACTTGAAGGCAGGCAGGAAAGTATAACAAGCTTTAGCCTTGCTGCTCGCGGATTCCTGACCATCATGCTTTAATGACATTAGACATCTGGATATAGTGTATATAAGTTATCTGATTTTGAGTCATTTTACATTCTCTTTCAGTTCTTATTATTTTCGTGACTTGTATCTAGAGTAGTATACACATAGAAAGGATCTGTGCAGCCACTGGGATAGAATGCTCTGTTATACAGATAGCTAGAATCTCAGCTGCCATAAAGCAGGGCAGGACTGCTGCTTACAATGGGGATCAGATAGGATCTGTGCAGCCACTGGGACAGAATGTTCTGTTATACAGATAGCTAGAATCTCAGCTGCCATAAAGCAGGACCGGACTGTTGGTTACAGTGAAGATCAGACAGGATCTGTGCAGGCAGTGAAACAGAATGCTCTGTTATACATATAGCTAGAATCTCAGCCATAAAGCAGGACAGGACTGCTGCTTACAATAGGGATCAGATAGGACCTGTGCAGTCACTGGGACAGAATGCTCTGTTATACAGGTAGCTAGAATCTCAGCCATAAAGCAGGGCCGGACTGTTGGTTACAGTGAAGATCAGACATGATCTGTGCAGGCAGTGGAACAGAATGCTCTGTTATACAGATAGCTAGAATCTCAGCTGCCATAAAGCAGGACAGGACTGCTGCTTACAATGGGGATCAGATAGGATCTGTGCAGCCACTGGGACAGAATGCTCTGTTATACAGGTAGCTAGAATCTTAGCCATAAAGCAGGACAGGATTGCTGCTTACAATGGGGATCAGATAGGATCTGTGCAGCCCCTGGGACAGAATTTTTACTACAAAACAAATATAATTATTATGTATATAACACCAATACGTTTGCACAGAGTTTTGCAGGGATTATGTTTCATTCACCTCAGTCCCTGTCCAAGTGGAGCTGACAATCTATAGTCACATTCAAGCAACACATTAGGATTAGTTTTATCAGACGCCAACTAACCTGCTTGTATGATTTTCGTGTATGGCTAAAAACATATATATATATATTAGATTTGAGGAGCTTTTGTTTATTACTCCAGAAATTATGATGGCAAAACACAGCTGCGTTGAGCTACCATAAAATTTTCACTTTTAAGAAAAAGTACATCTCTACTTATAGAGTAACGTCGCCTTTGGTCCCATCTACATTACAAAGGTAAAGAAACAAATGGACGGGCCGGGGAGTCTTGTGTTAAAGCTCTGTTGGCATCTACCATTGGGACAGACTTGAAAGTTATTCTGAATGCTTTGCAGCTGAATTTATTTCTTGATTACATCCGTTTTAATTCGTAATTGCAGGGTCTGGTATGTAATTAGAAAGGTTTGAGAGAGAGTCAATTGAAAGCACCCTGAATGCGTAGGAAGAGAGAATTTGCAGCGTTTGTGTTCAGCGAGTTGGCAGGGTTTGTGTTATTATCAAAGCTGGTGTTTGCTCACAAACCACTGCTGAATTACCATAATTAAGTAAAGCTTTGCTGCTGATAGACCCAGTTAAGCAGCTTTACTGCCGACTGTGTTGTTTTCTTCTGCTTTACACTGGCATCGCTTGGAAATCTGCTCACTCGATAAACAATGCTTCATGGGAATGTTTTGTGCACTGATTTTGATGTATCATAAAATGCATTTAATTAAATGTTTGTGTGTTTCATTAAATTCATTTTAATAAACATTTTTAATGTACTGTATTTTATGCATATTTGTTATAAAAATGTTGGATTTCCCACCAAATTCACAAACCTACATCTCCACTTTTGTGAATTTCTCTATTTAAAAGACAGTTTTCAGATTCTGTATTTCGCACAACATTTTTTCTGAATTTGTCTTTAGCTCTTATTAAACCTGTCAGTCAGCCATCAAATCGGCACTTCCGCAAGAGGGGGTTTATTTTTCCTAGGAAAATTATACATCATTTTTTTCAGGATAACCTGAGTTTTCTTAATCTGCCTACATGTTGGTGTAATTCCACTTCTGTAACAGAGTATAAGGGTCTATTTATGCTATTTTGCATAAAATACCAATTTTTATCAGAAATATGTTTTATTATCTCAGGTCAAGTGTCTAAGTGCTGCATAAAGGGATCCTGTCATCGGAACACATGTTTTTTTTTTCAAAACACATCAGTTAATAGTGCTACTCCAGCAGAATTCTGCACTGAAATCCATTTCTCAAAAGAGCCAACAGATTTTTTTATATTCAATTTTGAAATCGGACATGGGGCTAGACATATTGTCAATTTCCCAGCTGCCCCCAGTCATGTGACTTGTGCCTGCACTTTAGGAGAGAGATGCTTTCTGGCAGGCTGCTGTTTTTCCTTCTCAATGTAACTGAATGTGTCTCAGTGAGACATGGATTTTACTATTGAGTGTTGTTCTTAGATCTACCAGGCAGCTGTTATCTTGTGTTAGGGAGCTGTTATCTGGTTACCTTCCCATAGTTCTTTTGTTTGGCTGCTGGGGGGGGGGAAAGGGAGGGGTTGATATCACTCTAACTTGCAATACAGCAGTCAAGAGTGATTGAAGTTTATCAGAGCACAAGTCACATGAGTTGGGGCAGCTGGGAAATTGATATGTCTAGATTTCATGTCAGATTTCAAAATTGAATATAAAAAAATCTGTTTGCTCTTTTGAGAAATTGATTTCAGTGCAGAATTCTGCTGGAGCAGCTCTATTAACTGAATCATTTTTAAAAAAAAATTTTTCCCATGACAGTTTCCCTTTAAAGTTAAAAAATTGGTTGGGAAGCTTTACTTTTCCTTTTGATAATATATTCCTTCAAATTGCTAATAATGCCTCATTCATTAGGCTAAAACTAGTAAAATAATGTTTATGTAAATTTTGTTTAATCCGTGTTTTAATTGTTTTGTTAATGAGGCTTTTTATGCCTATAGTGTTAGATAGAAACTTCTGCCCTAAATATAACATGCTAATAATTACCCAATAGGGCACCTACAAGAGGTGTGAAATGAAGATTGGGTAAACCACAGCAGATTATTTTAGAATTGATCTGACACATATGCAAAAGTTACACTGAGCTTTTACTCTATTTTTAAAATGTCTTGAGAAAATGTGGTTTAAATGACGTTTTTGCACCATTTTTATGCCGTTTAAAAGACAAGTTCATAAAACTGTCTGTAAATGGTCTTTCACTAAAAAATGAAAAGTGGAAGTTGAGTCAGAATTTAGGTGGATTTCTGTTTGTAAATATAGAGGAAGTATTTTACTCCAGGTTACCACGGCTTTTACTCCAAAAATGGGGTAGCTTCACTTTTGTGAATTCCGCCCCCCATGAGTTGTGTGACCGATCGCAGCCTGCCCTTTATTCAGGACAACAATTGACTTAATCCTGTAGGTGCCAGTAAGCCTGCAGGGGAGTTAGGGATAATTTACTTGTTCTGCTGAACAGGCAACTGTCATTCACAACTGGCTCATTGACTCTGCCTCGCTTTGTAATTGTGCAGGTGACTATATTAACTTCATGTTGTACATTCCTGTGCAGGCAGCAATACTTGCCATACAGGCATCCATAAAATAAATGCACACAATAATTTGTTAAACCACTTGCAAAATGAAAATGATGAGCATGTGATGGATGTCTAGTGAGTCTGACCATAGCTACCTGTCGGTTCTGTCCAGATCTACTGGATAAATTCTACTCTGTTAGGGTCAGGGCAAACAGGCAGATTTGGGAATATTAGTCGCCCGGCGGCAAATCTCCTCTTCTTTGGGGCGACTAATCTCCCTGAACTGCCTTCCCGCCGGCTAAAATGTAAATTGTCAGCGGGATGGCATTCGGAGCGATTCGTCTTCCGAAGTCACCTGGAGTTTCCTCGTGAGGCGACTTCGGAAAACGAATCTCTCAGAGTGCCATGCCGCCGACGATTTACATTTTAGCCGGCGGGGAGGCAGTTCAGGGAGATTAGTCGCCCCAAAGAAGAGGGGATTTGTCGCCGGGCAACTAATCTCCCCGAATCTGCCTGTGTGCCCTGACCCTTACCCACATGGACGGCCAAATCAGACAATGGAAGCAGTTTGTCACAAACCCAAGTTTTGGCCAGTCTGCCAATCTTCATTTAAAAATGGTATTTTGTTGTTTTATTCCAGACTTTGAATGACGTGTTCTTTTTTCCCCCCCCAGGGCTGCCAAACCATTCCAGTTACCCAAAAGGTATGTACCCAAACACTGTCTGTCTTACACCTCAGGCACTGCTGTGTAGTATCCAAGATTGTCACTGGTTTCTCCAGAGAGCTGCTGTTGATATTGGTACATGCAGTGGAGTAACTAGATGTTATTGGGCCCCATGGAAAATTCAATTTAGGGCCCCGAAAATTGATTAATTGACTTATTCCACCAAGATCATTTTGAAATTGCTCATCAAAGGAACAGATCAGTGTAAAAATAAAAACTGGGTAAATAGATAGGCTGTGCAAAATAAAAAATGTTTCTAATATAGTCAGTGACTGGATGTCTAACATAATAGATAGAACACTACTTTCTGCTTTTTAGCTCTCTAACTCAGTCAGTCAGCGTCTTAAGGAGAACTAAACCTGTAATTAAAAAAAATCCTACCCCCCTCCCTGCTCCCCCCAGCCTAGCTGTTACCCCTGGTAAATGCCCCTTACTCTCTACTTACCCCTCGGTGCAGATTCAGGGCACCATGTTCTTCTCTACAGTAATCTTCGGGTCTTCTTCCAGCGCTTCAGCAATTTGTGACTTTTGTCACATGCACAGTTGTTGTGAAATGGATGATTGCTCCAACTGCGAATGTAATGATATGCCGATCTCTTCCAGAAGATTACCGAAGGGAAGAAGATGGCGCCTGTGAACTCAGATGCCCTAAATCTGCAGGCTAGGCGGGGGGAGCAGGGAGGGGGGTCTATGTAGGGTAGCATTTTTTTAAGGGTTTAGTTCTCCTTTAAAGGGGGGGCCCACATGGCACATAACTGTTCAGTGAGTTTGCAATTGATCCTCAGCATTCAGCTTAGATTCAAAAGCAACAATTATGACCCATGTACCCCCCCCCTCAAGTCATTGATTGGTTACTGCCTGGTAACCAATCAATGGAAAGCAAGAGAGCTAAAAAGCAAGAAGTTGTGTTCTGGCTATTATGTGAGACATCCAGTCACTCCAGCCTTTATACATTACATTTTTGCCTAACTAACTATATTAGAAACATTTTTTATTTTGCACAGCCTGTCTATTTACCCAGTTTTTATTTTTATATTGAAAAATTCCTTTAATGATGGCTTTACTAGGACCCCTACCTTCTTGTTCCCCCCTCCTCTGTAGTTACGCCCCTGGGTGCATGGCACGGCATGATCATTTTTGTGTAAATCTCCTTCTGTAACTATATATGTCTGGTTTCTCCTTTTTTATGGTTTTTTTTTAGGGTACTCACTGGGTCTGTAATGCAGCACTTTACTAATCGGATCCCACAATCTTTATTGTTCCCCTGAATGGAGCACACAGAAGGATCTAACCCCAAAAGCACATTTTATATGGGCAACTTGTCGACTTTTGGCAGGAGCAGGCCGGCCATAGACCTATGGGGAGGGTGGATCACGGGTACTCGCTCCACCTTTAACATCATGGAAGTCTTTTGCCGTGTCGGACTGGGAAACCAGGGGCCCACTCTCAGTACTAATATTCTTCATCTCCTCAATCAACCTCTATTCTCCTAGTCTGTTTTCTTTATACCATAATCAATAATTCTATCTATTTAGCCTCTTTATTCTTGTAGAAATAGGGAATGCCAATGAAATAGGCCAAAAGTTTAGCAGCATGAGGGGCCACTGACACCTAGGCCCACCGGGACTTTTCCTGGTATCCGGTGGGCCAGTCCGACACTGGTCTTTTGTCATTCTGACTACAGGCAGCATACACCAATGAAAACAATTCTGCAGACCTCTTAGGAAAAGGCAATGGACGGAGGTTCAAAGTTGCCAATGTAATAAAATCTAAACATTGCAACATAGTAGTATACTCAATCCTGATCAAAGACAGTTGGGGGAAGCTTTATGTGTTTGTGCCTTGTTTGTGGCTTTGCCCAGGCCTGTGCACGCTACAATGTTGCAATGTTTTTTATATGTTTCCAAAAAAAAAAATAGTTAAGATTTTATTACACTGATGACTTTGATCCCTGTACGAGCCCTCATTGATATTCTTTTCTTTGGAGCCAACGGGCATTTTTCTCCTGAATGTGACCTTAATCTGGACCCATCACCCAAAAAAATTATTCAAAATACTATTTTATCACATTAGTCAAGCAAAATAAACTTTAATTACACTATATAAATTATTTGAATCTTGTTTCCTTCAGTCTGGGAATTAATAATTATAACAAGCAGGCAGGAGCCATTTTGTGGACACTGTTATTAAGACAAGTCTTGTATCATCTCAGAATCTTGTTTGTGCACCAGAATGGGGGACCTGATGTCCATCCCCATGCACTGGTTACACAAATAAACGGTGAAGAGAACGGGGGAATGTGGGGAGAGCAGTGACATCCAGGAAGTGCTGAATGGAAAGTGAAAGTAATTGCTTGCCCCGCCCCTATGCCCAGGGCATAGAGGTGGGGCAGGTAATATTTGATTGACAGCTGAGATTTTTAAATTAGTTTACAACAGCTATGAATTTTCATTTTTTATTATTTAAGGTTTGAGTTATTTAGCTTTTTATTCAGCAGCTCTTCAATTTGCATTTTAAGCAATCCGGTTGCTAGGGTCCAAATATCCCTAGCAACCACACTGATATATATACACATTGCATAAAGATATGAGTAATAAAAATTAGCAACAACAATACATTTATAGCCTTACAGAGCATTTGCTTTTTTAGAAGGGGTCAGCGATGCCCATTTGAAAGCTGCGATAAGTCAGAAGAAAAAGGCAAATAATAAAAAAAAATAAAATAAAATAATGAAAGCCGATTGAAAAGTTGCGTAGAATTGGCCATTCTATAACATACTAAAAGTTACCTGGGTTGTTCACCATCCAACGCTTTTTCCAGTTCAGTTGATTTCAGATAGTTTACCAGAAATAAAGACTTTTTTCAATTACTTTCCATTTTTTATATTTTACTGTTTTTCCAAAATCTAAGTTTAAAGTTGAATGTTCGTCTCTCTGGTGTTTGAGTCTGACAGCTCAGTAATTCAGGTGCAGATTCTGAACTGTTACAATTTTGCAACATTTAGTTAATACATTTCTCAGCAGCATCTCTGGAGTATTAGTAACTATTGTATCAAGTCTAACAGCTGCTTGTAATGAATCCCAGAGATTCTGCTCAGCAGGGACAAACATAAAAAATTTAATAACTAAATGTATCAATTTAGAACAGTTACAGGGTCGGCGACCCCCTCCCAGAGCTACTTTAGAAGGTGAAAATTTACACTTTAATATTAGAAAAACAGCCACACATACAAAATAGAAAGTAATTGGAAAAAATCTTTATTTCTGGTGATTTATCTGAAACCAACTGAACTGAAAAAAGGGTTGGAAGGTGAACCACCCCTTTAAAGGATCAGTAACGTCAAAAAAATGTAAAATAAATAAATAAAACACCAACACGTATTAAACTTTAAAGTCGCAAAGTCTTTATTTAGAAATAACTTACCGAAACTCCGCTAGCACTCCTCTTCAGAAAAGGCGATCGGGTGGTCCCATCGTGCGGTGCTTGATTTCTCCTCCCTGCCTTCCTTATAGGAGATAGCCAGGGAAGAGAAATTGAGCGCTCCACGATAAATGGTCGCCTTTTCTGTAGAGGAGCAAGCGGAGATTTGATAAGTTATTTTTAAATAAAGGCTTTGCGATTTTAAATTTTTATATATGTTGGTGTTTTTTTTTCGTAGCATACAATAAATTTTTTTTTAAAAATGTTGATGTTACTGGTCCTTTAATGGCGTTGTTTGATTCCATGTTTGAGCTTTGTCGGACTCCGATCCAGTGGGGTCTTGTGATTCTGTTGCAACATAGTTCTGATATTTATGCAAGCCTTTACTGGTCAGGGCATCCTGGAATTTGAGTAACCCACAGCGAGGCTTTGCAAACAAATGTTTTGGTTTTGGCTAGCTTTCAGATATTTCAGATAACTCCTTTGTTTTGATTGTTTTATATTCCCTGAAGCTTACATTTCCATGGCAGTAATGGCAAGGGCTCCTTCAAATTGACTTAGTCTTTGGCATTCCTTTTCACCTTGTCATGCTGAAGGGCTGAACAGATGGAGGTTCTAATGAATGGGCCTCGCAGCTGCCTTTCCTGTCTGTCTGTCCACTTAATCCTGTAAAGAGGGACAGACGCTGTACTTCCTCTGGGATTACTTACCAAAACCCTAGAAAGAGCATATATTTCAAATATACATAAGAGAATTCACCATAGACTGTATTCATTTAAAGACCAGACTTCACAGAGTCAAGACAAATGGTTTTTTGTATTGTATTTCTAACCACTGCAATCACTGAGCCAAAAGATCCAGATTTGACACAAAGGGGCAGATCTATCGAGGGTCGAATTGAAAATTTGGCGAAGTTTCGATTTTTTGTTATGGTCAAATTCGACTAGGGAGTTATTCAAATTCGATTCGAGTAAAAATTCGAATTCAATTTTCGAGTTTTATAATACTCTGGGCCTTTAACGGGTTGGTTCACCTTTAAGATAACTTAAACTTAACTTGGTTTTCATTATTTATTTTTTTTATAGTTATTTGCCTTTTCCTTCTGACTCTTTGCGGCTTTCAAATGGGCGTCGCTGACCCCTTCTAAAAACAAATGCTCTGTAAGGCTACAAATGTATTGTTATTGCTACTTTTTATTGATAATCTTTCTATTCAGGCCTCTCCTATTCATATTCCAGTCGCTTATTTAAACCAATGCATGGTTGCTAGGGTAATTTGGACCCTAGTTACCAGATAGCTTACAATGCAAACTTGAGAGCTGCTGAATAAAAAGCTAAATAACTCAAAAACCTTCAATAATAAAAAATGAAAACCAATTGCAAATTATCTCAGAATATCTCTCTCTACATCATACTAAAAGTCATTTCAAAGGTGAACAACCCTTTTAAGAACTTGAATTCGACTATTCGCCTACTGAAACCTGTTGAATTACTTGCTGCCTTTCTGATATTTTCAGAGAAAAAACTCGCATGAATTCGAAAATTCGACCTTTGCTAAATGTGCCTTTTAAAAGCTCCATCATCATACACGTCATTCTTTTATTATTTTTAACACTTATTTATAAAGCAGTGTGATATTGCGCAGCACTGTAAAACAGAAAGGTCTATACATCAAATATACAAATTCAGTTACCCAGTTCTAGAAAGATAAAGTGAAAAATATGCCATACATAACTGTAAACCTAAAGCCCTGAAGTGATATTGCTAAATCTGCAGCTGTTATATACACCAGCACATTACAGCTTAAATGGGTTGTTCACCTTTAAATTAACTATTAGTATGATGTACAGTGATATTCTGAGATTTTTAATTGGTTTTTATTTGTTTTTTTTGAGATATTTAGCTCTTTATTCAGCAGCTCTACAGTTTGCAATTTCAGCAATCCAGTTGCTAGGGTCCAATTTGTCCTAGCAACCATGCATTGATCTGAATAAGATACTGGAATATGAATAGGAGAGGCCTGAACAGAAAGATGAGTATGCGAAAAGTAGCAATAACAATACATTTGTAGCCTTATAGAGCATTTGTTTTTTATATGGGGTCAGTGACCGCTATTTGAAAGCTGAAATGATTCAAAAGAATTTTAAAAAAAAACGAAGGCCAATCGAAAAGTTGTTTAGATGTATCCATTTATAACTTACTAAAGTCAATTTTAAGGTGAACAACCCCTTTAAGGAATCAGCCACACAGTATTGATAAATTTAATTTTCTACACTAAAATTGATTGGACCTCTACTTTAAATATGCACAGAGAGTGTCTGCTATTGCAAGAATGTTTTCTTTACACCACAGCTAAACAATTTCGTATGCGGTAATCTAATCCTGGGCTGGACAATTCCCATGAAAGGTGTTTCTTTTTGCCCCTTGCTGTGTGGGATATATAATATATGTTTATGTTCATGCACCTCCCCACCTGGCAGTCTCATTACGTTGCACATTTGTCCCCACCTGCTGTTCTGTCTCCCTTTTACATTGCTCCTTTGGATGCCACCTCCACCCCCATAAAGGACTTTATGCTACAATAAGCTGTCCGTCTTTTAAAGGGGTGGTTCATCTTTAAAGGTGCAAATCAGCAACATCCGATGGCACACAGGACTACAGGAATTCTTCCAAAAATTCTTTATTTACGGATTGCAAATGAGCGGATCTCTCCCCTATATGCCCACCTTGAGGTGGGCAATATCGTGCGGATATGATCGTGGGCCCTAGGGCCCAACAATCAAATTCTAACGATGGGTAACGGGCGGTCGGATCGCGGGACCGCATTAACGAACAGATGCGGCCGCAATCCGACGGAATTTTTAGTCCCGTCCGATCGTCATCTTCGGCCAGATATCGATCGGGGAATTCCATCGGAGGGCCCCATACATGGGCCAATAAGCTGCCAACTTGGTCTGTCTGCAGCTTTTAACGGCTCGTTAACTTAAGTTAACTTTTAACATGTTATAGAATGACCAATTCTAAGCAGCTTTTCAATTGGTCTTAATTTTTTATTTTTTACAGCTTTTTAATTATTTGCCTTTTTCTTCTGACCCTTTCCAGTTTTCAAATAGGGGTCACTGACCCCATCTAAAAAACAAATGCTCTGTAAGGCTACAAATGTATTGTTATTGTTACTTTTTATTACTCATCTTTCTATTTAGACCCTTTCCTATTCATATACCTTCATTTATTCAACTCAATGGATAGTTGCTGAGGTATTTTGGAGCCTAACAACCAGATTTCTAATTTTTCAAACTGGAGAGCTGCTGAATAAAAAGCTAAATAACTCAAAAACCACAAATAGTAAAGCATTAAAACCAATTGCAGATTGTCTCAGAATATCTCTCTCTACGCCATACTAAAAGTTAACTCAAAGGTGAACCACCACTTTAATGTTTACTGAAAAAATAAACAAAGAAACATTTTAGTGTCGGTATCACTTTTAACAACAGAAAAAATAAACAGTGACAATGTTACACACATACACAATGAGCAGGATTAATACAATGAATATACAAAAGGTCCTGTCGTTCACATGAAGGGAAACCGTCTCTGTCACCTCTTGTGGCAAGTGGAATTCTATCCAAAAATGCACATTTGCACGTGATCCAATTTAAGATTTGCCAATTTAAGATGGTGAATTACAGCAGCACAGAGTAGTATCGAGTGCTACATGTATGATAAACCCAAACTCTTGTTTTGGACCCATTGCAAATGAATGAAAAACGTTCATATTTATTAATTTATCCAAGGATATCCTTGGAACAATGGAAGATTACCTTTTACAACAAGGTTTTCTGTGATTTTATTTTGAGATAAGGGGACCCTGACCCAAAGTTGGAGTTGTAAGAAAAAAAAAAGGGTCTTGAACCCAAAGAAGACTGAAGATCTCTAAGCTAGAGGAATTCATCAAGCTCCTTGATCCCCCTAGGGAGCAATTGGTCACACTTTGTGCCACTTCCACCAGCATTAAATTCCACTGGAATGTTGCTCAGTGGGACATTTCTTAATTGGGTATTTCTTTGTCCTTGTGTGTGTGAGACTAAGAACTGTTAGTTCTATGACTATGAAGATTTTCATTCATCCAGGTCATGGTATATCTAATATAAGTAATTCAGTTAAAGGGGTTGTTCACTTTACAATTCATCTTTATTGTGGTGTAGGCTGTTTTCTTGTCCAATGAAGCTGGAAGATGTTTCATTGCTTTTTAAAAATCGCCAGCACCGAATGAAGGTGTACGCATTTGCAGTAAAGGAATTAGCAAAGAATATTTGTATTACTCATGCGCCTGTTTAGGGAGCCCCAGAGGATCAATGGGAAGGGCAACTTAAAGGGATTCTGTCATGATTTTTATGATGTAGTTTTTATTTCTAAATTACACTGTTTACACTGCAAATAGAGTTGCCACCTTTTCAGGCCTTCCTATATATTTATCTTTTTTCCCTATTATAACATTGGGATCAACCTTCATTTTTACCGGCCAGGCCGCTAAAATACTGGCCAAGTGGCAACCATAACTGCATATAATTCACTCTACAATATAAAATGTATTTCCTGAACCAACAAGTGTATCTTTTTAGTTGTAATATTGGTGTGTAGGTGCATCTCAGGTCATTTTGCCTGGTCATGTGATTTCAGAAAGAGCCAGCACTTTAGGATAGAACTGCTTTCTGGCAGGCTGTTGTTTCTCCTACTCAATGTAACTGAATGTGTCGCAGTGGGACCTGGATTTTACTATTGAGTGTTGTTCTTAGATCTACCAGGCAGCTGTTACCTTGTGTTAGGGAGCTGCTATCTGGTTACCTTCCCATTGTGTTCTGTTGTTAGACTACGGGGGGGAAAAAGGGAGGGGTGATATCACTCCAACTTGCAATACAGCAGTAAAGAGTGACTGAAGTTTATCAGAGCACAAGTCACGTGACTGGGGGCAGCTGGGAAACTGACAATTTGTCTAGCCCCATGTCAGATTTCAAAATGAAATGACAGTATCTCTTTAAGTGTCTGTGACACAGCTCTCTGCAGATGCACCCCAACCACTGGCCAAGGGTATCAGGTTAGCAGATTGAATAACTGGGGGAGACTAACTAATAGATCATGAGTCGTGTTCTTTTTATAACCTGGCCCCATTTGTCTAACGTACTGCTCCTTTAATTCTATCCACATGATTACAGTTGAATGCGATAGATATATAATTATGTTCCCTTTTGGACACTCTGCCCCTCCGCTTAGGGGAAACATAACCTAAGAAGAAGCTGCACAGGTCATTTTATTTCATAACCTTGAGATCTATGTAGAAACAGTGTTCATTTGTTTTATTTGTTTTTATTTTAAAAGTGTTCTTTTCTTCTTTTCCAGCTACGCTGCTTTGATAGCTGACTGGCCTGTTGTGGTTCTCGGCGTGTGCACTGTAATTATAGTGGTTTGTGCCCTGGTTGGCATCCTTGTGCCCGACCTTCCAGACTTTTCTGATCCTCTTCTGGTGAGTTTGTTTCTCTGCGGCTAATGTTTATTAAATTTTGTTTATCAAATGTTCAAATTTTTTATGGTCAAAACTGTCCAATTCGACTAGGGATTCCAGTTTTTAAAAAAAAAAAAAAAAATTAGACTTTCGAGATTTATCATACTCTTTAAGAATTCGAATTCGACTATTCGCCACCTTAAACCTGCCGAATGGATGTTTGAGTCAATGGGAGTGGTCCAGGGATCAATTTGGAGCTATTTGCAGCTTTCCTAACATTTGAGTTTTTTCAGGTCGATTCAAGTCATCCGAGTTTTAAAAATTCAATTTTATTAATACATTTCGATTGGTCGAATATTGAATTGATGGCAGTTTAGGGGAGTTTTTTAAAAAAAAAAACTCATATGAATTCGAAATTCGACCTCCTATAGCCTTTGATGAGTGTCTGGATTCTGGATGTGGGTATTTTTGACCATTCGTCCATATAAAATCTCTCCAGTTCAGTTAAATTTGATGGCTGCCGAGCATGGACAGTCTGCTTCAAATCATCCCATAGATTTCCCATCATATTCAAGTTGGGGGACAGTGACGGCCATTCCAGAATATTGTACTTGTCCCTCTGCATAAATGACTTTGTAGATTTCCAAGTGTGTTTAGGGTCAATATCCAACCCCTGCAGCGTAACTTCAACTTTGTGACTGATGCTTGAACATTATCCTGAAGAATTTGTAGATATTGGGTTAAATTCATCCGACCCTCAACTTTAACAAGGGCCCCAGTAGTCCCTGAACTAGCCACACAGCCCCACAGCATGATGGGACCTCCACCAAATTTGACAGTAGGTAGCAGGTGTTTTTCTTGGAATGCGGTGTTCTTCTTCCGCCATGCAAAGCACTTTTTGTCATGACCAAATAACTAATTTTTTGTCTCATCAGTGCAAAGCACTTTGTTCCAAAATGACTGTGGCTTGTCTAAATGAGCTTTTGCATACAACAACAGATGTTCTTTGTGCAAATTGAGCTGAATTGTAGAACGATGTACAGATAAACCATCTGCAGCAAGATGTTCTTGCAGGTCTTTGGAGGAGATCTTTGGGTTGTCTGTAACCATTCTCACAATCCTCCTCATATGCTGCTCCTCTATTTTGATTGTCCTGCCAGACCTGGGTTTTACAGCAACTGTGCCTGTGGCCTTCCATTTCCTGATTACATTCCTTACAGTTGAAACTGACAGTTTAAACCTCTGAGATAGCTTTTTGTAGCCTTCCCCTAAACCATGATACTGAACAATCTTCCTTTTCAGATCTTTTGAGAGTTGCTTTGAGGATCCCATGCTGTCACTCTTCAGAGGAGAGTCAAACAGAAGTACAACTTGCAATTGGTCACTTTAAATACCTTTTCTCATGATTGGACACACCTGCCTATGAAGTTCAGGGCTTAACAAGCTAATCCAACCAATTTGGTGTTGCCAGTAATCAGTATTTTTTAATTCCATACAACTGAATACTGCTTCACTAAAAATCTTTGTTCAAAAAACACCCCAGTACTCAGATGTTCCTGGGAAATGAAAGGCCTACCACTGTTATCTTTTTTGTTAAAAGTGGATTAACTTATTATGCAGGCTGAGAGGGGTTCCCAAACTTTTTCATATGACTGTATATGTGGAGGCAATAAAATATAGCCACAGGCTTTGTCATTAAAAACCGCTTATGTTAAAGTGAAGCGTCCTCTCTAAAATAAAAAGACTTCAGTGTTGTGTCTCAGGTCTAATAGGCGTATGAGATAATATCTCTGACTGGCATTCGTAGCCCTGAGCGTGTAATACACAGAGGAATCTGTGCAGCCTGGAGCCGTCAGTTGTCACCCACCTGTTAGGAAGCAGTCACCCTTGACCTGTACAATGTGACCTTTCTTTGTAGTGAGGGTCTCTGCCTCCCCTTGTTATTTGGGCTTCTTTTGTTACAGCAATGCCGGGACAAGGCCACAAGGATTGATTACATTCTTTCATTTTCAATTCAAGGGTTTTGAGCCCAGAGGGACAGCCATCGGACAAAGACTGGTGACATGGAATAACATGGTGAAAAACACTGGCTACAAAGCAACACTGGCCAACTATCCCTTTAAATATGCAGACGAGCAGGCAAAAAAGTAAATGTTTTGGTGTGATTTCTATATCCTCTTTAAAGGGGTAGTTCACCTTTATATTAACTTTTAGTATGACGTAGAGACTGATATTCCGAGACAATTTGCTTTTGGTTTTCATTTTTTATTACTTGTAGCTTTTCAGTTATTTAGCTTTTTATTCAGCAGCTCTCCAGTTTGCAACTTCGGCAATCTGGTTGCTATCGTCTAAATGACCCTAGCAACCATGGGTTGATTTAAATACCAGAATAGGAGAGGGTCTGAATAGAAAGATGAGCAATACAAAGTAGCAATAACTATAAATGTGTAGCCTTACAGAGAATTTGTTTTTAAGATGGGGTCAGTGACCCCTATTAAACTGCAAAGTTTCAAAAGAAGAAGGCAAATAATTTTAAAACTCTAAAAATTAAAAAATGAAGACCAAATGAATAGTCGCTTAGAATTGGTCACTCTATAACATACTAAAATGTAACTAAAAAGTGAACCACCCCTTGAAGTAACTTCTCTAAATGCTGTGTTTCTCCTTTCTATCTTTCAGTGGTAACTTTTAGTTCTGTATTTCTTAAAATATCACAAAAATGAAAATGTAATATCATACTGAAATTTTCTAAATACAATAAATTAAAAATTCTGTACTGTTTCTGAAATAATCAAGTTTATCTTCACTATCCCTCTCTCATCATCTGTTTCTCTTCATTCTGTTTTTACGCAGGATTTGGGTGTCAGATGAATGATCCAATATATCTTATAGGGGGGCTTTCTTTCCTAACAGATGTATTAGAGCTCACTCAAATAACTGATTCCAGTACAAACAAAATCTAACAAAATAACTGCCTTTTGCACAAATTCTGCATGTAGAGAGACATGATGTCTGGTGATTTTAATAGACTGAGATCTAATACATCTTCTAGGCAAAAGGAGCCCCCCTATAAGATATATTGGATCTAACTGTCTGACATACAACTCCTGAATGAAGACAGAATGAAGAGAAACAGATGCCGAGAGAGGAATAGTGAAGATAAACTTGATTATTTCAGAAACAATGCAGAATATTTAATTGATTGTATTTAGAAAGTTTCTTATTTCAGTATGATGAAGCTTGTATACCATTTTCATTTGTGATAGTTCCCGCAAAACCATCTTAACATTTTCTTTTTGTGGGGGGGGTTGGGCAATATTAAAAAGGGGGGCAGGTTGTCCTTTATCTGCCAATGTATGACCAGCTTTAGACTAATGGCATATGTTGCATTTCTCCACCACCATAATTGCTTCTGGTAGAGAAACACCTAGTTCTTCCCGTGCCTCCTCATTGATGTGAATTGCACAATGTTATTTAGGACAATAGCTGCAATACTTAGATGTTTCTATAGAAATAAAACAAGAGTTTGCCCTCTCAAAGAACCGGCGGAGATGTGTAAGTGTAGAAATAATGTGTTTTATGTCTATTTAGCCATCACGATGACAGGTGGTCAGAAGATCATTATGAGCGAGAGAAGAGACAAGCAGACTGGAACTTTCACAAGGACAGTTTCTTCTGTGCTGTCCCAAGTGAGTGAGCAGATATTTGGGTCGTGCTTTGGTTGAGGGGAATTACTGGAGAGCAAGCCTCTCTACTTGATATAGTGCCACACTTAAGGGGTTATTTATTAAAGTCCGAATGCCAAAAACTTGAAAAATCCAATGTTTTGATAGGGAAAGATTTATTATACCCAAAGGTAATCTGAAAATACTCCATCTCCAAGCTGTTGGGGTCCTGTAGAAGTCAGTTGGCATCTAAAATTTGAAGATATCATGGTCTGCACTAAGTTTCGATTTCACTAAATATTTGAGCGTTTTGGGCATAAAACAATAAAAAATAGTTTTGTTTTTTTTTACAAAAACCTGAATTTATGAAACTTATTTTATCTTGTTTTTACAGTGATAAATAAGGTCAAATCGTGAATTCTAGTTTGGTCGGAATTATTTTTACTAAAAAAAATCTTAAAAATTTGATAAATAACCCCCCTTAGAGTGCTAGCAATTAAGAATGTACCCCTGATCTCTGAACATTATATTATTTTCTTTGAGCTTGTTTTGCAGATTTGTGTTTAATTTGATCCCGAGTTCTTTCTTTGTTTATATCTGATCAACATTACTTAATTGCGTTGTTAATTTGATTTGGTGCATATTCTGTGTATCGGTCAGTAACTTTTGATATCATTCACAGATGATCATTATTCCCGAGTAGTGTTTACATCTGTGGATGGAGAGAATCTGTGGAACCTGCGGTCGATTAAGTCCATGTGCAGTATAGATAATTCAAGGGTAAGCAAGATGGATATTTAAATGAGACCTGTTTAACGATGATTTGCACAAGTTTATAAAACATCAGTGTAATGAGAAACTGTCTTAGAAGTTTTAGGGCAGAGACACACGCTGTGATTTGGGGAGATTAGTCGGCCAGCGACAAATCTCCTCTTCTTCGAGGCGACTAATCGCCCCAAACTGCCTTCCTGTCGGCTAGAATGTATATCGTCGGTGGTCGTCTGAAGTTGCCTCACAAGGAAACTTCGGGCGACTCGGGAAATAAATCACTCCAAGTGCCATCCCGCCGACAATTTACATTCTAGCCGGCGGGAGGCAGTTCGGGGAGATTAGTCGCCCCAAAGAAGAGAAGATTTGTTGTTGGGCGACTAATCTCCCCGAATTGCAGCGTGTGTCTCTGCCATTAGGCAGATATATTTACTCCAAAGCAAAGTGTTAACCATACATAGGCCAGGACTGTCTGCTTACTAGCCAGCTTTTGATTGGGTTAACTCTAAATAAAATGTTGGGATGGTCATTATCTGGATACTGTCTTCT